>NC_137208.1:23488188-23530688 GCF_960531495.2 Zeus faber
GTTGGCAAATGCAGTTAAAATTGTGGGGTGTAGGGGTACGAGTCCTCCAAGCAAGTCGAACCCGAGTCACTCCCACCCCTCCTGCCCCACAGGCACTGGTCTGGTGGAGTGTCTTTCGGAGTGCTTTTAGTGGTCGCAAGACGAGAAAAGAGCTATATGAATGCAGTCCATTTACCAGTCCATTTACATTATAACCATAGCTGTTTGGTCAAATAGTAATTCTGATATCCAAACTTCATGTGTGCTGCCTGTAGGGAACGGATAACAATTCACAGGAAGAGATTCATTGATGATTTTTAAGTCACATAGGATCAAGCAGATTGTTTTTTGTATAACATGTATAACTCACATTTCAAGATTCACATACATCCTAGTGATTGGTATGTTTCTGGCAACACGTCAAATTCTCGATTCCTGATTCCCATCAATGAATATAATAGATGTCAAAAACAAATCTTGCGTCTTGCCCTTTTCTTGATTTGTCGGCAGAAATTAGCACACATGCAAATACAACATCAAGCTGTTCTTCATCAAATTGCTCCATGGGAATTTTGGCATGGAAGTGAATTAATCGGTCAAGAATTCAATCAATTTTTTGCAATTAAAATGACGATAACACATCACCGCAAGTTGTATAGTATCTTTTATGTTTGCTTATTCATTGATCATTGGGTGTTGCGAGCATTTACACAATGACTACTGGAGGAAAGGAACCTATATTGATCAACAGGACTTATTCAATGGATTGACTGTAGACGAGTCCTTTGACATTTGCATTCCATTTATTCACTATAGTCACTTTGTGTAAAAGCAAATCGACACAATGGCAGAAAGTACCTCACATACCGTTTTGAAAACATTGATTATCATTGTTTGAACAACAATCTTCACTCGACAGATGTGGTAAAGCAATTATGAAAAACTGAAGTGGTCAGCAAGTAGTATTAAAATAGAGGATCTATAGATACTGTTTATTGTTTCTACAGATAATGTGATCCTGTATATGTACACACACAGTCACACGTCAAGCATGGAGAAAGTATTGGAGGGAGTGGCGTCAATTATCCATCAATTATCACTTTAATTCCTTGCTAATTCTGAATATGGGCAGTCATGTCATGCAAATTTGGTGATCGGTGTCAAACATCATATGGAGACACCTTCAATGTAATGTGTCCCTACACTTAAGGAGAGAACCTATGGATTTCCGTCATAAATCTCTGTAAACCAGCTCCAAATGTCTTTGTTGGCTACAAGCTGCAGCAACGTCTGTCCCAGTGTGAGTATTTTACTGAGGTTATCAAATGGGTACCTTCTTTCACCAACGTTTTGTTGAATTAGGCCCACTACACCTTCTGAAGTCTAAACAGTGAATCACCCCGCACCATACCACATCCCTCCCCCTTCGTCTACCATGAGTCCGTCTATACATGTGAAGAAAGAAACCAGTGATTGTGACTGCATGTCATTATTTGCCAGAGGATAGAATGTCCTTCAATCTTTTACTAAATACCTCTAACAAGATTGTATATTGAGCATATATTAGAAATAAGGGCCCTCATCAGTCAACATGCTTGACTAAAATAGATACTGTATACACAGGGTGGACAATGTATTGCCATTAGAAATACAGTATTAAGGACCTAATAAGTAATTATTCCTTCAGAACAGTTGCAACTCTCTCTGAAATGATGTCATTCAAGTCCTGATCTGTGTGTAGCTGTATATTTCAACATTCTTCAGGAGGAAAAGCCTCCTTGTTGAGGGATGATGCAGGTGGATATCTACCTAACCAGCCTTGAATTTGTTAAGCAGCATATGTCGGTCCATTTTCAGCCTGGAATATGGGACAGTTTGTCATGACAAACCGTACACCATTGGAGGGACCTGGCTTTGGAAAATGGCCTCGTAGACCTTGGCCCTCATATGACCATTCAGAGCCATTATTTGACCCAATGACTTCCATGAGATAGCTACTCATACCATTACAGATCCCCTACCATTATGAAAAACATCTCTCATATGTTGGAGGCCTCACTAAAAAGGCATGATCTTTCATTGTTCAGGTTTGAGGAGGGCCACACTCTGTGTGGCACAGGTGCAGTTAGGTGCTATCGGGTTTGAACTGGCTGAAGAAATCAATACAAGCAGATCCCAAATCCATAGGGCTGCCCAGTGCAGTGGAGCAGTTAACATGCAGTCTGACACGGCACGGGTTAAATGTCTAAAGATGAGGGATTTTCATGAAAATAGAGATGTAGCCATTGATCAAGAGTGTGATGCTAAGTGCTGTCTAGTTGACACAAGAAAGAAGTAAATCTGCTCTAGGTGTTCATTATCTTCTTGATAGTGGAAACAGCAAATATTATGTATTGTCATGATTACAGAATCTTGGTTTAGACAATTGTGGTTCATGGAGGAAGGAGAAGCCTTGTGGAGTGACTTCAGTCATGGGGATACTATTATCCTAACTGGCAAGGAGTGGTGGCTTTTTTTAAAGACAACTACAAATGCTCTTGCACTGATCTTGGTGAGATGGCAGCATATACAGTAACGCATAAAGAACAAGACTGATTCAAAGATTGATTCCGATAGGCTTCACCTAACATAGACACAGTTTGTAAAACTTAACTTTCAGCATGAAAACACAGGAGTATCTGACTGAGAGGTTGGGGGGAAACTATTTGGATGTCATTTCAGTGTTATGCGGCAGAATTCTTCGGCAGAAAAGTTTTCTAAGCCTTACTGGTGAAAGCAGCTAAAACGATCCACAGGTGATGTGTAAGAAGTCAAACCAGCGCAGGTGATCCCTCCCTAATGAGCAAAGCTCTGAAAGGGTCTAATGAGACCTAACATTCCACCGAAATGTCATGGTTTTTTATATGTGTGTTTGTTAAAAAATCAATCAATGCCCAACTTGGGAACTGGCAGGGTTGGTATTCACTTGACAGGACAGAATGAAAGGAAATGTGAAAAAAGGACATCCCTGCCTTGACATACCAGATAGCTGAAGGTGCAATCAGTAACACTGGGCAATTAGCAACAAATAGCGACCACTAAAGGAAGCCATAGAAACTCCACCAACATTGTCAGGGTTAACAGGCTGACTTGTCCTCCTCCACAAGCTTCGTAGCCTTCGTAGCAGAGGAGTCTTGGGGTCATTTGGCAGCTAAATGATGGTCTCTGCTGTACAAACTGAAATCAAACCAGTTTGTGGCAGGATTTATTCAAGATTGACCGGTCTAGGGCTGAGGGGAATTTCCTCCTAAAGAGAGTACGACGTGGACTGTCTGTAGGCTTGAAGTCTCATCAGCTATCCAGGTAAGAGTGGACTGGCTGGCACTGATCGATAACATTAACGAACCCCCGCCGGTAATATCATGGTCAATGTGCGCAACGAGATAATAAAATATTACTAATTGTGCCTTTAAGGTATATAATCTTCTGTAGTATCTGAAGTGCCTCACTCATGCAACCATGGTAACAGTGTTTGTTCAATTACTCTGTTTTAGAATTCAGAAAAGCCAAGATATTTAAAAATGGATATCAATACAATTAATTATTAAATTGAAAAGCAAAAACTCAAAGACTAAATAGCACTAAGTTCTATATATTGCCTCCTGTACAGACAAAGTCTTTTGACTGCATGTTTAATTCAACTGCACAAATGAGCCGTTTGATGAGAACGTGCATTTCATACCCTATTAACTCAAGACTGTTTAATTATCTATTGGCACAGACAAAGCAGCCTGTTAAGCCTTGGCAAGTAATAAATACATGTGACTTTGCAGTACCCAAGGTGCCTCGCAAACGCCAGTATGCAAAGGCATAACGATGACATTTAGTTTTATATGGCAAAGAGAGATTTACTGCCTAGTTGTGATAATATTTTTCATGATGATGAAGTTACATTTCCTTGTCTTAACTGTGAGTTTCCGTAAAGACACACGATTCATGTCTGCAGCCAGCCTTAGGAAAGGGTGGGTCATTTAGATGAACATTGTTTAGCCACTTTAGATAAGGCTTCAGAAACACATTACTCACATTATTAGTACAGTTTCATAAAATACGAAACCGTGAATAGAAATATAGAAATTGTTCATATTTCCGTAGTCTCATTGAGACACTGTGACAGCTCGAGGTGGGAAAACAGGGGGGAGCCCATCCACCTGGCTACTGGCATGCTATTAGCCCAGCAAACCTCTGTGACACATTCACCTGTACGTCGTGTTTCACGATGCATGAAGACATCTTCTCTGTCCGACAGGCTGCCTTAACACATAGTTTTGGGGGAAGGCATGCGACAGGTCAATCCCTCCTTTGCCCTCCTTTGCATCACTCATGCCAGAGGACTCTCCCAGGTTGCCTAGGCTACCGACAGGGTCTGACACTGCAGGTTAGCAAATCCCCTCTAGTGGAATTCATTTTGGTCACATGTTTTTCACTCCTCAATAGCAGCCCTCGCTTTAAGGTGATAATGCTGCCGTTATGTGTTTTTTGTTTGATAAAGGTGACAGGGACAGTGTGGCAGCTGCATTACATTCGGGCGATTCCGGAAGTCTCTGGAGGTCGGTTTGTGTATGCATCAGAGCTCCGCTGTTTAATAACCCTCAACATGATGTTCTATGCTTTCAAACAATATATTCACTATTTTACTGAGGCTTTAGCTCTGATGTGTTCACCGATGCTTGACCTCTAGGAAAAACAATTGCTGTGCTTTCTCAATAACCAGCACACTTATGCCTGGCAACTGAGGGAGGGAGGGGTGTCCATCTCTGAGCAACTTTGAAGGAGGCTTGGTTTTGATGAAGCTTGGAACGAATCATCAGTAGAAGAATCATATAAACTGCCCATAGTATATCAGTGACCGCTATATTGCTTCAAAATATAAATAATCATTATAATCAGTAAACTGTTAGTAAACTGGGATATAAGGTTTCTGTAAATAGAGCAGGGAAATGTCAGATGCTTTGTGGACAGTTTCGGTGTGGAACCATACAGCGACGGTGGCCATGACCGTCGCTGTCATGCGGCAAACAGGGACAAGGCGACAACGGGCCTTCCAACTTTGCCACACAGGGAAAACCGTCCCAAAACTGCTGAAAGGCAAGGCAAAAGACCGTTGTCGGCCGAAGGAAACTGTATACAAGGAATTTAAATGTTCTTACTATTTACACAAAGAGTAAATATGTGCCGTCCAATGAATGCAAATATCACCACTTTGCAAGACAGCTGTCTAGATTAGAGAATCCAACTGTCAGAAACAGTAGATAAGATACATTTTGTGCTTTTGAAAAACGGAACAAGTGCTTTTTTATGGTTCTCCAGTAATTTTTGTCATCTATTTGGTCCTAAATGAGTCTTGCTGAACTTACAATTTGGATGAATCTAAGCCTTTCTAGCCTTTTCTATCCTGCTTTTCCCACCTTTGGTGCGGGCTTGATAATGAGTAGAGGCAACAATGTCAGCGCTATGAACCTATGACACCTGCTTTTAACTTTTACAACATTAGCCTCTCCAACAAACATTAGATAAAAAGACTTAAGTACTTTTCTGCGGCATACCGCAGCTTCACACGCATATCGAATCCTTCATTAAAAGAGACATTAATCGAAGAAGGACTCTTTTCTTTCAATGAAGTTCTGTTAGTTCATAAATAGTCCAAAACACAAAATTCCCATAAAGGATCTTTTTCTTCTGCGACACAGGGAAGGGAATGAATCACATGACGGTCGGCTGGAGGTCTTCGCCGGAACACCTATAACACAGTCGTCATTCGTTCAAATTTCCCCAAAGGTAAAAACAGCAGGCACAGCCATGGAGATGAAAATGATGACATAAAGTCATTCCTGTCTCTCTGCAGTTGGTCATGAAACAAGTCAACAAGTTGTTAGCGCGAGGATCCCTTTGCAGAAACACAATTGGGCGGCCGAAATGAAAGCTTGGTCTTTGCAGGGGCACTGTGAGCCAAGAAATACTCAGTGGACTTCGAGGCTTTTCTGGCACTGTCCGATGTTTTCTCATCCCAGCTTTCCCAGAGCATTTGGTCATGGTATGCCAGTGATCGATGGAGCTATTATTACCCCTGGCCCGTTATGTAAACGTGGTCATACACTAAAAATAAGAATAGGCTTTTCAGGACGCTGTTTGTTTTAGTGCGGGGAATCCAGCGGCAGGCAAGGCCATCTGCCAGTTAGTCCCAGGGACTCTGCAGGTCTGGTTTGCTGGCCCCCACTGGCCTCTGCCCGACGTTAGTGATGCCTGACGCATGCTGCTAACGCCTCTTATATAGACCCTTATCGCATATATGTTCTTCTTTCATTTGTATTGTAAGTTTATTTCCATCTACAGTACCTTTCTCCACTTGCTCAGACTTATCTTGATTTTAAATCGAACAACTACCGGTGGTTGTATATTTGAATTTCTACATCAAAAGAGACACAATGCGAGGGGTGAATTTAAGGAACAATGGGGTAGTTTAACAAAGGCTGGGGATTTATGTGACAGCCCTGTAACATGGAGAGTAAATCACAATAATTGCATATGATATCATGACTTGTGCCGCGGTTGTGTAATTACGCGTTCTCGTTCCGCGAGCGCTGCTTCGCTCGTGCTCATCCTCCATCCACCCTGTGTGTGTGTGTGTGTGTATGTGTGTGTATGTGTGTGTGTGTGTGTGTGTGTGTGTGTGTGTGTGTGTGTGTGTGTGTGTGTGTATGTGTGTGTGTATGTGTGTGTATGTGTGTGTGTGTGTGTGTGTGTGTGTGTGTGTGTGTGTGTGTGTGTGAATGTGTGTGTGTATGTGTGTGTATGTGTGTGTGTGTGTGTGTGTGTGTGTGTGCGCGCGCACGCGCGTTGTTTGTGGGGCATTCAGGGGAAACATGGTCAAGTGGCGATTGGAGAGAGGCAGATGGTTTAACATAAGTAAATGATGTAGAGAAATAAGTAGAAATTGATTTTTTTTTCAACACGAATCAAACAAAATTATGTTACTTGATATAAACATCTCAAGTTATCTTTCTCCTAAAATAAGGAACAACGTTTTAACTTTCTTCAACAAAGTAAAGAAAAAGTGCAGCGCCCTCAGCTGATTAAAAAAACAGATTGATAATCATTATTGACCGAAGCGCCGTTCCCACAATACGCACAAAGCACGGAGGAGGCGGGTAATCAAATTATTATTTATATTTAAAATTTTAATTTATTTTTATTCAAATCAAAATTACAATTTTCTATTTCACATTTCACATTATTGACACTGTTGAGCTTTTTTTTGAATGATAATAATTGTCTGCATCAGTAGTTATCTTCCAGATAGAGAAATCGGCGGCTTCACTTAAATGAAAAAAAAAAACAAAAAAGCCTGCGAACAGCGAAGATCAAAATAAATTTAAATAAGCCGATTAAAATAAAACGGATCGATAATAGCTATCGAACAGAATCTCCGGGTCTTCCCGCGCAGAGCGTAAAAACGCGTGGAGGAGGCTGGCATGACATCCCGGCGGTCACGTTCTCATTTGCACGGGCGCGACAACGTCAAGCTCTCATCTAGTTTACCATCCCCTTCGCAGCCACGACCAAAAAACAACAACCCAAACATTTTATTATTTTAGTGTCGTGTTGCATGTTCTCCCATGAGTGCTGCCCTGTATGCTGTTGAGATGGAAAAGACCATAACCCCAGCCCCCCCCTTACACCACCGCCCCCTTCCTCTCTGTTTCTCTCCTAAACGGAGACCCAGAAAATGGGGCTCACCATTCTTAAGCTGGCGCTTCGCTGGGAATGTGTGCGTGCACACGTGCGTGTGCGTGCGTGCGTGTGTGTGTGTGTGTGTGTGTGTTTGTTGATGGGGGCGGGGAGGGGATGTTCTACTTGCTGTGCGAGCTGATACAGTGCATTCCTTTCACTTCACAACTGCCTGGGACCGCTGTCGCACTATTTCGTTAAAGCCCCATCCTTTATCCCCATCAGCGCGACATGTTGACTACTTTCAGCCCCCTTTTTTGGTTGAGTTGAGGGGTAAACCCCTTCTCATTCACACATACATCCCCTCTTGTCGCACAAACCATCCGTGAAATGTGCTTTGTGCCTTTGTTTGGGTCACCTTTGGAAATGAAGCCCCTTAATGCTATTCTGGCCGATTGGGACAGCAACGATATTTGTCTATTTCAGTGGGGTTCAAAAAGAGTACAGCCCACCGGGGTTTGTTGTTGTCAAGGAAAATGGCAGGGCGGGGGGAGAGGGGGTTGGCCTTCCATGAAATTAATGTACGGTGAAACGTGCAATCGACAAATGCATCTCTTGAAGGCATGTGAGGCAGAACACAATTATGTATTCCACACCATCACCAGCGCACCCAACCACCGCCACCTGGTTCACCAGGCGAATTGGGTGTTGGGGGCAGTGGGGGATGGTCCGCGCAGCCAATCACTCAGACAATTTCAGCGGTCACCTTGGCTGAGCTCACGGGCCAATTTGTTTGCGGCAAATTCTCCCATGCATTTCCCATTGAAGCACCCCCACCCCCACCCGTTCAACCACGGCATGAATTGCTAACTCAGAGACTTGGCGTTGTTTCGTTTTGACTGGAGGACATGAAGATAATAGCTTCTTTATAGTTTATGGTCCAAAGGTCCATGATGAAGTCATACATGTATTACGACCGTCTCATTAAAGTCTACGTCCGGGACGAGGCCAAGGGTTCTCTTCCGACTGAAACCAGGCCACCAGACCACCAGAACACCTGTGGGGATTCCCACTGATATGTGAAAGCAATTATTTCTAAGAATGGGGAAATTAAATATAGAGTTGAGCGTAAATCGAGGACGACAGGGTGATTTACATGCGTTTTCGGTCCCATCCTGCAAATTCCCCCGTTCTGAGAATCTACTGAACCGCAACTGAGACGTTGATATGAAACCGGAGGAAATGGGTGAGGCGAAACCGTAAACAAATAAAAAGGAATTACAAATGAAAAACAAAACAAGATATACAATATATACAGAATATTCAAAATGTGCTCTATACACCAGATGAAGATAAATTACAAAATAAAAAGCTGACAGGGGCTAAGTGGCAGTAAGGGTGCAAGCATTGACTGGGTATGAATATAAATATGAATATGGTTGGATTTTTCTGCCCAAAATGTTTTTTGGCTCGTATTTTAATAATTTGTACTTATTCAGTCATTAGGTTTATTGAACTATAGTAAGTTGTCATCTTTAAAGGTTCATCTTTCTATATATATATGTATATATATAGCCTCGACTGGCGCCTAGCGCCTGACTTAGAACTTGTGCAGACAAGGGGAATCTAACTGTTTACAGAGCATCCGGAAGGCCCCAGCAGGTGTTGACCCAATGTGATTTCTGCGCAATACTTCAAATGTCAAAATTCAATGATATATATGATATATATATGTATACAAAAAAGTGACCCCCAAAAAATAAACTGGAAAAATGTGGTATACTGTATATATATATATACAGTATATATTATATATATATATATTTATATATACCACATTTTTCCAGTTTTATTTTTATCATTTTTTATTTACATATTTTTTACATTTTTATGTCATTTGTTAGATTATATTTTATTGTGGTTACTTTTAGGTTTACTTTTTAAATATTTTTTATTCAATTGCTTTATTAGGGGCCCTATTGCTTTTTACTAATGAAAAACTGAGCTCAGTGGTGTGTGGTTGTCATGGATCCGTCGTACTCACAGAGAAGCTTAATTAAATGTGTATGTGGGGCAGTTTCAACATGATGTCATCCAAGTTTGATCCAGACCGGTCCATTATTTTGGAATATATATTTTTTTAATAATTTAAAATATATATTTTATATCAACACCGCAACTGGCACGCATGTGCAAATGACGGCGGCGCGCACAGGTCACATGATAGCATTGCAGTGTAGTTATTGGTCAACAATCAAGACCACATCAAGATGGCAGCACGTGCAGATGTAATTGTAATTTATTATTTATGTGTATGTGCCCACTCCACACGATTAATTTCATCATATATCCTTTACAATTGAAGTAAGTTAAAGCACTTACCTTAGTTTATCTATTTAGCGGTTTATAAAATACATATTATTGTGAAGGCAGTTTTCTGTTGAATAACACAGTACCATAGAAGAATTCTGTTCCCCAAAATGGATTCATAATCGTGATAAATAATTATGATTACAATATTGACATAAACAATCATGGGAATCATTTCAGCCATAATAATATGCAGCCCTACTTTAGAATGATAACGCCGTGAGTTGCGGCATAGGAAACCCACCCACTGCCGCAAACACCGCCCGATCACGGAATTACACTGTAACCAGGCTGGAACAAATGAACTTCTGCAGTCACAAAACACACCGTAACAGAGAGCCAAAGCATCCTCGTCTATTGAACTTTAACGAAGGGCCGACTACCCTGGACCCTGTGTATTGCTGCCTGCAGCTATATGTATTATTATTATTGCGATTATTATTCGGGGAAAATTCTCTGAATTTTGAAATCGAAAACTATTTGAAACGGAAGAACCTTCATCCAAATCGATCCACATACAGTGCAGATATTAGTGAAAAGCCGAACAAATTTAACCCCAAGTATTCAGCTGGTCGTGCTTGACCCACACGCCACTATTTGTAAACAAAATGAATGAGATTACATTTAGAGTAAGAAGCTTTATGATGTCATCATACAATATACTCTAAATGTGGATGTTCTTATTCAGAATGTCCATTCAGACCATGTCCGGGGTGCGGCCATCACTCTGTAGTGGTTTGACATTACAAACTATGCATTAACGTGTATATTAATGTCCATCCTTACCTGGTAGATGTCTATAGATCTGTTTGATTGATATTTTATCTCTTCTGTCCCCATTACTTTGCCAGATAAAGGAAAAATACAAAAAAAAGTAGTCCACAAAAACTTGTCACCACGTTGAGTTGAATCCACTTGACTGTACGACTGAGTGATGGGATCACTCAGATCCAGCAAGCCGTGCAATAGAAGCAGTGCAATGGTAACTACTCACAGAAACACCACAATGTTTTTCCTATTTCATGGAAACATCACATATGGAAAATGTAATCCAAGGAAAAAAAGTCGGCACTAAAATTATGTTGGTTCGACCACTATGGCAAATCTCCGTTAAATACGTCACAATTGACGCACACAACCTAACCTGCCGTCACTGAAACTGTACATGTACTTACATAAGTTATAACAACGACAAGATTTGGTTTAAAGTAATTACAATTAAGTAGTAATTACAACTAACATGAATTTATTATTGTTACGCAAAGTAATTTCAAAGTTTTTGTTATGTTCCAGATACCGGAAAATAGCCAAAAGTTGGTGTTGGCATATTTGAGAATATGTAGTATAAAAATGTAGAATTTAACAATGACTGGAATAATCCTCTTATTCAAAGAAGATCCGAAAAACCACAAACAACAATAATGGAGCTATGTGCATTGATAATAATGAAATTGCAGATTGTAGCTCAGAAGATGAAAATATTGATGAATCATTAACTGATAAACAGCAACATGGTATGTTTATGGACACGTGTTTACAACCAGTTGATATTGTACAGGAAGTATTAGAGCAGCACTTTGATGACATCTTGTCTGTAGCACCAGCAGAAGGGAACAAACCTCTACCATTATTGGCAGATGAAACCAATGAAGCAAAATGTTTCCCAGTTATTTTCCAAACAACAATGGGAATATTTCATACGTGTTGTCGTCTAAGTTTGATTCACATTGATCTACATTTATATCAGGAAATATTGATAAAACTTTACAAACACACCAAAAATTGAAGAAGATTGACTTCACATTGAGAACACAGTCACTTGATGACATCATGAACAAATTCTATATAATTCGGCGGTTCATCTCTAAGTGGTCGTAAAAAATCAAAAACTTGTAACTTGTGCTACGTTGCACAGAATCCGGAGAACTGCAATACATATCTAATACAACTAAACTGAACCCTGTGTATTGCTCCCTGCAGCTATATTTATAATTATTATTATTATTATTTGGGCATTAATAAAGTACCTCTTAATGTATCTTATCTTATTACCCTTATAATTCTTGGAATTTTGAAGCCCAAAACTATCTGGTTTAAATTTCATCCAAATCAATCCACATACGGAGCAGATATTAGTGAAAAACCGAACAACTTCAAGATGAGATTCACAGTCAGACGCTTTATGACGTCATCATATTATTTACTATAAATGTACAGTTTCCGATTGAGAATGTCCAGTTGGACCATGTCCAGTTTGCGGCGTGGACTCTATCACTTTGTAGTGTTTCGACATTACAAAACTATTGATTTACATGTGTATTTATATAGCTTCTCACCTGGTAGATGTCAGTAAATCTGTTCGATAGATTTTTTTAAATCTGTGGTCCACATGACTTTGCCGGATTAATTAAAAATATAATGAATAGAAGTCCTTAAAAATCTGTCACCGCGTCCACTCGAAACCACTGAAATGTCCGACTGAGTGATACGTTTAAGATCCAGCGAGGCGTCAGGAAATATAAAGCTATGCAATGGTAATTACTCACAGAAATACCGCAACATTTTTCGTATTTCATGGAAGGGTAAATTAATAAAAATGTTATTAACGTTAAAAACTTGTAAATTTGACTGCGTAAATTAGACCGATCATAATTTGATATGACCATGTCATAATTGGCCTATTCGAGACACAACGCCATCTCCCGTCATTGTACTTTGATGCAAAAAGGTAAGATATAAAAATGACAAGATATAGTTTAAAATAAAAAAATTAATCGTTTTTTTGTAATAAATGTCATATATAAGCATTTTCCTACACCTAAACTTAACAAACTGTAATGAAAAGGCAGAAACTACAATTACAAGAAACTAAAATTAAAAAGCGCCATCATACAACATGCAGAGGGCGGTGAATGATGCCAAACGGACGTACAGGGACACAGCGGAGCTACAGATGGAGCAATGGGACACCAGACGCTTGTGGCAGAGGCTGCTGACTATTACTAACTACAAGAGCAGCTCCTCCCCAGCCATGAGGGTGGACGCCTCCCTTGCCAATGAACTGAACTCCTTTTATGCGCGGTTTGAGTTTGGCAACAACAACGCTAGTTCGCCGGCTAATTGTAGTTACATCGCTGGGGATGCGCGCACTCTCAGTGCCTGAACATGACGTCAGGAGGGCTCTGATGCGTGTGAACACCAGGAGAGCTGGGGGGCCAGATGGCACATCTGGACGAGTACTGAAGACCTGTGCTAACCAGCTAGCCCCGGTGGTCACTATGGTATTCAACGCCTCCCTGGCTGAATTGGTGGTCCCGTCAAGAGGTCCACGTTGTTCCTGTCGCAAAGATCGCCTCTCCTACATGCCTGAATGACTACCGTCCGGTGGCCCTCACCTCGGTGGTCATGAAGTGTTTTGAGAGGCTGATTACAGATCCATGGATGACCTGATCTCCCAGGTACTGCACACCACGCTCACGCACCTGGATGGCTGGAGGGGGCCTATGTGAGATTGCTGTTCATCGATTATAGTTCAGCTTTCAATACCATAGTCCCCACCGGACTGGCTGTCAAGCTAGGACTGAACACTCCGCTGTGTGCCTTGATGAGAAGGTGATGGCGATGAGAAGGCCTACCACAAGGAGGTGGCTATGCTGTCACTCTGGTGCCAGGACAACAGCCTCCTCCTGAACGTGAGCAAAACTAAGGAGCTGAATGTTGACTTTAGGAATGGATTACAACTGAGGACTTATACACCAGGAGGTGTAGTAGCAGAGCCCGCAGGATTATGAAGGATCCTCACCACCCCAACAACGGACTGTTCCAGCTGCTGCGGTCAGGCAAGCGCCTCCGCAGTCACACAGCGACGACAGAGAGACTGAGACTGAGTTTCTTCCTGCAAGCCATAAGAACTGTCAACACTGAACTCACCAGGCTTCCTCACTGAGACACACACATAAGCTCCACTACCTTACTGTACTGTATCTAGCATACTGTACTGCATACTGTATCACTGTTCTGGGTAACAGCATACTGTGCTGTATTGCTGTTCTGTTCGGTGTTACTGCATTGCTACGCCATACTGTTGTATACTGTACTGTATCTCTGCACACACTACCTCACTTTATTCACAGGTCACTTTAATGCACATATCTGTATACACATAATAGCCTATCCCATGTACATAAGTCTATTCCCTTTATTTCTATTTTGTACCCCCACTCTGTATTACTTTTGAGTTATTTTATTTTATTTTATTATATTCAAATTTATTCTATTTACTTACTGCATTACGTTTCGGGAATCAGTTGGTTTCAATTAGTTAGTCAAGTAGAAATTAGGTAGCTATTGTGTTCAGTTGAGAACATATTGTGCATAATCATTGGGTGCATTGCATTGACATTTCACTGCATATATGTATGGAAGTATGTATATGTATGTGACGAATAAACCTCTTGAATTTTGAATCTTGAAAGTGTTATTGTGAAAGTGATATTGACAAATGATTCCATAATAATTTCAAGTGAATGTTAAAGTTGCATAGATGTTGTTTGCATTACAATATAGACAAGTAATCTATTTAACTGGATTTTCAAATTGTGCATTATTAACAGAAAAAGCACAATAATTTCTTATTACAGATAACATGTAATGTATATTTAAAGAATGACATTTATTTATTGTTATTGTTATGAAAAGTGATTACAACAGTTATTTTTATTATTGTTACAGACAAAGTAGCTGGAAATCTAAGACAATAGCCATAGCCATTATCCAAAAATCTGGTCGTCAAGGTCAGTCACAATATTAAAAATAAAAGTACTGAAGAAGAATCTGATGAAAAAAACACTAATGGAAAAATGTTATAAACATTACATTTCTTAAATGGTTGTTTTTCAGAAACGTCATGTATAAACAGTTTCCTACAGATTAACTTAGCAAATTTAAATGAAAAAGAAAGTGTTAAATTAAGTGTTGAATTCTCCCTGGCCTCAGTTTGGTGTCGGGGGTATGTGGTGTGGGGATGGTCTGGTTTGAGCAGCCATACCTGACCTGGATCTAGGTGACTGGGATCAGAGTGGCTGCATACCTCTTGCTCGTTAGATGGTCTAACGAGCAGCAGGTAGAACTCCCATCCCCACACACTCAGGATAGGAGCACTGTCATGACACAGGTCTATCTGCTCCTGACTTATTCCAACTGGCCAGCTCTCTCAGATAAACTGGTGTTTACAACCCCCTTTCTCCTGTGTCTCTGTGCCAGAGGTCACTGAAACGCAATTTGGGTGGCGCGTGGTAGGCAAAACTGCCACATCGATTATTAACAGAAAAGTACAATGAAGTATTAATTAAAACTCCCATTTTTATGTGTAGAAAATAGCGTATTCGTTATTATTGTTATGTAAAGTAAACAAAGTACAAACAACAACGTACTTACAATGTTCGATTTAGTTATTGTTCCAGATGCCGAAAGTCGAAGACAATAAAAAAGCCATTGACCAATTGTCGAAAAAATCCAGGTCAGTCCATATTGATTGGTCCAGACGTTAGTCCACGATGTTTGTAACTTTTGTAACTTGTGATGCATTTCACAGAAACCATAAAAACATAATATGTGCCTAAAACAAATAAACTGGACCCTGAGTATTGCTACCTGCAGTTATATGTATCATGATCTTCTTTCTTATCTATCGACAATGAATAAAAATAGTGATAATATGTGACAATATGTACACGGTCTAATGACAAATGGGCTAGCCTGACAATGACACTGTTATTACCGAATGTATGTACAGTATGAATCCTAATTAGTCATTGGTCATTGAAAAGTGTACAATCCACATTGAACCATTCTGTACACGACATAGGGACGTTGACACGCAGGACGCAAATCACTGCGCTCATACAACACTTCTCTCCCAACATACAGTATGTCAGAGGTCGCTGCTATGTATTTGAATATTGTGGAGGAGACAAAAATGACGGCCATAGCGGATAACTGTGAGGAGCGAAACGCGAGGAATCCCCCCCCCCCCCGTGGAGTGCCCCATCCCATTGATCCCCCGGCACCCGGCGCTGAAAAGAAAGACGGATCTTCTCCTGGAGGAAGAATTTCCCAGGGGTATCCCCCGATTCCATTCTCCCTGCCACATTAGCCTACTTTCCCAAGAGCCATCCCTCCTCAACACAAGTGAAAAATTTTAATCGCCATTGACTTGGACTAATTATATTTCACACACACACACACACACACACGCACACACGCACGCACGCACGCATACACACACACACACACATAAATATATCATATAAGTCATTATGAAATAGGGGATCATTGAGACAGTCTAAGAGGCATAGGTAATGACGAACTTATACTAAAAGGACATAGATGTGGCATATTACCTGATTGATCTGCAACGTTTCTAAATTAATTAAACATTTTACTTGAGTTTAAAGTTGTAATCCATCATGTACCATGTATTTGGTCCAAAATTCCCATATTTGATATTCATCTCCTATAGCCTTTGCACTTTATAAGCCACAGCCATAATAATAATAATAATAATAATAATAATAATAATAATAATAATAATAATAATAATAATAACTTACATTTCTATAGGATTTTTTATTGTACAATTGTATTCCTTGTTTATTCAAGTTGTCCACACAAAGACTTGTGTCATGTTTCTAGGACTTGGTGTAGTCTATGTCAGGTGTAATCCACCTGACATAGACTATCTCATGGATTGGCACTTTAAACTTTAAAACTTAGTTGATTTTTTTGTTGATCATGCTCAGTAACCTCATACTACCATCCCATCCCTGTAAAAAAAATCTTGTGCTCTCTTATGCTTATATGTAGGTGACAATGCCTTAGTAAACGCTGCGACGTTTGTCTCTTGCATTCGACATAACTGCGAAGTGTGGCGGCCGCCCGTGAGCGTACCCGTTCACCAGAATGTTAAAGCAACTTCCAGATAAAGTGAAGGGAAGTTTAAAAAATGAGAAAAAGGCTTCACATCAACACCTGTATATCTGCAGAGGAATGAGGAGAGGCTAATTTGTGAGCTCCATGGGCTGAAAACCTTGGAGGCGGCGAGATTGTGTGATTTGAAGAGAAGAGTTAGGGACATTGGTTAAAGTATCGTGGTCATTATGAGGGCTGAGAAAGAAATGAATGCTCAAGAAATATATGCGCCCCCACAACAACAATGTCTTTTACTGGTGGCTCAATCATGTCATTTTTTAATTGGCCGGCTGTACAATAACTTTTACCCATGACCTCGACGGCAATGCAGAACACCACGCGACTGTGATGCTCGATGATTTCTGAATGAAAAACGAAAGAGGTTTCAATGTCTCCACGCCGCTGATATGCAAAGTGCTTTCTTTCTTTCTTTCTTTCTTTTTTTGCTTCCATCTTCCTTTTCCTCGTGCTTCTCCCCGAGGCATTCCATGGGAAAAGACAAACTTTCCTTTGGCTCTTGGTGGAATCCGGCTATTTTAGGAATAGACGTCATCCCTTTGCGCTCAGGCCCAGAACTCTGTCTCTCTCTCTCTCTCTCTCTCTCCCTCTCTCTCTCTCTCCCTCCTTCTCTCTCCCTCTCTCTCTCTCTCTCTCTCCCTCGCTCCCCCCCTGTTAACTCCCTCCGACTTGTTGCGCGGTGCTGTGTTTACCTTTCGTTCAACCGCTTTTTTTCCTCCCTCTTCTGAGGCCGCCGTTTAAGAAAATTGTTTTATTTTCAACAAGAGTGTCCATCTCTTAACGAGAAATCCTAAAATGTTGCAATTTCGAAGCGATTTGAGTTGACCGATCCAAATATGTTAACTCCCAAAATCACACCAATCACCTTTTCTGATTCCAGTTCGGCTTTACAAGACTTTACTCAGTATTTTAAAGACTGAGAATTCTATTTTTTTCACATTGCTCTTACTAACCCTATCCCTAACCCTAACCCAGACAGCCAAGGTATAGCAGTTAGTCAACACCCCTGATTTCCATATTATACAGACAAATAAAACATCAACAAAAACATAAAAATGGGGACACAAGTGGTGCGTTGCCATGGAAACCATAATGCCTCACACTGGAAAATGTTCACAAGGTGACATTGCAGATTCTCCCACTTACTGAGGCACGATGCCAGGTAATCCGATATTATTTGCCATACTGTAGGCCTCACCTTAACGTGGCAATCCATGAGATTGTCTGAATTGGGTGGATTACGTTTTTAACCCTCATCTTTGCTCTAAGATGGTTGCTTCTTTACTAAAAATATGCATTCTTCTGATTGACTGATTGATTGATTATGTTTTTTTTTCCTGGCCAGGGAAATACATTTAAAGTATGTGTAACACAAATACTTAAAATGTATTTTCTTAGAAGTTTCTCATAAAGTGCCTGCTAAGTATCAAACATGGGATTTTTTTAAACTGAAAAATCCTAAAGATCACTGCTTTAATGCCATAACCACAGGTCTGCAGTTGGAACATGCAACAGTTTTTATTGTTGTTGTTGTTGTTGTTGTTGTTGTTGCTGTTGTTGTTGCTGTTGTTGTTGCTGCTGCTCCTGTTCTAAATGGTGATGGTCAAACGATCAAACCCTGCCCTCTCGCGAATTGGAACATAAAATCGGGATTCTATTGCCAATTCTCTTGAATATTCCCGAATGAAATGGCGACCACGCGTTCCTTTCGTTAGCAAATTAACCTTGGATGACTCCCGCGTCGTGCACAACAGGTTACATTACGCGCGTCCCCTTCCAGAGGACGCAATGCACGCGCATAAATCCCTCCGCGTTTAAAACAAAGCGTGCGCGCGTGTTTTCTTCGTATGTGGTGAGGGGGTGGGGTAAAGAGAGGGGTGGGAGAGAGAGAGAGAGAGAGAGAGAGAGACAGAGAGAGAGACAGAGAGACAGAGAGACAGAGAGAGAGAGAGAGAGAGAGACAGAGAGAGAGAGAGAGAGAGAGACAGAGAGAGAGAGAGAGAGAGACAGAGAGAGAGAGAGAGAGAGACAGAGAGAGACAGAGAGACAGAGAGACAGAGAGACAGAGAGACAGAGAGAGAGAGAGAGACAGAGAGAGACAGAGACACCCGTAATCCACGTCAGCCCGGGGAGGGAGGGCACTGGCTGCTTAAAACGCACTGGACGTGCCAGCCAATGGTCCAGACTCCAGCAACGTGGCGAAGGTGATGGAAGACACCGTGAGCGCGGGGCAGGGAGAATGCCAACCACACCAAGCACGCCAGCACGCCCGCAGACGCGAGAGTGACGAGGGGGGCGAGAGAGAGGGAGACCTGGACGACGGCGCCTCTTCGTCTCCGCGGTGCGCACGGCGGAAAATACGCACGGAGATAGACTGAGGAGAGCGAGGTGCGAGGAGCGTTCGCCCTTTGGTAGGGTGGTGGTGGTGGTGGTGGTGGTGGTGGTGGTAGAGGGGGGAGGCGGTGTGGGGGAGAAAGATGACCGTAGTGCCGGGAGAGAACCTGGACGAGACCGTGGCACTGGCAGCCCTGTCCCAGGATGTCTACGACCCGGAGCGGGCGGACCAGGAGTGCTGCGAGCGGGTGGTCATCAACATCTCCGGGCTGCGCTTCGAGACGCAGCTGAAGACGCTCGCCCAGTTCCCGGCGACCCTGCTGGGCGACCCGCGGAAGAGGATGCGCTTCTTCGACCCGCTGAGGAACGAGTACTTCTTCGATCGGAACCGGCCGAGCTTCGACGCCATCCTATACTACTACCAGTCTGGAGGGCGGCTGAGGAGACCCGTCAACGTGCCGGTGGACATATTCATGGAGGAGATCAAATTCTACGAACTGGGGGAGGAGGTGATTGAGAATTTCAAGGAAGACGAGGGCTTCATCAAGGAGGAGGAACGCCCGCTGCCGGACAACGAGTTCCAGCGACAGGTCTGGCTCCTGTTCGAGTACCCGGAGAGCTCGGGACCCGCCAGGGGGATCGCGATCGTCTCCGTGCTCGTGATCCTGATCTCGATCGTGATCTTCTGCCTTGAGACGTTGCCAGAGTTCAGGGAGGACGGCAGGACGAACGACGACCAGCTGGCGCTGAACGGAACGGCACGGGCGAAGAAGCCCAATCCCTTCACGGACCCCTTCTTCATTGTGGAGACCCTGTGCATCATCTGGTTTTCCTTCGAGCTGCTGGTCAGGTTCCTTGCTTGCCCGAGTAAGCCCGCTTTCTTCAAAAACATCATGAACACCATCGACATCGTGGCCATCATGCCGTACTTCATCACCCTGGGCTTGGAGCTGGCGGAGCACCAGGGCAACGGCCAGCAGGCCATGTCTCTGGCCATCCTGAGGGTCATCCGCCTGGTGCGGGTGTTCAGGATCTTCAAGCTCTCCAGACACTCCAAGGGGCTCCAGATCCTGGGGAAGACCCTCCAGGCCAGCATGAGGGAGCTGGGACTGCTGATCTTTTTCCTCTTCATCGGGGTCATCTTGTTCTCCAGCGCCGTGTACTTCGCGGAGACTGACGACCCCGGGTCGGGCTTTAGCAGCATCCCCGACGCCTTCTGGTGGGCGGTGGTATCCATGACCACCGTGGGCTACGGGGACATGTGCCCCGTCACCATCGGGGGCAAGATCGTGGGGTCCCTGTGCGCCATCGCCGGCGTGCTCACCATCGCACTGCCGGTGCCGGTCATCGTGTCCAACTTCAACTACTTCTACCACCGGGAGACGGAGCACGAGGAGCAGTTCCAGTACACGCACGTGACGTGCGGTCAGCAGCAGCCGACGTTCGGCGAGTTCAGGAAGAGCGACAGTCGACCGTCGCTCTCCAAGTCTGACTACATGGGCAGCGAGGACGCGGACTCCATCAAGTACACCAACTGCAGCCCGCACAAGTCGTACACCGGGAAGCTCACCGACGTGTGACCGCTGCGCAAAGGTCGGCGCGCTAAAGCTGCAAATGCACATTTCACTCAGTGAGTACATTCCCATTGTGCGCCCTGCGGCCCGAGTCGAGAGTGGCCGAGCTCGTATTTGTGGCCGTTGAAAAGTAATTATTATTATTATGATTATTATCATTTTTATAGTAGAATATCGCCACAGTGGACGAGTCGTGGTCTGAGACACTTGACAGGAACCTCCTCCCCCTCCCCAGGTAGTCTTCCATTATGCGCGTCACTGTAATTGAACTGACTGGCTTCGAGGTTACTGTAGCACTTTATCAACGCACTACTTAGTAAACGTGTAATTTATTATTAAATCGTATTTGCAGGTGTAGGGTCTCGTAGTTTACATTTTAATTTTTATCCTTTGCTGTCTGAAGATGAGAGGCAAGACCAACAAGGACCAATTGGATCTGTATGGGTGGGGGTGAATTTAATTAGCGTTAGAGTTAATTGTGGGGGGGTGTTCAGCGCTGAGGAATAGTGGGTTCCAGAAAGAAAAAGAAAAAAAAAAACCACACACCACTATGTCTATGTCTTTTTTGTACCACTTCCATCTGCGTAAAAAACAACCCGAAACGTCAGTTTGTGGCTGCAACGCGTCCAATTCTGGCCATTAACCATCCGCCATCTTCCCCATAGCAAAATTAAATGCTATTAATTATCCCAAAAAATATTTTTCAAAAGCCGTGCATTGATGAAATAGGGTTAAATTAATCTATTAATACAAAGAGAAATACATAAATAAAATAGCGTTGCTGAGCATCGCATCGGCCGATAAAAATCGAATTGGTCACAGCTGTGTTTGAATCAATTGAAGTTCAAATAAATTCCAAATTTTGAACTTGTATAAACTCAAAACAACAACAACAAAAATCAGCTTGAGTTTAGAGCCTAGGTAAAACCCACGTCCAATACAACAGCGCCGCTGTGTGGATGGAAGAAAAAAACCTGTCAATTCTGACTTCTTTGGATGCAGTTGCCATAGCAACCTTCCAGACTTTTCTGTATTGTCCGCCATCGGGAAGAGAGGGCATGATTATCAAAAAAAGGCTGCTGCCGTGAGACTGCTATCCGTCATGTTCTCACAGCTCACAGCCATTTTGTCTGCCGTGTGCCCATGCAACTTAGTCAAAGGGAAAACAGTGGGGAATACTTAACGCATGGTAAATTGAAATTTGTCCAGATCAAAAAAAAGAATCATTACCTTAGCAACAAATGATACAACCCAGTCCAAAAAAGCTCTCGCGCGCCATTGGAACGTGAAATGGGCGACCCCCCCCCCCCCCCCGATTGGAAATGACCCCACCCACAGTCACCCTGTCCTCATACCACCTCACACCAGTAGACTTGGAGGACAATGCAGTCAGACCACCCTTGGAGAAGAAGGGACATTTCAAGGCCGGACGGCGCAAGTCCACACAGACAGTTTCCCAGTGAGGGGAACGTCGCCTTTTCTCGGTGGCCGTGGTTAGACGAATGGAGCGGGCCTGGCGTGGTGGGCCTGTCCACAAATGGGGGTATTGGCTCAGATCTCCTACCTACATCATGACAGACGTCTCACTCCGTGTCCCGAACTGAAACCTCCCTCGGGATCAGGACATTGGAGGCGTTATCATCCCTGTCGCTGACCTCGTACAGTACACATAGGTGAGTGCATTCGGACCCATCGGCTTCGTTATTCCAAGTCTGACTTTTCAAAGTGGAATCGCAGTATGGTAAGGAGTACAGTGATTGATTACCAGAGTAATATCAGTGATCATATCCAAAGTGTGGCTGCCTTTACTACGTATGCCCCACCACCCTTCTTTCCTTGTTTATTTGATCAAAAATGGTAGCCCCCACCCAATCCCCCTCCCTCTTTCCTGTCTCCCGAGGCGAAACATTTTTAGCACCCCTCACTCTTATCAAAGGGGGATGACCCAAGACAAGTGGATAGATTGTCGGGTGGAGGGTATGTGTGTGTGTGTGTGTGTGTGTGTGTGTGTGTGTGTGTGTGTGTGTGTGTGTGTGTGGTTGGTGGAGGGGGGGGGGGGGTGCAGGCCAATGCTGCTGTGCAGGGCAAGTCAGCTGGTGCATTTTGCAACCAAACCAGAGCTCTGTGTGAGCAATGAGTCACACAGAGGCGCAGTACCAAGTGTTTCCCACTAGGAAGCATCGTCTGCTGTCGTTTGCAGGCTCTCCCTGCCGTTGCAGCGCAGCTGTTGTTTCAGCCCAAAGCTGCTCCCTGCCATAATATTATTAGACCAGACTAGGTCCAGACCAGACCTGTGAGCGTCGGCAAGATATTGAATTTTAGAAGACGCGAAAATTCACTCGTTACCCGACGGTTTTGTACATCCGTGAGCGACTATGGAAAGATGTTAACAACAGGGCAGAATCAGAATACCAGTGTGTCTGTGTGTGTGTGTGTTTTCCAGTTCTGTGCAGACCAGTGTGAAAGATAACTGCGGGGAGACGGTGGGAAGTATCTCAAATTCCTGGCTGCTCTGCAAACGCGCACTGCACACTGTTGCATAACGTTTCAATTTGTCCCGAGCCCACCACGTTAAGAAATGGCGTTAGCTGGAACAAGCCGTCCGTCTGACCGTGCGTCCGTGTGTCCTGCTCAGTGTGGCGCCCAGCTCGTCCTGACCGAGCATATGTGATCAATGCGTGGGGAGGTAAACAGGTTTCCCCTTGGATGACAGCACCGTTGACAGCGCAGGGCTCAACACTGACAGCTATTGTTAGTGTCTCTGTCAGTGCTGAGGGAATCTGTTGCCTCATGTGAGCCTCATGTGGCCCGCAGCAGACCCGAGCTTCTGCCGCTCCGTGCAACGCTCCTCTCACCCTCTCTCCAAATTTTCCACTTCATGAAAGACAGACAGACAGACAGGGACAGGCAGCCTTGATTACCAACCCCCCGCCGCACTTAACGCGGGCAGGTATTTGCTCGAGGTGGGCTGCCATAGTGACTAGCTTCACAATAGCACAATGTCGACAAAGGGAACATCTGGGCGGGTGTTTGAACCTGGTGGGTGGAGATCGAAAATAGCAACGCAACAACTGTTGGTCTTAGAGAGGCACAGGCCTCTTGTAACTGAAAGCCAAAGCCGGAAATAGTCTTTCATAAGTATGCAGGTTGAATAATAATAATAATAATAATAATAATAAATTCATAAATACATAAAAACATAAATACATAAACAAAAGACTAGACCCCTGACAGAGACCTAGAAGGGTCCAAGCAGCCATACAATCCGTGAGCTGAATCCCAATCTTTGAAATCCAAGCTCTGTTCAAATCGACCACATCTCTGATGTTTGCTTGTCGGTATTATGATATATATTTTTTGAATAAATACGTCTCTTTCAATTGAGTTCAGCAAGCTGCTCTGTGCATCTTGCTGCATGGCAACAGCCGATGCGGCTCTCGGTGTAGAGCGTCGCAGGAAGCGATAAAGAGGAAGTGATGGCAGCTCTCTTGTCCTGACCTTGTTCCTCAGTAAGTGACTGTGCTGAGGAAGATGGCCCGGGGTGCCAAGCAGCCCCCCTGTTATTCTCCGACTGTGTGTGTGTGTGTGTGTGTGTGTGTGTGTGGGTGGCTGCATCTATGTACAGTAGGAGTGTTTTCGGAAGCCCACTACGCTCAGAGGCTTTTGCCGTCGCGTTACTGTTGTCTATTTCTTCTTCACAACGTTATACTTATACTATATGTTAAAAGGGATGTGAGACACGAATCTTGCTCGTACGAACCATGTAGGAAAAACGAATTGTATCAAACCTCTATGAAAGTGGCCCAAAAAAATCAGAGCACTTCATAACATGGCGGATGGTAGCTCAGGAGGTAGAGCTGGTCGTCTAGTAATTGAAAGGTTGCTGGTTCGATCCCAGGCTCCCCCTGCTAGCCTGCCCTAGTGTCCTTGAGCAAGACACTTAACCCCTAATTGCTCCTGATGGCTGCGTCCGTCGGTGTTTGAATAATTGTAAGTCGCTTTGGATAAAAGTGTCTGCCAAATGTAATAACATACTGTAAGTGAGTTTGCATTATATGACTATTTGGAGGTAAAGAGGCATGTGCTGGTTATCCGCTGTGACAAGCCTAACCTGTCCTGGGCCCAGGACAGGTACACTAGTCACTATTACAACCATTGAAAAGTTGTTAAATATGAATTTATTGTATATTTATTTTGCTGTTGTTGTGTTGTTTTTTTCAGGGGAGGAATGATGACCCCCCCCCCCGAGTCCTGCCCCACCCTGTCCCACACTTTACCTGAACCACCAACGACAAACCAACACCAACCCCTTCCTCCTCCCCCACCAAACCCTGGGGGAGGAGCGTTTACGAAAACTTCTTGCGAGGGCTTGGGTAAATAAACCTTTGGATGACGCACGAAACAAAAACAACGACGGACTGGACCGGATCGGATCAGATCAGAAGACAGATCTGCGAGACGCAGATTGGCTACACCATCACTGACAGCGCGGGGGTTTGTGGGGTGGGTGGTGGAGAGGTTCATGTGGATCATGAGGATCATGTGGCGTCTTTTACGGACGGGAAGAAACAGGAGCACCAGAGGAAGTTACTTGAATCACCCGCATCACTTTGTCCTATTTATGGCACTTACAATGACGCCAGCTTGTGGATTCCTCCTCCATGTCTAACAGCGGACGTGATGTTCTGTTTGTGCGTCGCATATCATGTTGGAAAACCAAAAAAAAAAAAAAAATTCACATTATTGCATGCTTTTAAAAAATAAAAAATAAAATTAAAAAAAATTAAATATGAGCATGTCAACAGGACATGAAAAATAAACAAGACAAACGCTTCTGTGTCAGCAGCTCCAAACTGGTCTGAAACATGGGAACAGTAACAGCTCATTAAGATATAGATTTTAGTAAAAAAAACAACAACATTTTTTTGTTTATTTTTTTTGACTGTTGGAATCAGTTGTTAAATCTCTATTTTTTAAAAGTATGGTATATGTTTTATATGGAATATGACGAGCCGGTGAATTATTTTTAAAATGTTCTTACATTTTTGCTAATGTGTCATTTTTTTGCCTTGTGAAACAAAATAGGGGGAAGATGAAAATGACTTAAATGTCCCTTTTCGTCCTCAGAATGTCCGTGGGGGGGGGTGGGGGGGGGGGTTGGGGGTTGGTGGGTATTCACCATGCATTGCATTTATTTATCGCAGGTGTCAGAACAACGCTATTCTTTAAAATGATTTGAATGTTTTAATATTTGCTTTGGCTTTGGGTTCGATCAGAATGCTGTATCTTTTATTGATGGCATCTACCTCAGCGTCCGCTCATTTCAACAGACGCTTTAACACCCGAATGACATTAATATAAAAAAATAGTAAAACGGACAAAAAACTAGAGAATTAAAACAAGGAAGTTGTCCCTTCGCCCTATCCGTCCACCTCCGTGTAGCGCTTTGAGCCAATCGTAGGACGTCAGTGAAGTTCTTCAGTTCAGTTTCTCATCGGCTAATATCAGTCAACAATCCTTTGTGACTGGCCAAAAATAACACGAAAGTGACATGCAACATGATGTTGATTTTTATTGTGAAACAGTTCTACGTGTATGGTCGGGATCGACTTAACGCACTAGATTCCACGCAGCTTTTTCATCGATTTTTTTCTGTAGAGGACAGCTTATAGCATGCTCCAAAATGAATGTTATCACAAACATGTTGGAGATGAGCAGCAAGTCAATTTACTATGTTCTGAACTAGTGATGCATACAATGGCCGACAAGGACAACGTGATACAACGGCCCAAAACATCTCCACTCGGAGAAACACACTGCGGCTTGAGAAACTATGCCAGTTTAGCAACACATATAAAAATCCTAAACAAAACGTTCTGCAGAAATCCAATTTTATAAAATTAATAATTATAATATGATTATATATTTGTTCAGGATTTTTGTATATGTTGTTGAATTGGCATAGTGTCATAGCTACAATGCGTTTCTCCGACTGGAAATGTTATGGGCTGTTGTAGTGTGTTTGCCCTTGTCAGCCACCATAAATAATGACTTGCAAATGATTTGTTCGTAGCGAACAATTTGTTCGCAGTGAACGATTTGTTTGTAGAGAACAATTTGTTCGCAGTGAATGATTTGTTTGTAGAGAACAATTTTCTCAAAAATGAGTCAAACTTTTCATCCTTGTCCGAATGAAACAGAGATTTATTTGGGGTGCTAAGGCGTCTCCCCCACTGAATTCAGCGTAGCCTCTGGTCTCCTTGTTCAGATCCCACAGCATTACACACTTTAGACCAAAGATTGTACTCTCGTCCTGGGGGACGGTCTCTGGTCAGACCCGGGTAAAAAAAAACTGGTAGAAGTCGTCCTAAAAATGCCTCTTTGGGACAAATGATTCACTCCAACAATTGCCTAGGGAAATTTCCCCCTAAAGTTTCACAAAATCCATCACTACTGTCTGATTTTACAGGGAGAATAAAATATGGGGGTAGCAATATGGTGGGATTCGATTGTTTGTTTGTTTGTTTTGCACTTTGGGAACTGCAGAATGAAAGTAATAGATTTATTTTTTAATTTCTTTCATTGTCATTGTTTATTTGAACATTTTCTCCAATTGTGATCTATTTTTGATAAGAAAAAATAAATCTTCAATCCTAACTGCTTTCACTCTCCATGTGGCTGCTGCAGGGCACTGCTTGTGCAGATGCGGTTTTGTGCATGTGTGTGTGTGTATGTGTGTGTGTGTCTTTGTGTGTGTGTGTGTGTGTGTGTGTGCATAAACAGTATCACACTGTCCATATTACCCTCATACTGTGATCACATATGCATCCTAGGTGTTGTCTTGTTAACTCAGTGGAAAGGGAAGGACCGGTCAAATTGAAAAGAATTGCAAAAAGCAGTTACATCAGTGTATAAACTATAGAACTGATCACATCTACCAAGAAGATAATTGCTGTAATTACATCAGACCATGGTATATGGGGCGGTGTTTCAATTCTAGGGAATTATTTCAATCTGACATTCAAAAAGTTTGTGTCAGTGAAGAGAATCTCCACTTATATCTTCAGGTACGGCTTTTGGTGAAAAATGTGCCAAGCGGAGTACAGATAACAAGCTTAGAACAAAGTTATTGTCTCTTATCGGTAAAGGTGAGTCGTCCTGAGCCCTCTCCTCAATGCTGGAATTAAGCTCTCAGTTGAGAAAGGCGGATTTTCTTAAACTAGGAGTTATTAAACTCCAAACCAGCTAGCTCCAGGATTAGTTCGGGAAAGCATGAAGGTTGGCCCAAGGCAAAATCCACGGGTGTTGAGGTGGTAGTTCACCTTTACGGAGGTGGTGTCATCTACAATCTACTAAAGGACCACAGTAGACAACCACATCTACTGTGGTCAAACATTGAGATGCGTGGTTCAACCTAGCACTTTAAAGCTATCACGGAAGGCATTGAAGACTTGAAATATTTAAAATGCTTTAATGCTAGTCCAGTAAACCATCAACCAGTCTGATACGAGGTTTATTCACAAATTGAAAAAAACAAAACTCTGAATGCTGCCACCGGTGGTCAGGACTGGTATTGCAATCAATTTAGTGTACGAGAATGCACATTGAAATCGAATGCAAATAGAATGCAGCATTGTCGTCCATTAAGTCATCGATAATTGAACCTAATGGGCATGCAAATTTTTGAATAAACGTTCTCTAATGCTAAATATACTGCATTCTGCCTGCACATGAAACCATGTTCGTTATTGCTCAAAGAATGTGACATGAGTGTAGAGTCATATTTTACTTGGGATTCTCCCCGAAAGGTTCCATACTCGCATTGGTTCATAGGTTTTATTTGAAATATATCAGTGAGAAATATGCAAATATGGTGAATCATGGACAGCATAATGATTTCTCTCCATTCCTATGCTCCTGGTACTCTGTGATAGTGTGCGGTTACTTGACTTTCCCATCATATATACATACATGATAGTTTCATAAGCAGGTTGTTATGTTTTTTATGGAAGTAAACTGTATTTATCACCGTAACAATTATATATATACTGTATTCATAGTGTGTGTGTGTGTATGTATATATATATATATATATATATATATATATATATATATATATATATATATATATATATATATATATATATATATATATATTCATCACCGATGGCAAAATTAAAAGGGTAGTATTAAAATATTATGTCAATTTAGGAGCACTATTGTCATTGCATAGCTTAAACATATAGCTGGAGACTAACTGTAGGCACACAACTGATATAGAGATTGACAGATAGTATAGACGTTACTTGAAGACTGCTGTGAACCCAGTAAGCAATAACACATGATGCCAGAGACCTGTCAGGAAGGTTAATACAAGCGTTTGTCTGGTTGTCCATAGATAGCTCTGCATACACAACGAATAGTGCCTTAATCATGACATTGTAATGTGATGCATAGGAAGTTCATTGGGTGTAACAGTGTCTTTAGGTTACAGAATGGCACTGCGGGGAGGCTCTCGCCTGAAATCGGTTGCACATAGACAATACAATGTATCGAAAACGTATGTGTTGAATGTAACAGCGTGCGGTCTTCCTGCTCAGTCTTTTTTTGAGAAGCTATGGACTGATTACGGAGCGAGATGAGAGCCCTTGACCCGTTTCGTCACTTCTAACACTAATCTAACATGTGGTACATACATACATGTGAAATTGCTATCCTCATTTTTTTTTGCACATTTTGTTATTTTTCTACATTCTATAACTCAATAAGTTATATATATATATATATATATATTTTTTTTTTTTTTTTTTTTTTTTTATGTATTTATATGTAATTCACACAAAGTGATTATTCTGTAAAGGATGTCTCTTGTGTTTGTCTTTTAGTTTTCTTATTTATTAATTTATATTAAATTAACCAACTTTTAAAACTTCAGAATGGGGGGCGGAGCCAGCTCGACACATGGGAAATACTGTAATGTAATAGGTGTGTGGGAGAGCTTGATATAAAAGGTTTTCATTTTCATTCATTTTAATTCATTGTTAAAGATTCACCAAATTTAATTATGAAGATCCTCTCGGACATACGTGAAAAACAATTAACACTGCGAACTGTAACTGTGTACTGTAATCGCTCGCCACACTGTTTGCTGTTCCCTGCTTCTAACATTGAGCCATTGAAAAAAACATGAAACTAAATGTTTGTTGTTAAAAGAAAAAACAAAATGGACCCGAAAACGCTTAAGTGTCTTACCCGGTGTCCGTCTGCAAGTTCTCAAGATGTATCCTCCTCTACCCCAGTGTGTGTTCTGACCGTCAAACACTACAATGTTTTTTTAAATTTGTGTGGCCTAATGTATGCCAGGTGTGAAGTAAAATACCAGATTAAAGGTATCATAGAGAGTAAAATGCATCTGAATAATGTATATGTGTATGGCTTTGGATCATACATGTATGCGCAATAAAGTCATCCTATAGTCATCCATAGTTGTGACTGACTTTAATGTGGCCTTTCTTTCCCCCTTCAATGTACTGCAATGTTGGAATTTATTTGTAAAATATAATAAGTTAATGTAAGTTACCAAGGCTTTATGTTTCTACTGCTTTTGTTTAATTAATAAAATAAACAAACTGTGTCTAACTGTTTCTGGTCTTTTGAAATTAATTTGTTTAAAGATGACTCTTATCATTATAGAGGCAGATAAGAATACATGTAAATGGTAATATGCAAATAATGAGCCATGTAGAGGACAGTTATTTCGATTTAAATATTTAATATTAAATAATTGCAAACTTTATTCATATATTTGCGAATTAAACATTAGCTTCAGCTAGCTTGTGTGACTCACGCTTAAGCATAAAGTCAGACCGTAACCTCCCTCAATAATAGAAATGTTGAATCTCAATGCGGTATTGCAATAAAATACAAATGGGGATGTGAGTTAAACAGAGTCGGGGAATTGCGCGCTATACTGTAAGTAGCCACACTAGCAGCTTGACTATATTTTGTTTGCGTGACAATAGCTGTGCTATATTCTAAATAATTAAGTTAGTTAAGTATCAAGCTACTTTTTCTATTGGCGGAAATTGTAACGGGTGTGGTTAGGACCCAATTGCAGCACAAAGACAGGCAGGGATATTTGGTAATGTCTTTTATTTGTAGAGCAGACGGAAGACACGCAGGGAGCAGGCAGGATACGTCGTCGGGGACAGGCAGGTTCGATAACGAGGAGTGCAGACAGAAGACAGGCGGGGGGGGCAGGCAGGATACGTGGTCGGAGCGAGGCAGAGTCGGTAGCGGGGAATCAGTCCGGAGAACGCTGGAGAGTCTGGTGCAAGCGTCGAAGACAATCTGGCAATGGGTGACTGGTGAGAGAGGCATATATAGTGGTTAGATTACAGATCGGGAACAGCTGAGTGCGCAGGTGAGTAGAGTTGGGCTAATGGGACAGGTAAGGAGAGGGAGGGGAAGGTAGAAGAAGGCGGAGATCATGACAGAAGTATGTGTCTCTAGAAATTGAATTTGAATGATTTATATTTTATTTTGAATTGCCCAACTTGAATAATTGCGTTAAAAAACGGAATTTGTCTCACATCATTTGAATTTGTCGTGTTTAACTTCAACAATTGCATTGAAAAACTGAATCTGAATAGCAACATTTGAAATTGAATTCATTAGATTGGCATTGAATTCCAATGAACTTGAAACTGAATGTAATACAATGAAATTGCATTTACTTACTCTGAAACTGTATTTGATCCTCACTGAGAATTCATTCGGTTCTCACAATTCAAATTCAGATTTTGTCGTTCAAGTTCAGTTCTCTCAAATCAGTTTTAGTTCTGTCTCACACATCCGGGTCACTGAGGATGAACACGTCACCCATGCAAATATACTCCGAAAGTGTCTGGTTTCCTCGTTTTGCAGAGGACATTGGACCTCGCACCTGATGTAAAATGATATAAGTTTTTGCTAATAGTGATGGGTCATTAGGCTCACCCGCATTTTGTTTTACTTTCCATGTAACCACATCAGGTCATGTCATTTAGTCTCAGTCAGTGCTGTGGCTTAAGTGTGGGTGCAAACGACGTCCGAACATAATTATTTGGTTGAAATGACAAACTTGTGTCACAAAGCAATGTTCAGCTTTTACACCTTTCGTAAGGCCACCACAGAGGCAATATAACTAGCCTGCCCCAGTGATCGGGGCTCTCTTCGAACAGACCCCTGATGCATGTTCTTAAAACTTTGTACCAGTACTTAATAACTACTCATCCCCTAATCACTGTCTCGCCAGTCCAGCAGTCGAGCCCACATTAATATTAACCATCACACCCCCCACCAGCTGATTTCTTAAAGAAATGAATCTAAAGCAATTTAAATTAAACATTTCCATGACGTAAGTCACAGATAGCACATAGCAGATATCACATAGCAGATAGCACATAGGAAACCAAGGCCTGTGCAGCCAATGTCTTTACAGAAATTAACAATAGAACGGATCAAATTCATGGGAGGCCAATAGGCTCCAAGTGGGTTGATATGCTCAGATAGACAGACAGACATAGATAGATAATAAAGTAATAGACTAAGAATAAGAAAAAATGCCAATATGTAAAACACCTATTAACTAAAATAATAACAAAAATGTCAATATACAATCAACCAAAAAAAAACCCCCAAACAATTATAAGGAATAACAACAAACAACAAACAATAGGCCTATAGATAAATAAATACATGATGTGTGTACATAATATTAGAACATAGCCTATATGTTGTGTTATATGATACATACGGTAAAATCTACAAAGAAGTCTTTGATATAGCACACGGAATAATTAATACGCCCATTCACCTCCACAGAATGAAAACGATTCAAGAAGTCCTTTTTTAATGAAAGGAAGGAAGTCGCGGAAGAGCGAATTATCTGAGCTGTTATGTAAGGTCCCCCGTCCCTGGGATGTCAGCGCCAAGAAGAGCAGAGTGAGTGCACGTCTCTAGCTGTGGACACAGTGCAGGGGCCGCGTGGTAATTCATAAAGAAGCCCGCGGCTCCCGGGCCCCTGCGTCTGAATGGCAACACGCGATTAGTTTGCTTGAATGCAATTGGTGGAACGCCGAGAGCGCATGCATCCATACAGCACATGAGCGGTCGGGGAGAGCGTGTTTCGTCAAGGTTTATTCCTCTCTCTCCCTCTATTATCTTGACTATCTCTCTGTTATCTCCACTATCTCTCTCCCCAATTCAATTCCATTCCATTCCGAGGGCTTTATTGTCTTTACGGGAAAACATACATTTACATTGCCAAAGTGGATGGAAAATGGAAAAGGAGAAGTGAAAGATGTCACCTACAAACGTAAGCATTGAAATTATATATATATATATGTTTATATAATGATATATATATATATATATATATATATATATATAATTTATTATACGTATATATATTATATATATATTTTTTAAAATATATATTATATATATATTTACGTATATATATATATATATATATATATAATGATATATATATATATATATATAATGATATATATATATATATATATATATATATATATATATATATATATATATATATATAATGATATATATATATATATACAATTGTAGGTTATTATAAAAATGTTGCTTTTTCCATCCCTCTGTTTCTCTCTCTCTCTCTCTCTCTCTATATATATATATTTCATTCCTTTTATTATGCATGGCATGGTGCAATAACACATAAACCGTTACATTTCTACATCCACCACGGGAGGAAAAAAAAGGGGGAGAAACCGGAACGCAAGCACGCAAACTGGGAAGCACGACCAGGCGGTGTTGGCGGGCACGACTTCCTCCAGGGAATCCCGGCGTGCAGGCAGGCAGGCAGGCAGGCAGGCAGGCAGGCAGGCAGGCAGGCAGGCAGGGAGGGAGGCAGGCAGGCAGGCAGGCAGGCAGGCAGGCAGGCAGGCAGAGAGGCAGGGAGGCAGGCAGGCAGGCAGGCAGGCAGGCAGGCAGGGAGGCAGGGAGGCAGGCAGGCAGGCAGGCAGGCAGGCAGGCAGGCAGGGAGGGAGGCAGGCAGGCAGGCAGGCAGGCGTGCAGGCAGGCAGGCAGACAGGCAGGCAGGCAGGCAGGGAGGCAGGCAGGCAGGCAGGCAGGCAGGGAGGCAGGCAGCGACGGAGGGAGGTGGGGGGAGGGGCTGCATGCTGCATGCACACTGCCTCCAGCCCTGCTCCTGCTCAGGGTTGCCAGTTTGGTGATTTTATCACCAATTGGTCTCCCAGAATCTGTCCATTCTGGGGCTAAGTACAATGTTGATGGACAACAAGGAATTTGTAATGGCATTGTTGGGGGGTCAAAAAAAATAAAAAATAAAAGCAGACAGTAGCACAGAAAAATAATGCTTAACAGTCTAACATAAACAAGAAATCCAATATGTGCACAACGTACAAAATGTGCTCTATGCACCAGATAAGAGATAAAGATAGAACATGGAACATGTTTTATTCATATATATGTGGATATTTATATGGATATTTCTGTGCATAATAAAAATAATAACAATAATACTACAACTTATAATAAATATAGCCGCAGGCACTCATGCACTCCATTATCGACACCAATTGCAAATTTTCAAGTTCCAACGGAACGTAGCATCAGTTTGTGATGTCGCTCCGCTTTCTGTCAGCAAAACATCTAAAACAAGTTCAATTTTCTGAGTTTCCTTTGAACGCAGCATCGACTCATGTAATTACACTGTGAATTACTAATTCAAGGATACATTGTTGTGTGTTATCATTTCATCCTAAAAATAAGAAGGTGGCTGTCTACTTCTTGTAGTGCACAGAGTCCTGCCTCACGGTTTCTACTGTGGAAGGAAATCACTCAGTGTGGAAGTTCCCAACAACACGGTTCCATTCAAACGGATTAAACACTGCATGTCCCTCAGAGACATTTTATCAACTTTTTGAACTTTTGGGACTAAAATAAAACGGACAAAAATTCGGACCCGTTGCTCTGGAGCTGCAAGCAAACTCCATGTGTGAGGACACAAACGCGGAATATGTTTTGGACTGTTTTGGACTCCTTCAGTTTGTGTGTTAGGACTGGCTCGAATGCCGCAGAAGGTACACAACACTGGGTTAGATGGAAAAGAATGCGTTTATATTAAAAGCCCCACCAATGTCAAGCAGGTAAGACAATACACACAAAAAGAAAATAATATAAATCAGAACAATAACAGTCCCATGGATCCCTAATAATAATATGGAACAGCTGATAAGGGATGGGTTCAACTTAACCTATTACAGTCTTATTACAGATTATTGCAATGGTTATTATAGTTATTGCACGGGATCACGGGGTATAGAATATCACCCGCATGGGTGATCTAAACACAGAAAATGACGAACAATGCTCACTTGGATAGTCAAGTGTGAAGCATCACAATGCACCAAATTGGCGTGTTCTGATACCTGTGGACACTACCATGAAAATCCAGTACACATGACAACCGGCCTGTTCAAAATATACAGGTGAATACTATATACTTACCTCCAGCTCAGTAGTCCAACCCCCCATTTAATAGTATAATGAAATGTGCCTAAAGTGTCCAAACTTCCATTAAAAAAATGGGTGGTTGGATGGGCGGATGGATGGATGGAGTGACGGATGGAGTGATGGATGGATTGATAGTTTAAACAACAGGAACGTCAAATTTCTTCAAGGTGTTTTGAACAGTCGCAAGGCAGGCAATTTCTGCCTCCACCAACCTGGCAACCCGGCTCCTGCTATTTTTAGAAAGCCATTTCCTTTGAAGGGTTTTGAAATCTATTTCTGAAAGGGCTCGCAGTAACCCATACCATTGGAGAATCAGAGTGGGTGAGGATTATAGGTCAACAAGCCGGTCTAGCAAAAAAAAAAAGAACAACCGGCTGAGTAGAAGTTGCCTCCAAAAAGGCTTTAGCTAATGTGTAAAATAATTGGATTATTTTCATATTCATATTTACTCCTCAGTTAATATCCTGTTGTTCTTGTTTTGTTTTTTGTTTTTTTTTGTTTTAGGGCTCCATATCACAACAACCCTTTGCAGAAATGAAAGGGTGCTTCCCATATAACTCAATATTCAAACAATGACGGGAGCAGTGATGTTACAAATGACAAATGGTGATATCGGTAGGTAGCCGATTCATTTATCCATTTAGGTCTCACTTTTCCTCGACCGAAAAAAGCCTGATTATGAGAGATTGGAAAAAATATCCAGATCCAACCCAGCGACATGGTTTGATCATCCGCTGATCCTGCACAGGGGTCACTGAAGAGACACATTTGTCGAAAATGTAAAAAGAAATCCCTTATGGAGCAAACACGTATCAACATTAAGAATTTACATATAATGTCTATTAAATGATACGTTTTTTATATATGGAAGGACCCCACGTGTATTATACAATACGTGGTAATACACCATTATGTAAAATTTAGGTGCATCCCCTATCTCTCCATTGTTTAGTACCTATTTAAAATGTATTGTGGAATAAATTGTTATACTTACATGTTAATATATGAATATATGAAAAAGCTAAAAATACAGCCCCTGATACTTGGGTTAACAACAAATACGCAGAGACTAATTCGCCTGAAAGAATGAAAAATTTCCGCAGCATCCCTGGCGTAGATCTGATGTATCAACCTGTACAAGCGTGTTCATTGTATGCACAGTATGTTCCGAGATGGCTTAAGTTGACTGCGTGTCTAGAATTTATGACCCCACCCCCCGACTCCTAACACTGATCTGTTCTAACCCTCTGCTCATATCCCTACTGTCGCTGCTCCATTTGTGAGCCTGACGGAGAGGAGGATATGTGGAAGTACCTCTCATTCTGCCCCGACGTGCTTTTCGTCCGTCCTGCAATTTTAATATCACTCATATTAGCTTAGAACACATACACTGGCACATAAATATAACTCGAAACAACACTCCACCAGACCAGGGTCTGCGGGACAGGAGGGGTGCAAGTGATTCGGGGTGGACTTGCTTGGAAAACTCGTACCCCTATGCCCCGCAATTTTGACCGCAATTGCCAACAGCATACATTGAGCACTGGGATTTTCCGGGGCGGCCGGGTGCTGGTAGGTTGGTGTGGGGGCGTGGTTGGTCGGGGGGCGACAGGGTGGGCCCCCTGCCGCTGGGTTCGGGTCCAGGTGGTCCAGGTACCGGGTGGTTTCTGGTATGCTGCGACCTGGCGGGGCTGCGGAGAGTGCCCCTCTGCGGCGGGTGTCCCCGGGTGCCGGGGGTGGTGGAGCGCTCATGTATCTGGTGGCCTGCGGGCGTCGGTGTGGGGGGCTGACATCCAAGTGGTGCGGTCCAGGTTCTGCGCCTGCAGCTGCGTCTTGTGCTTGCACATGACACACACACACATAATAATAATAATAATAATAATAATAATAATAATAATCATCATCATAATCATCATAATAATAACAATATGATAACAATAACCTTTATTTTTATAGTACCTTTCATATACTACATGTAACTCAAGTACTTTAAGTACTTTACATTAAAAGAAGGGTAAGAATGAACGTTCATCAGCGAATTATCTTCGTATTTCAATGGAGTCCTGGATTTTACTATCTTGATGCCCAAAATGCACAAATTAAAATAAATATGTCATAATTTAACAAAAGTCAGCTGTGAGGAACAAAAGTAAGAAATGCAAATATATACAATACACAATGTTCCTACTGTGAAAACGTGAGTGCATCTTGCTGCCTATGAGAACAACGCCCTAGCACCACTGTCTATGCCTTCTCCCTGTAAGACCCTGTAACAACCACATCTCCGAGGCATGGCCGCCATGACTTATTCATGCCGCCTCGTCTTTAAATCCGCAGCAGTACTTGGAACTTGGAGAGGCAGTCTGCAGTTACAGTATGTTTACTGTACTTGGCTTCACCATTTGTTTCTAAACTTACTATGTGTGGTGACAGCACCAGAGAGTGGGGATCTGAATCTAATTAGGGCAAATCGTCTACGTAAAGTTTGGAGGGTCCATCTGTGTTTTGCCTGGGTTTTGCTGCAATTTCCTGACGCTAAGTTGTCCTGGTCTCCTCCCACTCACAAACATGCAGGTTAGGCTAATAGTAGCGTACTCCATTATAAATGTTTGTACTGTGGTCCAGTGTACAGTATATACTGTAAGTATGTGAGTAAAATGAACAATGGTTTCGAGGATGTTATATATTGTCCACTCCCTTTCAGCACTTTGCGGGTTGAGAACAACACTGCAAAAAAACTTTTACCGGGCGTCTTGTCCTCACAACACATTTTAGGACATAGCAGGTCAGCAGCAGACATCAGTAATCAAGGAAAAACTCCTGGAAAAAAAACCCAGCCAGGTTGCAATGGATGCAGTCATGTCTTGTTTTTTAATTCAAGGTATCTGTGCCCCCACGGTTGGTTTAGGACGAAGACTTTGCCTTCTCTATAGCTTGACTCCTTCTAATCAATTGACTTGTGTTTTCCTCTTGGGGACATTATTTAATCTTAAATTTCTGTTCAGATTTGTGAATGTTTTTCCCTGTCGACAGTTGGACCTGACCACAGTAAGCTACGCTGCTTTATCAAATTCATTCTCGCATTCTTGTGGTGGACCCCACCACCGACAATGGAAACAGAATATAGAGCAGCACATGCATAGCGCGAATATATTGAATGCCTAATCCCCATCTTGAGATTTCACATTTTAACTGTTTTTTGTTTTTTTTATGGAAATTTTGCTTGATTTTTTTTTCTTATTGTATTACGAGATAGATTGTTGTTGTTGCTGTTTTGGCACTGTGCTAAACCATATCTTCCCTCGCATGCAGCCTCCTGCTCACTCAGCAAGGTCATTTACAGTCATCTGAAGCATCGGTATTGATTGACCCATTGACGAGCTGTCCCCTGTATAGGTGAGAGTTATCATGATGAATCTGGCAATTTAGATATTGACGGCGGTCTGTGCAGACCTGCCTGTATTTACATTTCTGCAGTCAGCACCCCGCCCCCCCCCCCCCCTGCTCCCTTCCAAAGACCGAATTATGCCTGGATGGTGAAACGATCACTTTGTATATACGCTATTTTTGTGCCCTTTCCCTTATATACTCCAAACGGTAACAAAAATAAAGAATATTATTATTTTTTCTCTTTTTTTAATGCACCACCCCCACACCCACTCCCACTCCCACTCCCACTCCCACCCCTCATATGTCACTTCCGTCTCCATCTCTATTGGCTCTCCCGTGACGCGGGTCTAATAATAGCTCCCCGAAGTCAGGCCCCGGCAGTCCCCCGGGGATCGCTGTGTGTTCGTCTTCAAGGACAATGCATGACTTGGCCGCTGCTTTATCTGCATGCCATGGAGCAATGGGAAGGAGAGAGACAGAGACAGAGAAAGAGAGAGAGAGAGAGAGAGAGAGAGAGAGAAAGGGAGAGAGAGGGGGGGGGGTGAGTTGGAGGCTGGGAGGTATTGCATAGGCGTTATATAAGGGCCCCGTGTGTTTGTGAATGAGGTGGTGGTGGTGGACATTGAGGTGGGGGCCGGGGGTAGCTGCATTCATAAGTGTGCACCACAGCTGCAGCACTAAACACCCTGCACCCCCCCCCCCACACACACACACACACACACACACACCACCCCACACCCCCCGTCCCAAGACCCTCCTCAGCAACCGAGCATTCAATGCAATAATTCATATTTTGAATTTATACGGTATATAGCCATAACAATCATCCGTGTGCATAGTATCTAATTTGTATATTCTGTGTATGTTTTTTTGTAATTATATATTTAGTTTTATTATATTATTATATTTATTTATTATATTAGATCTTATTATATATATATATATATATATATATATATATATATATATATATATATATATATATATATATATATATATATATATTTATTAAATTGTATTTTTATAAACTGTTAAGCTTTTTTTTTAATGCTAATTGTCTGCAGAGAAACTCACCGAACCTCACCATGACAAAGTCCTTTATGTTAACATACCTGGCGGAGTAAAGTGATTCTGATTCTGATGGTTTCTTTCTTGGGCTTTCATTGGAATAATATGCTAATTCTGATGCTAATGCTAATAATGATAATAATCATCATAATAATAATATAATAGTCACTATATCTGCACTTGGATATACTGGACATGCTGTCAAACCAATGAACCTTGTGGACTCGTGTCACAGGAAATCACATTGGGGAAGAGGCACGTGACGCCAGCACAATCAGAGCGTTCTCATCTGGGCTTCTGGTCCCCTTACACGGCGAGATTCACAATCCCTCATCTAGAAATGATCTGTGTTTCCTATTTTGAGGATTTCATTTTTGAGGATTTCTTTTTTGTGACATAGTAGATGCACCATTTTTTTTGTTTTTAAATCCCCCGACACTGCACACAAGCAGTTTGTATTGACAAGAAAAACTACACTCCACTGTACTGTACCAGCTCCTCTGCCTTGAGGAGACAAAGCCTGGGCTTCAGTTTAAGCCGAATGAAGGAATATTTTATGAAGAATTAATTTTGAAAGAGAAACCAGCAAGAACCAAAACCTTTGTTTCATCATCTGCATCATCATCAATGTGATTGCATACATATTCATTCAATGGCCGCTTCTTATAAAGTACCAGCTAACTTGATATAGGATGAATATCAAATAGTGGATTTCTTAACAATATAATCGTCTGGATTACCTCTCGCCCATGAAGTTCTCCGGAATATGTGACTTTCTTGGGCCACCATTTGCATTTTCTGCCTAAACCGATAAGCGTGATTAACGAACTTCCATGAATATTTGATAGGCCGCACCCACAGAGCCTCTCCGGCTTTGTCAGAGGGCACGCTGATCTGAAAGTGCGAGACAGGGAGCAAGAAACACCGAACTGTCATGTGTGAGTAAAGGGAAGGACCTAAAGAGAGAGAGAGTGAGAGAGAGAAATAAATTACTGAAAGGGAGAGAGAGTGAGAGTGGTTCCTGATTTGGGCACAGGCTTCACATGGATGTGAAGGCTTGAGTGTTGCTTTGGGCTAGCAGCAGAGAAAGCAGAGAAGAGCAGCAGAGAAATCCTCTCAGCTTCTCCTGGCGTGCAAGCCAGGGCTGAAAGAACCAGTATCTGCAGAGGAGGTGGGGGCAGCTAGATGGAACGAAAGAAAAGTGGGGGTGCTCTGATCCTCATTGGCCTGCCCATGTCATGCTTCTTTAAAAGGTCCATGATTTCACCTCTGAAGGTGTATCTCATTCAAAGCTAGCCGAATAATTCTAGGCCAGTCGATTTGTGAAGAGAAAATCAATAAGATGTACCGATCGGTTTGAAGATAAACAAATCCATGTCTCTCCTTTCCAATCATTTTGCTTTTCGACTGAGGCAACGCGAAGACCTTTGCTAATATATCAGCTGTTGTTTTGCATAGAATCGGGAGGAAAATATTTGCAAGGGGCGAGAGTTCCTTTAAAGTTCACGAATGCATTAAAGTTTGCGCCTCCGCTCTGGAAAAGGGCTCCTAGGTGTGGCCCAGTCTTCAGTTTCACCACTGGGTTCACCGGTGAAGCAACTGTAATCCAACCCCGGGCAATTTATACAAGTGGGCGTCATTTGTTTTGGAGAATACCGGCCTAGATCATCTAACCTGAAATTTCTACATACAAGTGCACATACATACGCACACAGGTCAGCAACGTGTGCTATAAATGCCAGAATTGAAGTCCTGTGCATCTGTGCATCCTGCATGGAAGAAGCGACATGTGCATGCATAAACCATTGTGGGGCCTTGCGCATATCGCACCTTGCGCACGAACGGAAGCGTTGCCAGTTGTGCCTTAAAGCTGCCCGTTTAAGCTTTGAACTCAAAATGTTTTACCTTCCACATTTGCACCGGTGATACAAAAGAGGCGATCGTGTGGACGTTTAGGCAGACACGTTGTCCGCTGTTTATAACACTGCTCTCAATATTGATTGGTCAATAGCCGCAGTCATCGGTCGGTTATTCCGGAATAATGGCTGCTGTCTGTTATTCATGACCAGTGTCACGAACAACCACTTCTCCACCGGGTTTCCCATCCCTCGCGTCACTTTGCCTACATGCTCTTGATAATGCTAACATGAGCTATCACAATATCTTGGTACATAGAAACTACAATGGACAACTTTGAGATGAATGTGGATATGTCCACTTTCAAATTAATAACAGTAAATATGTTAGTTATATGTAGAACAAACTTTTGTAGGGCGAATAGTTGGCTATGTTGTAGTAGTGTTAGCTACGTTTTTGCTGACCAGAAGCTCTTGAAGTAGTCATATTAATAATTTGTATATTAAAGTAGTCATATATAATTTGTCATAAAAATAGTTCAAATTCATATTTAGCCTCTATGCGTTAGTAAATAGCCGTGTAATTAGCGGGATAATGTGCAGCCAGCCAGTCATTATCGCAAAATAACCTCCTGATAACCCTATCAGGGGGGTATTTTGCGATAGTAAC
>NC_137208.1:23533188-23608188 GCF_960531495.2 Zeus faber
AACTGCGGCAAATATTAAATATTCGTTTCGGCTGGGAATTGTGTGTGTGTGTGTGTGTGTGTGTGTGTGTGTGTGTGTGTGTGTGTGTGTGTGTGTGTGCGCGTTCTTTTCCCCCCAATTCCCTGCGGTATTCCCCGTGTGTTGTTGTATTCACCCTGCGTTGCAGTGAGTGTCGGTGTCGGAGCGCGTTTTTTATTTTATTCTTCTGTCCTTCCATTGACACGTAACGAATTCCACCCGTCGTTCAAGCGCGTTGCATTGAATGACAGTTCTCATTTTTGTTGTCGTCTGTGCTTCCAACCAGGTGATCTGTTTCTATCGGAGGAGAAAAGGCGATGGTCAAGTTGAAAGGAATAGCGAGGGAGCCGCATTAAGTCAGCGCCACCATCCCAAACACTCCCCTCCTCCTCCTTCTTCTCCGACTCCCACCTGCAGACGCGCCGGCGACGGGGGCGGACTGGTCTGCCCGGCGGAGCGGGTTGAGCCAACCCGCAGCACCGCCAGGACCGACCGACCGCCACGATGACCGTGGTGGCCGGGGATAACATGGACGAAACGTCCACGCTGCCGGGCCACCCGCAGGACACGTATCCCCCCGACCAAGACGACCACGACTGCTGCGAGCGGGTGGTCATCAACATCTCCGGGCTGCGCTTCGAGACGCAGCTCAAGACGCTGGCCCAGTTCCCGGAGACTCTGCTCGGCAACCCGAAGAAGAGGATGCGCTATTTCGACCCGCTGAGGAACGAGTACTTCTTCGATCGGAATCGACCGAGTTTTGACGCCATACTCTACTACTACCAGTCCGGGGGGCGGCTGAGGAGGCCCGTCAACGTGCCGCTGGACATGTTCTCAGAGGAGATCAAGTTCTATGAACTCGGGGCAGAGGCCATGGAGAAGTTCCGAGAGGATGAGGGGTTCATACGGGAGGAGGAGCGACCCTTGCCTGAAAAGGAGTTCCAACGCCAAATCTGGCTCCTATTCGAGCACCCGGAGAGCTCGGGGCCCGCCAGAGGGATTGCAATAGTGTCTGTGATGGTCATCCTCATTTCTATAGTAATTTTCTGTCTGGAGACATTGCCGGAACTGAAAGAGGACCCCGGCGACCGCATCCGGACAGTGGGGAACACGACCGTCTACTACAAACCCAATATCCTCACGGATCCCTTCTTTGTTGTGGAGACCCTCTGCATCATTTGGTTTTCCTTTGAGTTGATAGTCCGATTCTTTGCGTGCCCTAGCAAGGCAGCATTCTTCAAGAACATGATGAACTCCATTGACATCGTGGCCATCATTCCTTACTTCATCACGCTGGGAACGGAGCTGGCCGACGACCAAGAGAACCGGGAGGGGAAGGGTGGGGGAGAACAGGCCACGTCTCTGGCCATACTCAGGGTTATTCGACTGGTGCGGGTGTTCAGGATCTTCAAGCTCTCCAGACACTCCAAGGGGCTCCAGATCCTGGGCCAGACGCTGAAGGCCAGCATGCGGGAGCTTGGCCTCCTCATCTTCTTCCTGTTCATCGGCGTGATCCTCTTCTCCAGCGCTGTGTACTTTGCTGAGGCTGAGGAGAAGGAGTCCTTCTTCACCAGCATCCCCGATGCCTTCTGGTGGGCGGTGGTGTCCATGACCACTGTCGGCTACGGCGACATGTACCCTGTCACCATTGGGGGCAAGATCGTGGGCTCGCTGTGCGCCATCGCCGGCGTGCTGACCATCGCACTGCCGGTGCCGGTCATCGTGTCCAACTTCAACTACTTCTACCACCGGGAGACGGAGGGCGAAGAGCAGGCACAGCTCCTCAACGTTAGCAACCAGAACCTGGCCTCGGAGACCAACTCCAGCCGCCGCAGTTCGTCGGTCGTCAGCAAGTCGGAGTACATGGAGATCGATGAGGACATCAACAACAGCATTGACAACTTTCGGGAGGCAAATCTCAGAACTGCCAACTGCACCGCGCCGCCCAACCAGAACTGTGTCAACAAGGGGAAGCTGCTGACGGACGTGTGAGGGCAACGTCACGGCCTTAGTGTAAATAATGTAAAAAACAAAAAACAAAAAAAAACAAATGACAACGATGACAACAAAAGTCTGAATGCTTGAATAACTTGAAAAACTCGGCTGGTGCATTTATTTCCTCTCTTTGCATCGCTTCATCACACGGGAACACAACATCACACGAGCGCACGTGACGGGTCAAAACCCAATTTCCTCCAATTTCAATTTCAAAGTGGAATTACCCCCCCCCCCAAAAAAAAAGAAAAGAAAATATAAAAATACATGAAAAACACAGCACAGCTTTTAGGACAACACACATTTGTGTTTTCTGTTCATTTTTTTTTTAATAAGATTTTGAGATTGACAAACTTACAACAAAAAACACGGATTTCACTCATGGATTGAGTAGACGGCTTTTTCATGGATTACGAGGTGGAAATTACATGTTGCGGATCAGAAACAGATAAAGGAAATCTCCCCTTCCAGGAGCCCTGGCTGACCACATGATCAAGCTTTTTTACACCTAAAGTGGAAAAACAGAGGGTGCTTGGCTTTTTTTTATCAAAAAGAAAAAGGGGGGGGGGGGGGGGGGGGTCAGTATACGTTTCCCCCACGCAACACACCTTTATAATTAAGCTTCGAAATAAAGCACGTCCCTAGTCCCTTCAATTTTATATTGGCATGCATGAGACATTACCTCATTCTTATTTTATCCCCTACACCCCCCCTCCAAAAAACCTCATGTTTCTTTTCAGACTGAAACCCAATGTAGAGATTACTTTCTATCTCTCTCTCTCTCTCTCTCTATCTCTAGCTCTATCTGTCACTCTCTCTCTCTCTCTCTCTCTCTCGCTCCATCATTTGGTTTTCACCAAAAGTGCAATGGTTATTTATTATTTAACTTATGGATTATTAAATAGCATTTAAGTGCTGAATGTTATACCACGTGGGAACGGGAACACTTTTTTTGTACGATCACGGCATGTCAGAAAAAAAACTAAGCATTATGGCCTAATTAGCTACGGTACTATGTATCCTAGTATACTCAATGCATGACGTCAGTATTACATTGCTTGCGGGTCAGGCGGGGGTCAGGGGAGGAGGGGGGGTGGGTGGGGTCACAGAGGACCCCTCGGGGACCCCCCACCCCCCCCCCCCGGCAGAGACTCTCCTCATGGGCGGGGGACTGGACGCGGTGCATGACTGGATTTCCACTGTACAAAGTCGGAAGGGGGGGCAAACCCTGCCGTGGCGGGATAGGACACGAGATGGACAACATCGACCCCCCCGAAGGAGATCGCTTTCTAAGGAAAAAATAAAGAACAAAAAAAGAGAAAAAAAAAAAAGAAAGAAAAGAAAACATCAACATCCTCCTCTCATTTGATATCAGGATTAGTAACGTGGCTGATTGCATGGACCTTCCCAGACCTACGGATCTGAACATCATGATGTGAATTGTGACTTCCATTTTGCATTTGATTTCAGAGTGTTGGCGGTTCGAAGAGAAAAGACAGGGGGGGGGGGGGGGGGGGGGGGGTTATCAAAGAAAAGATTTTTAAAAAATCAAACAAACAAACGCTATATACGTCGAGTAATCTTCATAGAATAACTCAAATTAGTTTCTTAGTGCCTTGAACACTGTGTAATAGATTCGAAGAAAGTGCCTCCCTGTACAATAGACATCTTCGCGAGCTGAACTGGTGCAGTCTCTCTTTCCCTGCCATAAGATGCACTAATACCTACACATTAGGAAGAGGGTTAACGTCTAAAATAATAGTCAGATATTATAGGACATTTACAATAATGGTGGACGCAAGTGCACGATGGAATGATTCATTAAAGAGGATCTATTTTGCTCCTTTTCACCATTTAATACAGTATATGGTTTCTGAGGTCCCCTAAACATTTTTAATGTACATAAAAAATGTTTTTGCTGAAAATACCACTCAGAATATGCATGTGAGCCATTTTAATCGGCGGCCAATCCACCCTGTCTGCAAACGGGACGTTTCAGTGGGAGGAACCAGACTCCGAGTCCCCTAGTTCTGTGAGCCAATGGGGTTTGAGCACAAGTTCCGGGTTCTGTTTTATTTACTCTGTAACTTTAACTGATTTCACCTTATCAGTCCACCAAAATCAGTTTCTTAACAAATTTGAGGCGACAAATAAGCAATCCAATTGCTGAATCTTCACTCATGTTAGATCTTCAAGGCCTAGTTTGATTCGACTTTCACCGCGGTGGCCGGAGCAGCACGGTGCTTGGAGCCCCCCAGGATGCGGCGGGGCTTGGGGCTTTCTTTGTTTCATTCAATTACGGAAACATCGGAAAATGAAATAAAACAAATACATCTACGGTTAGTGGATTGCGTGCCACAGCCTACAGTACAGTCCAACACACACACCAAGAAAGACACAGACGGCAGAATATAATTTTAAATACTAACATTTTCCTCGTCTGCAGTTTTTCCACAGACACTTGGTATTGAGCCAACAACAGAGCACTTCCCATGATTATCCCTTAGCTTTGATGCTCGTAGGTCCAGTCGCGCTCCAGCCTTGGGTGGAGTTACTCAGATGGGGGGCGGTTCTAATTCTAAAGCCAGGTAGGAATAAGATACACAAAGCTGAACGGCTCATTTTAGAACACGTTTCCTGAAACAGCTCACAACAAACTGACTGGGTTGTTAGGCCCATCAAGGACGCAAATGTATGTGCACAAGCACTAAAAAAGTGATTTTTAATAGGTCCCCTTTAAGGTTAAGCGCAATACTTTTAAACATTTTGGCACAAATCGAATATTTCACTTGACGAAACGGAAATGTATTACTTTGTCTTACCTTTCCACCCATGTGACTTTTCTGACACGTTTTGGACATTTGAGCGCCGGCTTCGCTAGCCTAGCCATCAGTGGATGATATTGACGGAAAACGCGAGGAAAGGAGAAGAACTTCTGGAGCAGATCGAATGTGTTTGGTCACCAGTCTCTGCCCTTTTTGCATTCATTCATACCATAAGCCTTTCTGCCGCTTTCGTCTACCTCGGTGTTGATACTTTCCCGAGCGCCTGAGTGTCCCTGCAATCAATCCCGTTTTCCAAATGCATCAAGCGTCCCATTTTCTTTTCCTTTGTTCAGTTATTTAGTTAATGTCTTAATAGAACCTTAGCCAAAAATAACCTAAAATAAAACCTTTCATAATACTATAGTTATTATCTGCTGGAGATGAGGGAGAACAATATATTCCAGCCTGTCTGTTCAGACACGCACTGCATAGCATCAATTGATGGACGGACACTGCCCAACAGCATCAACCGTTTTCCCCCTCCTGTTAAATTAGATACCCCCTTCGCCCCCCTTCCCACACACACAATAAAAGCAGCAGTCACAGTCTTGAGTGTTCCCACTGAACATTTATTTGGTCTAAAAAAAAAAATTGTATGTACTTACTATACTGCCTGTAATACACTTGATATACTGCCATATATAATATACTGCCATGTTGTTTAACAGTTAACTGCAATTCCTTTGAAGACCGTTAGGGGGCCAGGGATCCCAGGGGAGGAACCCCCTGGTCTGGGCTAAAACCAGGACAAATTTTGCTCCGAAGTGAAATTTTTGTTGAAGTCCATTGTTAGATGGGCTATTAGACGTTTCAAAAGCATTTTCGGTGACTATATTTCGCTGTTATTAACATTTTTGTGCTTCAGGCAATGATAGCAAAATAAAGTGCCATTTAATTGCCTGAGTCGATAGTGGTCTCCACTTATCCTGGTGATGCTCACTGTAAACAAGCGCTAGGCTTCAAACTGCCAGTATCAATTTCAAGCTGGCCTTCTCAAAATGTCTAGTGCTCACTGGGTCCTATCATTGCCTCAAAACTATCAAAATGTAAATTCCAGTGAAATTTGGCCATCTAAAATACAACGGCTGATATGCCCACCTAGGCATTAACATTGGGTAAAATTCAGTTTTGAATCAAATTCCGCTGAGCTGTAGCCTAGACATGTGAGACATGTGTTGAACGTTCAAAAAATGTTCAGTGGGAAATTCCTAGCTCTTTGATGACATACACTTAGCTAATATTGAAATACACTCAGCCAAGCCTAGGCCTTACCTAACCCTGGCTAACTAAGGGCAAGGTTGCTTATTTAACAGTGTTTAAGGCCTAGTGTAAGGAATTAAATACTAGTACTTAAAAATATTTAAGATACATACAGTGTACAGAATGGTTAGTTACTTAATATGATACATGCAATTATCATGACCCATGCCTAATGCAAATGCAGTTTGTTGAATCAAAGAAAATCCAGCACAAGCAAACTTTAACACATTGTAAATCTTTGACATATCACAGCATTATGAGAGAATGCAATTATTTTTTAACTTTTTTATCTAAAGTCTACAGTTTGAAATCAGTGCACGTCAGAGACGGCACACTCTTAAGTTGACACGTTCTTAAGTCACATCCGCAACGCCATCTTCTCGTGTGAAGCAACAAAACGTGATTCGAATGCGGATTCCAAGGTTTTTTTTATATATAGCCTTGATTTACACGATGAGGATTGATGCGATATGGTTTTAACCCCAACAGGTGGCTTATTTTAACAGCTTGTGGCGACTTAATGGGGGCAACAATGTCAAAACCAGGGGGTCTGCCATCTCTCACGCCATCCATTTTGGATTTTAGGATATCAATTTTGAGGACTTCATAGCACACTTTTGACTTTTCGGAACCTCTCAACCATCAAGCCTTATTTTATTTAATTTTTTCCATTGACAGAGTACAGTATGTAAGGAGTGCGACGCGGCTTTGTGTCATTTTCATCAGTATTCCATTTCCATCACCGCTAAGGCCTGTTCTTTTTTTTCTTTTTTAACGCATCGTTTTATAACAAGAATATTACGGAGAAATATCCCTTTAATCAACATTTCTGAAATATTAGGCTAGGTGTAAGATTAAAAGCAAAAAAAAAAATGTAAAAATGCAGTCGAAAGGTGCTATGTGTACAGCATGTTAGTAGAACATTTCTTTCCCTCCGTCATCATTTAAAAGAACAGTTCTATTTTTCTCCATGAGTGGTGGTGAAAGGATGTGATGCAAATGAGTATCGACCTTTTGTTGCTTGATATTTCTGGCGTTGGGTTACGCCAAATTAAGGTTTAGACACAGTTGTACAGCACTCACCAGATAAAAACACCAGACACTTCAAAAAGGGACCAAATTATGTTTTCTTTTTGTATTTGTTTAATAAAAAGACTTTTCATATCATGACAGTATTGAGCTGATGTACAAAGCATAGGTTATGCTTTTTTTTGGAGGGGGGGCAATTTCACAATATACAGTTATAGTTCTCAACTCGCTATGTACATAAGAATTAGGTTTGCAGGGGCTGAGAGTATTGACTTCTTTTTTTTTTACGCTGGTAATTCAAACTCAAATTTGAATCGCTTCCAAATGACAAGGCCAGATTGTCAAACATTGCTCACAGAACGGGGTGGGTGGGGGTGTCCAAAATTTGCACAACAATTGTTGCAGCTAAGACAGCAAAACTAATCTCATCAATCACTAGAGTATATTGATTAAAATAAATAAATAAATAAATAATATATTTCTCATAACTTGGGATTTTCATAACAGAGACTTTTTGGACTATGAGATTAGACATTGAAGACAAGCCATTTCAGAGGTTCATTTCATATCGTTTCCACGACTTAATGAGAGCCATGATTGCGTTTTCTGTTTTTTAACGAGCGACTGATTATTTTTGAGTGCGAAGGAGAACTTCCTGTCTTTTGGTGTACAAAAAAAAAACACTCTCAAAGAGCCAATGTGTAATAATCGATGTGTGACATTTTTACCAAAAGTTCAAGGCTGGCGGAAGGAGTATTCGGCAAAATAATTTCCTTCAAGAAAAATACTACTACTACTACTACCACTACTACTACTACTACTACTACTACTACTACTTATGCTACTACTAATAATAAGGTATAATAAATTCATGTTATTTCTGATTTTCATGCAGTTCCGTCCATGGCAAGGCTATAATAGTGATACAATCCAAATTGTATCAGTATAATAGTTAGTTACTGTATAGTGGAAATTAGGATTGGATTTGGAAAATGTGAGACAAAACCGGAAATTCCGGTTCATAATTCAGGTTGCCCATGTTGTGTCTTTCCCCTTTACAACCCTGAAGAGAACACTGAGATTCTAGCACGGGAATCGGACCCAAGACAGACCCCCCCCCCCCCCCCACCCACCTCCCCCGCCCCAACTCATTATCAACACTGCCCGTGTGTTCTACGTTTTTGAAAAACACAGTTCAATTTCCTGTCAGGACTCTGCTCCAGTGCGCTACAACGGTTGTCACTGTCGGTGAGGCATAGCTTGTAACCTATGCAAGGGGTTTGTCATCGTTGGTGTACATGATGATTTTATCATATTACCATTTCAAATAAATTTCTAAAGATACCACTGGCCGTCATTTGCCGTCATTTGCCGGGGGCGTTTGTGAAATGAATGGGTCGTTTTTGGCCGTGGTCGGTGTGTTTCTCTGTCTGTCTGTCTGTCTATCTATCTATCTATCTATCTATCTATCTATCTATCTATCTATCTATCTATCTATCTATCTATCTATCTATCTATCTATCTATCTATCTATCTATCTATCTATCTATCTATTTATCTATCTATCTATCAACCATTTCTTGGATCTAAATAGGGGATGTACCACTACATGGCTCCACAAGCGTTTCTATCTGCTGTGCACTCAAGCAGGTTTCGCACACAACCAGCAGCAGAGCAAACAAACAAGCCAGTGTCCGACAGCATGGCGTTTAGTAAATGTGACCTCTCTAAAATAGCCCGGCATCTCACGCGGCTCGCCAGCTCCCGTTCCCGTGCCTGCCATTGTGTCAGAACACCATGACCTCGCTTTATGTGTGCCACGTCATCCTCGGAGATCCTGGGAGCTTGATCCGGCCAAGGAGCCGGACAAACAGCTGGCCAACGGGACTCAGAAAGGCGCTGAAAATCAGTCAAAGCCCCTGACCTCAGAATCGTTCCCGACATACATGCTATTGTACACTTGCAATACCATATGCTGTATATTGGCAACATTTTGGTTTTGGTGGTCCTGTTTCCCCTACATGCAAGTTGATGGGCTACCGATGGGCTCCCTTTGATACAAGTGGGAAGACAACCGTTCAAAAGCAGGTCCTGGCTGCAACATTGCAGTGATACATTGATCCTGTAATGAAATAATGTTGCTTCAATGTGTCTAACATGTTTTCTATGCCAAGTCTATACTACTGTATATAAATAGGTCAGGTTGTCTAAACATAGTGATGAGAACAAATGCCTTTCTTTGAGAACCTTTTCAGCACACAGTGCATTCTTAGTTTAGTGTATTTGGCAGAAGCAATATGATAAACATTGCCTATAGCTGAATCCAAATGCCCCTTCCCAAAATGAACTTTTACATTTACATTTACATTTACATTTAGTCATTTAGCAGACGCTTTTATCCAAAGCGCCTTACAAGGGAGAATAACATTTAAGCTACATTGCAACAGAAACATTAGTGTAACAATAAATAAATACTGCTAAGTAGTGCTAAGTAATTGTAAGTTGGGTGCTCTCTGAAGAGCTGGGTCTTCAAGTGCTTCTTAAAGACAGAGAGGGAGGCCCCTGCTCTGGTGGTTTTTGGCAGCTCGTTCCACCAACGTGGAACTACAAATGAGAATAGCCTGGATTGCCGTGGTTGTGCAGCCAGCAGAGCCAGGCGATTCCAATTTTGAAAATATACAGTACTTTGCCAATATCCTGTTTTTGAGATGTATTTTTATACAGCTGAAAATATCATGGAAAACACTGACGCTGATTAATTTACAAAAATTATGAAAAACCAAAGAAAAAGGGAGTGTATGTCACTGAGAGTCGCTGAGTCAGCCATGAGATTGTTATTTCAATATCAATATTCAATATTTATTTATTATTTCAACACTTTTTAAATGAAAATGTTCTCCTCATTTAGGAGTTTGTAATCACTGTGTCACAAGTTTTGCGTCTAAGATAAAGACTGCAACTTACTCTGACAAAAATATTTTGTAAAGTATTACAGGAACAGTGTGGCAAAGTACAAGAGTTCCCAAGCTAGGGTCCGCAGCACCTCAGGAGTGGCAGGTGAAGGAATTCCAAGATGTCCACAGAAATACAGTATATGTATTATTTAATTATATTGTTAATATTTATTATTATTATTATTATTATTATTATTATTAGTAGTAGTAGTAGTAGTAGTAGTAGTTGTAGTAGTAGTAGTAGTAGTAGTATGTATCTATTTATCTATTTATTTATTTATCTATTTATTTATTTATCTATTTGTTTGTTTGTTTGTTTGTTTGTTTATTTATTTATATTACTTTTCATTACATTTTTTTTATATTTTTTTCTTTTCTTGTGAGTTTTGCACTATTTCTCAGCAAGGTTTAAGCCAAATTATTTTGTACTCCAAAATAAGGCGAGTCTGCCAAGGAAGCTTTAGCATAAAAAGGTTCCTGGCATAGACCCCTGGCATGGAATACATCTCTCATTATTATACATTTTTTCTTACCCTGCCTGTATACTGTGACAGTGTTTTATCGTCTTTCACCCGTATTCTATTGCAGACAACAAAGTGGAACTTGTGGCTCATGGATTCTACTGGCACACCAAACCAGTTAAAGGCTTTGTCAACCGGAGTGCAAATATACCATAAGACCCCTGTGCTAGTGCTTACGTCAGGCCCCGTGTTGTGAAAGTAAGGGCCGATCACCAGGAACTGGGCTTGGGCTGTCAGGCTCCTAGAGGAGAGGAAATATAGAGGTGTGGATATATTAACACTCACTAATATGTGTCCTGAGGACACGAATGAGCGGTGTGGAACGAGTGTGAGCTACAAATGTCCTGGGTCAGTACTCACATGTGGCTCATTGTATGTGTGTGTGTGTGTGTCTGTGTGTGTGTCTGTGTGTGTGTGTGTGTGTGTGTGTGTGTGTGTGTGTGTGTGTGTGTGTGTGTGTGTGTGTGTGTGTGTGTGTGTGTGTGTGATAGGAATAGAGTGGATTATAGAGAGAGGTAGAAAGGGAGAATACAATGGCTCAGTGCGTGTGTGTGTGTGTGTGTGTGTGTGTGTGTGTGTTTGTGTCAGTGAGTAGGTGAGTGACTGTGTCATTACCCCCACACCCTCGTCCCCAAGGAGTCAAGAGAGTCAAGATTCAAGAGGTTATTTGTCACATACATATACATACGGTCATACATATATGCAGTGAATTGTCATGACACCTTGTATTTATGCACAATAAGCTCTAAAAATACAAAAACACTAAATGTCCTGGAAGTCCTGGCATGTTGGAAGGTATGCATGTGCGCAAATTTGTATGTGTGTGTGTGTGTGTGTGTGTGTGTGTGTGTGTGTGTGTGTGTGTATGACCTGTTTGGGGACGCAGGCTGTTCAGTCCATTGTAGACCATATACTGACTTAATGTGCAATTACCAATTTGCTACGTGGGCTGCACTGATAAAAGTGGAGTCAGAGCAAAGCTATTCGTAACGGCTGGGAACGATATTTCCAGCAGCATCCAGAGCTTCAACAAGACGGGAGCACTGCGTCAACTGTCATGCTCTGTTACGGAATAGGTCCTGCTAGACATCATGGACCCTATTGCTTCAGCTACCGTGGACTGCGGTTATTCAGCTCAGCACCTGTCCATTGCAATTCATAATTTGGGATATCATGCTCTGATTTTTTTTAGGCCGCTGTCACTAGCAGCGAGTGGTCATCACTCGTGATGCAAGATTCACAAACGATTAGATAGTAGTGAAAGAATCTTTAAAATGGCTCGGGAATTAGGAGTCAACGGCAAAAAGAGTTGACTGGGTTTCTGCAGCCGGGCACACAGGCATTAACTGAGTCTGAATCCGGACTTGCAACATAATTGAATGATTCTTGTGAGAATTCCATTCACAACTCAGAACTGAACCGACTTCTGAGTTCTCGTTCATCATTTACCGGAAGTCCTCCCTCGCTCACCGTGGGATACAGCAATTGAATCAAACAAACAGACAATTGAACAGCTTTTTCTTTTTTTGATTTTTTGTTGATTGATTTTTCAATAACAATTACAGTGGTACCTCGACTTACGACTGTAATTCGTTGAATAAAAACGGTCGTATGTTAAAAACAATCGTATGTGTCATGATCTCCGCCTTCTTCTACTTTCCCCTCCCTCTCCTTACCTGTCCCATTAGCCCAACTCTATTCACCTGCACACACAGCTGTTCCCGATCTGTAATCTAACCACTATATATGCCTCTCTCACCAGTCACCCATTGCCAGATTGTCTTCGATGCTTGCACCAGACTCTCCAGCGTTCTCCGGACTGATTCCCCGCTACCGACTCTGCCTCGCTCCGACCACGTATCCTGCCTGCCCCCCCCGCCTGTCTTCTGTCTGCACTCCTCGTTATCGAACCTGCCTGTCCCCGACGACATACCCTGCCTGCTCCCTGCCTGTCTTCCGTCTGCTCTACAAATAAAAGACATTACCAAATATCCCTGCCTGTCTTTGTGCTGCAATTGGGTCCTAACCACACCGTTACAGTACAATCTGGCCAACAATGGACCCAGCACACAACCCGGAGTTGCTGGCACGCCTGGGAAGGATGGAGTCACGCTGGAGATGCAGACGGCTGTAGTCCGTTCATCACGAACTGTTCCATCCTCTTGGCTCCGCAGCCCCACACCTTCGCCTCCGAGGATGCCAGGGTGGCGTTCGCCGTAAATCACCTGACGGGCCGCGCTCGGCTGTGGGGAACGGCCGAGTGGGAACGACGCACACAAGCCTGCTCCTCCTTCGCCGCCGAGCTCCGCAAGGTGTTCGGGGTTACATCACCGGGTCCCGATGCTGCTGGTGTTCTCCTGGGTCTCAGTCAAGGATCCCGCTCCGTGGTCGATTACGCGATCGACTTCCGCACCCAGGCTCGACTGAGCGAGTGGAACCCGGCAGCCCAGATTGACGCATTCCTGATGGGATTAGCAGAGTACGTGAAGGAAGAGCTAGTTTCCCATGACCATCTCCCAGGTTCCTCCGGGCCGCCAGCTCTTCCGGCCCATCAACCCACGAGTGAGGCCCCTCCCATGCAGGTTGGCCGGGCCAGCCTCACCCCGGAGGAGAAGGAGAGACGCCGGGTGGGGAACCTTTGTCTCTACTGCGGTCTAGCTGGACACTACATCTCCGGGTGTCCGGTAAAAGGCCGGGCTCGCCAGTGAGGGAGGAGGTCCTGGTGAGCCACACCTCCAAACCCTCCTCCAACCCACGCCCCCTGTGTCAGGCTTGGCTGCTGCTGCCCCAATGCTAACATTCCCTCGCCATACTTATTGACTCTGGTTCCGATGTTAACATCATCGACGATAACCTAGCACGGAAGCTGGGTGTTGGTCGAGTTCTCCTGCCTTCTCCGGTTCCTGCCACTGCCCTGGATGGCCACCTCCTGGGGACAGTCACCCATCAGACGGTGCCCATCCGCATGCTCCTGTCCGGCAACCACCACGAGACGATACAGTTCTGCATCTTGCACTCACCTCGTCACCCTCTCCTCCTGGGGTTCCCCTGGCTCCGGCATCACAACCCACACCTCCACTGGACCACAGGGGCTATTCTGGGATGGAGTCCTGTGTGCCATCAGGTCTGCCTGAAGCAAGCCGCCGCACCTCAGCCACCCACCAGCTCCAGCTCCGCACCTGACATGTTGGGGGTCCACGCCGAGTACCTCGACTTCAGGGAGGTCTTCAGCAAGGCCAAGGCGACATCCCTTCCTCCGCACAGGCAAAACAATAATGCCATCGACCTCCAGCCCGGCTCCACCCCCCCCCCCCAGAGGCCGCGTGTACTCCCTGTCCGCCCCGGAGAGGCCATGGACACCTATATTAATGATGCCCTGGCGGCGGCCATCATCCGTCCCTCCTCATCCCCAGCGAGGGCTGGCTTCTTCTTCGTGGAGAAGAAGGACAAGTCGCTTCGCCCCTGTATTGACTATCGCGGTCTCAACGACATTACGGTCAAGAACCACTATCCCCTGCCCCTCATCTCATCAGCCTTCGAACTCCTGGAGGGGGCCACGATGTTCACCAAGCTCGACCTACGCAACGTCTACCATCTAGTCCGGGTTCGAGAGGGGGACGAATGGAAGACGGCGTTCAACACTCCCTCCGGTCACTACGAATATCTGGTGATGCCCTTTGGTCTCACCAACGCCCCCACTGTCTTCCAGGCCCTGGTCAATGACGTGCTCAGGGACATGCTCAACAAGTTCGTCTTTGTGTACCTCTACAACATCCTGATCTTCTCTGGATCCCAAGCTGAGCACGTCCACCACGTCCAGACGGTCCTGCAGCGCCTCCTGGAGAACTCACTCTTTGTGAAGGCGGAGAAGTGTGAGTTTCACGTCCCATCCGTCTCCTTCCTGGGGTACGTCGTGGGGAGGAGGACCATCCAGATGGACTCCACCAAGGTTTCCGCCGTCACCACCTGACCCGCCCTGGACACCCGCAAACAACTCCAGCGCTTCCTCGGTTTTGCCAACTTCTATCGGAGGTTAATCCGAGGCTACAGCACGGTGGCTGCCCCCCTCACAGCCCTAACCTCCTCCAAGGTGTCGTTTCTGTGGTCCGCCGCCGCCAACGACGCCTTGCTGGCCCTGAAGGCATGGTTCACTTCAGCCCCCATTCTGGTATTGCCTGACCCCAAACGGCAGTTCGTGGTTGAATTGGATGCCTCCGACATGGGAGTCGGAGCTGTTCTCTCCCAAAGAACCGCCTCCGACCAGAAGCTTCATCCCTGCGCCTTCTTCTCCAGGCGTTTGACCCTGGCCGAGAGGAACCACGACATCTGGAATAGGGAGCTTCTCGCCGTTAAATTGGCCCTGGAGGAGTGGCGACACTGGCTAGAGTGAACCCAGCTGCCGTTCCTGGTGTGGACTGACCACAAGAACCTGGAGTATATTCAGTCCGCCAGGAGACCGAACTCCCGTCAGGCCCGTTGGGCGCTCTTCCTTACCAGGTTCAATTTCTCCCTCTCCTATCGGCCGGGGTCACGCAATGTCAAACCTGACGGCCTGTCCCGGCAGCTCCAGGAGGAGGAGGAAGACGCTGCTGACCCTGACACTATTCTACCGTCCTCCCGTCTAGTTGCCACACTCACCTGGGAGATGGAAGAGAAGGTCAGAGGTGCCGCCCAGGACCAACCTGGACCCAGCGCATGTCCGCCCGACCGTCTGTCTGTCCTGCCTGACCTCCGGTCCGAGGTTCTTCAGTGGGCCCACAACTCCCGACTCACCTGCCACCCGGGGATCCAGCGGACGAAGGAGGTCGTCCACCGTCGCTTCTGGTGGCCCTCCCTGGGTGAGGACGTCCGAGGGTTCGTCAATGCCTGCCCACCTGTAACCAGCACAAACCCTCTCTTCTTGCTCCTGCCGGTCTCCTACACCCACTGCCGGTTCCTCATTGCCCCTGGTCTCACATCTCCTTGGACTTCGTCACCGGTCTGCCACCGTCTAGCGGCAACACTACCTTCCTAACCGTGGCGGACCGGTTCAGCAAGATGGCTCACTTTGTGCCTCTACCGAAGCTCCCGTCGGCCAAGGGCACCGCCAAGCTACTGTTGTATCACGTCTTCTGCCTCCATGGCATCCTGGTAGATGTTGTATCCTGTATCTTCAAGTGCGCCTACGGCTTCCAACTGCCTCTGTTCCCGGCCCTTGAGAGGGAGGCTTCCTGCCCGTCCGTCCAGGCCCTCATTCGCTGCTGTCGCAGGACCGGGACCCGGGCCCGGGCCGCCCTCCTCCGAGCCGCTGGCTGGATGGGGTCTCCAACTACTCTGATGAGGATCACGTGGCCCATTTAGCGGAGGACGTGGAGATGGACTGGGTCTCCGACGAGTACTAGCCCATTGCTAGATTATCTTCGATGCTTGCACCAGACTCTTCAGTTTTCTCCGGACTGATTCCCTGCTACCGACTCTGCCTCGCTCCGACCACGTACCCTGCCTGCCCCCCCCGCCTGTCTTCTGTCTGCACTCCTCGTTATCAAACCTGCCTGTCCCCGACGACGTATCCTGCCTGCTCCCTGCCTGTCTTCTGTCTGCTCTACAAATAAAATACATTACCAAATATCCCTGCCTGTCTTTGTGCTGCAATTGGGTTCTAACCACGCCAACAGTATGTCGAGGCAATTTTTCCCATATAGATTAATGGTAACTCATCTAATTCGTTCCGTGCACCTAAACATTATAAATTTACACTCGATTTTAACCTTTTTCACATAAAATCATACTGGAAGTTATAAACAATAAGTAAGCATTATGAAAAATAATAAATAACAGTGTACAGTAATTTAAATAGGAACCTTACCTTTTTTTGTGGCGACCGATGGCATACTGGAGACGAAGAGTGTGGAGGAGGAGATGAGGGGTTACTGCATGGGGGAGGAGGACGTTGAAGCCTCCTCATTAACATTTTGCGATTTTTCACTTTTAGATTTCTTATTTTCTTCCATCACATCTTCATTTGGCCTTTTTACACCACTTTGAACCTCACTTTTTTTTAGATAGCGTTCAATCGACACTTGCTTTTGCCTACGCTTTTGAATGGCTCTAAAATATGCCACAACATTATCATTACACAAATTAAGTTGACGACTTACCACTTCATTATTTGGGTGATGTTTTCTCACAAACTCCTGAAATTTCTCCCAATCCTGAATGAACGACCGTAAATCGGTATTTGATATCACTTCCTCTACCTCCTCCTCCTCCGAAGAAACCTCTTTCTCCAACTGCTTCACTTGTCCTGCTTGCAGCTGTTGGAGTTCTTCCGTCGTTAGTTCGTTGTTGTGCTCCTTTACCAGGTCTTCTATGTCGTCTTCATCAATTTCAAGGCCCGGGTCCTTGCTTATAGAGACAATGCTCTCCATAACCTCCGGTTCCTCCTGCTGCTGGCTCAAATCCCTCGAAGTCACGTTCAGGAACGATTCCAGGCCAGAGTTTCCTCTGTGTAGCCCTCAGGGTTCTCTTTGAAACCCTTTGCTAAGCCTTGCCAATCAAAGTTACGCCGACAAAGATGTTGTAGTGGTCCCTCCAAAAATCCACAAGTCTTAGGTCAGTGCTTTCCCTGATGTCAAAACATCTTTCAAGGAGGGCTTTTGCAAAAGGTTTTTTGAGGTTGGAAATAACTTGCTGGTCCATAGGTTGCAGTAATTGTGTAGTGTTGGGAGGAAGGAACTTAATTTTCATGAAGCTAAATTCCTCACACAACTCAAATCCAAGCTCTGGAGGATGACAGAATGCATTATCCATGAAAACTGTAGCATTGTGAGGCAGATTATTTTCTAGAAGGTACGTTTTGATTGCTGCACAAACAACCTCATTCACTCACTCCCTAAAAATAATGCGAGTGACCCAGGCTTTGGGATTGGATTTCCAATAAACGTCAAGTTTATTCTTCTGTACCTTGTACTTTTTGAATGCGCGCAGATTTTCGGAATGATAAACCAACAAAGGCTTGATCTTCAGGTCACCACTCGCATTCGCACAAACACAAAGTGTGAGACGGTCTTTCATGGCCTTATGGTTGGGCATCGCTGACTCTTCGGCAGTGATGTAAGTCCTATTTGGAAGCTTTTTCCAGAATAATCAGGTTTCATCGCAGTTGAATACCTGCTGAGGGATCAAGCGATTTTCGTAGATGAATTCCTCAAATTCCTTCAGGTATTCTTCTGCTGCCGCCTTATCTGAACTGGCTGCCTCTCTGTGAGCAACAACACTGTGAATTCCCGTCCTCTTTTTAAACTTATCAAACCAGCCGTGACTAGCCTTGAACGTCTTCTTTTCAGATATCCCGGGAGTTTTGTTGCCATACATTGTTGTACAGTCACCTTGCCTTTTCACAAAGAATTTCTTCTTTCTCCTACCAACTGCTTTGCATTCACCCAAGTAAGCAGCAACTTCTCAACTTCATCCAGTAGTTTTGGCCACAACTTCGTCTGGATGTTTAATGCCCTTCGCAGTGTCAGCCTTCTTGAGCTCTTCCTTCTTCTTAAGGACGGCTGCGATGGTGGAAGTTGTATCTTGGATTAGTCGTAAGTAGATGCAGTCGTAAGTCGAGGTACCACTGTACAATGTAACAATACACATCTAGGGACAAGGGAAGAAGGGAAAGTCATACACATATACATAAAGTCATATATAATATCAACCATAGTTTTTGAAAGGTACAGTCAACATGAAATACACAAGGAATGTAAATATATTAATACATAAAGACAACTAAAATATCTATACAAAATGTAAATGTCTGTACAGTTTCTCTTATTCTATATGAATAATCATTGGTCAAAATGCATAAACAAACAATCACCTCACGGCCCCCCACCTCTATTCATATCTTGGTTCATCGCAGATATTACCCAGGTCTTGATGTTCAATAAAATGTATGAATGGGCCCCATATGTTTTCAAATACTTCCTTTATATCTTAAAGTATATACCGTATGTGATTTTCCCCAAGGGTAGGGTTAGATGTATGTCCCTAATCCACTGAGTTATTTGCGGACTATTTATGTTCTAATATAAATCTAAGATCTCTTCCCAGAACATTTGTATCTTTTCACATTGCCACATACTGTATAATAGAAAGGAATCTCTCTTAACTGCTCAGACTTAATACTTAAATCATCCAGAAAATTGCTGTTTAATTTGTTCAATTTAACTGGAGTGATATGCAGTACGTCCGCATTAACCAGTTATACTGCAAATGTTTTAGGCGAGTATTGGTTGTTTGTTTTTGGGCCTCTATGCATGCATCTCTCCACTCCTCAATGGAAATATCCTTCTGTAGGTTTTCTCTCCATGTCATAAGCCTCTTTTTGAGGACTCAGACGAGCCACATCGAACAAGTCAGTAGAAACTGGTTATAATACTTTTTCCAAGACAGTTTTTTGACAACATTATCTCCAAAGGGGAGACAGGGGCTTTGATTAATAAGTGGCCTTGAGCTTTTGTAATGAAACTTCAGAGTTGAAAATATTTAAAGAAATGCTCACGTGGGATATATTTATTTGACGGATGTTCAAATTACATTTATCAGAGACTTTTATCCTCTGGATTAAACAGGTCCTCAACCTTTGATATTCCTTTATTGGCAAAGATTTTGAAACCAGCATCAGATATAAGCTATCATTACCCCATTATGGGCTGAAGCATGATATAGAATATATTTCACCTCAACCTCATTCAGACATTTATTATGTTCCGTACAATGGGAAGAGATGTTTGTTTTCTTCAATTTTTCACAATTTCTGAGTACATATACATGAGGAGAGGTACCCCAAGTGTGTGAAAATCCATCTGGTTGTATAGTAAAACATTCCAGTCCTCAACTGAGCAGCCCAAACTTACCAAAGGGAATTAGAGCACTGGAGCCACTATTTCATAGGGTAAATATAGTAGAGATAATCAGAACCTGGGATGCCTGTTATTCCATATAAATTTGAAAAATAACTTCCTCAATTTTAAGAATAACTTTGATGGGGTGGCAAAGGAAGGTTTTGTAAAGTAGCTTACGTAGTACATACATTTTTACAGCATTAATTCTACCAATTAATGAAATGTCAAAGGGCATCGACCTATTAATTGAATTTGTTACTTCTGTGGCTGCAGGGCAGGGTGCTCTGGGCTTTCCCACGGTAGTGGAGTGTCTTTTTGACTGTGGGACCTTCTCCACTGCTTGGAGGCTTTACGATATAATTCCGACCTCATACACTGGAACTAGTTGGGGCAAATCCTGTGGACTCACCTGTGGACACACACCACCAGCACCTGCTGCTACACCCCCAAACACCCTCCTGATTACATCCATCTCCTTTTGTGCCATACCTGTAGTTATCACAAGAGGCCATGTGTCGAAATGCTGTTACAATTTTCCTAGCCTTAATTAACTATGTATTGTCGATACAAGTTGTCGCCTGATGTTTTTGTTTTGTTTATTTCCATGTTGTTTGGTTTTATGTTTATTTGTCTCACCTGCGGTGATTTCCCCCTCTTGGAGGAGTAATGATAATTAGTCACTTATGGACCCAAACATGGAAAGATAGTTGGTTCTGTGTAACAAAAATGCTGTGCACTTGCCATCCCACAGCTCGTCCACAGGACAGAGTTGTTGCAGCAGTTTTTGATGATTAAAGAATGGTTAAAAAGTGGCATTGCTGTCATGAACGAGGCAGATAGGACTCAGATGCAGCACACACCACAGGGGAAGTATAGAAGGTTTATTTACAAGGGGGGAACAAAATGTGGGAATGAAATAATGGGCAGGTGGGTCGTTTGGGGGCCGGTGTTGAGGCGTAGGCAGGCAGGCTTCCTGGAGACAAGGGGCGGGCAGGGTTGGACAATCGAAGGAGCACCAAATACATACAATCCAACTGAGAGCAGTCAGGGGAATACCACACTAGGTGACGGTACGATCAGACAAGGTATGGATGAGGAGCCGGGGTTCATATTGAGATTGGTGATGAGTGTGATGAGAAGCAGCTGTGCCAGCCAGGAGCCACACCCACACTGCACTGTCAGGTATAAACATGGACATACTAGATACAAGAGGGAAAGGGAGGAGAGGCACATACGGAGACCAGGGGACAGAGAGGCACTGCTGGGGCTGTGACAGTACCCCCCCGCCTCAATTGGAGCCCTCAGGCGACCCACAAGGTCTTCCTGGGTGGGCCAAATGGAACTACCGGATGAGGGAAGGGTCCAAGCTGGAGTGCGCTACACCCAACTCCGTTCCTCAGGACTGTAGCCCTCTCAGTCCATTAGGTACTGGAGACCCCAGCTGCGGCAGAGGACATCTAGGGGCCAGCTGACGGTGTAGGCAGGGTGGTCCTCGATGATCCGGGCAGGTGGCGGGGGAATGGTCGGAGGGCAGAGGGTGCTGGAGAAGATGGGTTTGACCTGAGAAATGTGGAAAGTTGGGTGGATGAGCATAGTGTGCGGGAGACAGAGCTGGACTGCGGTTGGGTTAATTATGCAGGTAATTTCAAAAGGGCCAAGGAACCGGGGAGACAATTTCTTGCATGTGGATTTCAAAGGGATGTCTCGTGACGACCGGTAGACCTGTTGACCGGGTGTGTAGTTGGGGGCCGCGATCCAACAGTGGTCTGCAAGGTGTTGGTTCTGCTGGACAGTCCGAAGCAGGGTGGCCTTGGTGTCCCTCCAAATCTTGCGACAGTGCCGGATATGGATCTGCACCGACAGCACTGCCACTTCCTCCGCCTGGGCCGGGAACAATAGGGGCTGGTAACCTAGGACTCGAAGAGAGAGACCAATAGCAGAGGATGAGTGGGAGTTGTGCGCGTACTCTACCCAACCTAACTGGGAACTCCAAGTGGAGGGGTTAGAGGAGACAACCCAGCGGAGAGCTGCCTCGATGTCCTTGTTTGGGGCGTCTGACTGCCCGTTGGCTTGCAGGTGAAGGCCGGATGAGAGGCTAACCGTGGCTCCCAAGGCCCGACAGAACGGCTTCCAGACCTGGGAAATAGACTGGGGGCCACGGTCTGAGACTATATCTACAGGAAGACCATGCAGGCAGAAGACATGGCCAACCATGGGGTGGGCGGAGGGTAGTTTGAGCAAGGCGGTAGCCTTGTCTGTAGCCATAGAGGGCCACCAGAAGCTTAGAAGGGAGAGAGTTTGTCCCAAGACCTGGGAACGAACAGAGTCTGGGAAAAACAGGTGGTTGGGAGGCCCACCTCCAGGGTGGGGTTGGGCCCTCAGAGCATCCTGCACCACCGACTCGATCTCCCAAGATAGGGCCCCCAGAACACAAGAGGGGGGCAGGATGGTGTCGAGACTAGGTAGAGTCTCTCCAAAGTCAAACTGGCGGGAGAGGGCGTCAGGCCTAATGTTATTTGACCCTGGAGGATTCGTGATGGAGAAATTAAATCCTCCAAAAAAACAGGGCCCAACAGGCTTGATGCAAGTTCAGTCATTTGGCAGTCTGAATATAGGCAACGTTCTTTTGGTCCATCTAAACTATGAATGGCTGTTCGGCTCCCTCAGCCAGTGCCTCCACTCCTCCAGGGCGAGCTTAATGGCAAGTATCTGTACCCTGTTGCCTATATCAAAGTTGTGCTCTGCCGGGGCTAGCTGATGCGAGAAGAAGGCACAGGGATGAAGCTTGGAGGCAGGACCACCGCGCTGGGAGAGGATGGCACCCACTCCTACGTCGGAGGCGTCAACCTCAACAACGAACTGCCAAGAAGTATCGGGCTGGACCAGTACAGGAACTGAAACAAAACATTTGAGCTGGCAGAAGGCCTCTTCAGAAGCAGGTGTCTGGGCGAAGGGAGCCACGAATGTGGTGAGTCTGGTGAGAGGGGATGCAACTTAGCTATAGTCCCCAATAAAAAATTGGTAGAAGTTGGCAAAGCCCAGGGACTGCTGCAGCTTCTTGTGGGTAGAGGAAACCAGCCAGCAGATAAATCTCACAGTCGTATGGGCAATGGGTCAGCAGAGAGAACGCCTGCTCCTTACTGAACACTTCCCCTAAATCGTGAAATTCAGGAGGTCCAACAGACAGGTCCAGAGTAACAAGGGAGACAGAGACAGTGGATGGCTCAACAGAAGGAAGAGTAGAACACAGACATTTGTGTCTGTGTTCCCACCCAATGATCTTGATGGCAGACCAATCAATTTGAGGGTTGTGCAGAGCTAGCCAGGGGTGTCCAAGGACCAGGGGGGTGTGAAGTGAGGAAAAAACTGATATATTCTCAGTGGTTCCCAGACAATATGAGCTGCAGGGGTTAGGTCTGGTGTGTGACCTGCAGAGCATCAACGTTCATGGGACAATCAAGGGACTCTGCAGAGTTTCCGGACTGGGAGACTAAATGCGTGGTGGGAAAACTCTGTTCGGCACCGGAATCAAGGCTAACAATGGAAGGGCTAGTAGAATGTGGCACAGGGTGGCTTGGACCTGCAACCCAGGGGGTGGTGTCTTAGGTTCAGTAGTTTCGCTTACCAGTCTCCCCACAGATATGGGCGAGCCAGGAAATTGCCTGACTGTCCAAAATAAAGGCATTTCCCTTTATCCTCCTTTGCCGCTTGGCAGGTGTGAGGGGGGCTCTACCACTTGCATCGGCTCCTCCTGTGGAGCTGTGAGGGTACGATGAGAGCTGGAGTCAGTCTGGGTAGTGGGAGTGACTCTTGTGAGAGTTTGGAACGGATGAGCGCTGGAGGTGGAACGGGAGTTGTAGTTCTTTTTGTGGGGTCCAGAGAGGTTAATGCATGCCCGCAGTGCAAATTCATCCTTGAGGTTTTCGTTCAAACTGTGCAAAAATACACCACAAAGGGCCTCCTAGTTCCACCGGGTCTCCACCGCCAGAACCCGGAAATCTACTCACTAGAGGTTGAATGGGACGCCGCAAAGGGCCGTGCACGGACTGGATGATCAAACAACCTGTGGATCAAGGAATTCACAAAAAGGTACAGAATGTCGGTTATTCCTGCTTAGGGTTGCTTGTGCCTAATCTATAGCCTTCCCCCTTAACATAGGATAACTTGGAATAGTCTGAAGCGTAGGTTGTTGGTTGTTGGTCAAAGACCAGTGTGCACCTCCCCAGATCCCCTGCGTAGGGTCAGGTGAGGGTACATGGGGTTCTTGGATGGAAGAAGGTAGCTGACAAGAGGGATCTTGGAGGAGCATAGGAGAAGGGGTTATCTCAGTTGACAGTCTTCAGCATTTCCCCAAATTGTACTGTAACAATATATCTAAATCCATGTAATCACATAAACGTATATGCACACACATAATGAAGAACATAACTTCATGTAGCTTCCAGTCACACACTTTTATTTCAGCACAGGGTCAATTCTTTCACACACCTTTTGGATTGTGTCATCCCTTGGGTTCCTGCCAGAAAGCTTGCCCCATCCTCAAAGCTTGCCTTATCTTGGCCTGACCAATTATTTTCTGCACCTGTGAGGTCAATCTGACGGTATATTCTCTGTATCTGTGACGTCGAACTGACCATGTATTCTCTGACTCCCTGAAAATAAACTGTTCGACTCGGAGAGCTGCTCCTTAGCACATCTCTGATCCGACCCATGTACAAGTAAAACCAACATCTGTTTAAGACCACCAATTGACAAACTGCAGATTAAAGCGACCCTTTAATTTCTGTAACAGTACTACCAAAGCACCCACGGCATGTTGTGTGTCCAAGAGTTCTCAGATGAGCTGGTGGTGCCAGTGGAGGACCTTGTTGTGAGTGGAGATGGTCTGACAAATGGGGGTAGTGGCTGCTGGGTCCATGTTGGTGTCTGATCGTTCTGTCATGACCGAGGCGGATAGGATCCAGATGCAGCACACACCACGGGGGAAGTTTTGAAGGTTTATTTACAAAGGGGAAACAAAATTATGTGGGAATGGAATAAAGGGCAGGTGGGTCGTCGTGGTCCAGGCGGGCAGGCTGAAGGCGCACGGAGTGTGGTCAGGCCAGTGGCGAGGCGTAGGCAGGCAGGCAGGCAGGCAGGCTTGCATGTGGGAGGTTTTCTGGAGACAAGGGGCGGACAGGGTCAGGCGAGGTGCAACAAATACATACGACTCCAACAGTGAGCAGTCTGGAGAATACCACACTAGGTGACGGTACGATCAGATGAGGTCTGGATGAGGAGCTCGGGTTCTTATGGAGAGTGGTGATGAGTGTGACGAGGAGCAGCTGTGCCAGCCAGGCCTGAAACCAGGAGCCACGCCGATGCTGCAGTCTCAAGTATAGACATGGACATACTAGATACAAGAAGGAAAGGTAGGAGAGTCACATAAGGAGACCAGGGGACAGAAAGACAGTGACAAATGCTGGTTGAGAAGTTGAACTCCGCTTGCAGACTAACTCTGTGCTGGATGCGATAGTATACAAATACTCTCTGTTGTATGCCAAGCAAGCTGACGGCACAGGTAACAAAAAAATAAATTTAAAAAAATTTAATTGAATTTTAGATTTCGATTGATCGATCTTATATCCAGATACTTGACCAAAAGTTTGAATCGGAATTCATTAATGGATTCATCCAGGTTTTTGATAAATACGATCACATCATCTGCATGAAGAAACAATGTTCCACCTCCCCTACGGTTATACCTGAAATGTTGGGATGCGCCCTTGCCGTTCATGCGAAAGGCTCGATATCGAGAATAAATAGCAGGGGTGACAATGGGCATCCTTGGTGACACCTTCTACGAATATTAATTAGGTTGGATACAAGTTGTTTGTCAATACTTCAGCAGTGGGATTAGCACAAAGCAGTTTTGTCTATCTACCCAGAAGTCTTTCCCACATCAAAAACATCTAAGGATTTAAAAAAGATTGGGCCATTCCACCCTGTCAAAGACCTTTTTCAGCACCCAACGAGAGTAGGGCTGTATCTAGTGTCCCCTTTTAGATGTGTGCTAAATATTTAGCACACTTCTAACATTGTGGAACCCCTGTTGACCAAATTCATTCTGATCATTTGTGACCGGTGTTTGGCTTGTAATTCAAAAATTATTTTTTACTAATTACTTGTTACTGTTTTCTCAAGTAATATGAATATCTTTACTTATTACTCCCTACCCTGTAATAAGTTACACTAATCATTAAATTACTTTTCCGTTACACCCAACAAAATTGGAAATTGCGTCTTTTCTCCTCAGAATTTTGTGTGTGAAGTATACCTGTATAGTACTGCCCACTGCTGCTTGATATGATGAAGTTACAGATGTGGAGGCAAAGTAGAATGAGGAGTGGTACGGTTAAGCTCAGAGTGCAGGTAATGCGGACGTGGTGTTCACCCGCCTGTAGTAAGTTTTGAGCTCATGCAGTTAAAGTCAGGTCTCTGGACATACAGTGTGAATGTCTGAGTAATCGCCAGTATGTGCCAGATGTGCACGCACAACGATTACGGAAATGAATCAACAAAAGTAAGGTTGTAACAAGTTATTTTTTGGGGGGGTAACTTTATAGTATATAATATAATGTGTATGATATAAGTACTGAAATTTTATTAGTAATTCGTTACACTGCTCATTATTGGGGTAAGTAATAATATTATTGTTTTGACCAACACTGTTTGTGACTATCCTAGGATGTTATCCTGAATCCTGCTTGCTAAAATTGTATATAATATTTTTACATCTGAATTTAACAAGCTTACTGGTCTCATGTTTTCACATTAAGTCACTGGGTTTCCCTGGTTTTGGAAGCAATGTTATTAAAGCGTCTTTTAAATAATGATGGTGGGAGAGTGTCATTTTGGAATGATTCATAAAACATCTCTAAAAAGGGGGATTGTAGTTTTGCTTAAAATTTCTTGTATATATCTATGGGTAAGCCATCTGGCCCTGCAGCTTTACCAGAATTCATTCTATCTATTGCACCCCTAATGCAATCTCCGCTCCAAGACCCTCACTCTGTCTCTCCGGAATAACAGGAATGTGAACAAATCTTTTTACCGAGTGATCCTTCATAAAACGAGTCTCAAAAAATGGCCAAACTTTTCATCACACCTCACTGAATTCACTCAAGTGAATTTTCATTTACGTACCTCTGAGATAAATTGACTGGTCTAGACTTAGTGTGTATGATTGTTCAGTGAGGTTTGAGATGATGTGTCATCAACTATCCGAGAAGAAATAGTTAATTGTAGAGATTTCTAGAAGGCATTCCACCCACTTGGATCGAATCAGGTTATCGGTGTTCAGTTGTCTCTGGGAGACATTTGGGTCTCCCAGATGGCCGTCTTTCAGACAAATGAGGATTCTGCGGAGAGACTGCCTCCGTATTACTAATTCTGTTATATTCGTTAATAGGCCGAATCAGTCGAATCAGTCAACACAAAGTAAAAGAAGACTCCAGCACGTCACCGACATTGGTGTGGGAGCCAGCCTCACTGTCAGGAGAGAGAGCATTTCAAAAATTGTTCTAATCACCTCAATCTCCTGCAGCTGTGTCCCCTTCTGGTTGCCAGTGCCTTCCGGTCCCCACCTGCAGATGGTGCCAAAACCTCTCCCCGCTATCACACCGACCATGCACAGGACTCTTGCACACACACACACACACACACACACACACACACACACACACACACACACACACACACACACACACACACACACACACACCTTGAGACTTAGAGTGCCATAAGTGTTGTGTGTGTGCAAGTACATCTTTTTCGCCCGGTTATCACGGTTCGATCATAGACCTCTGTTTTTTTCTTGCAGTTCATCTTTGGTCCTGTGGATGTCTCCCTCCTGTTCCTGTGACATCCAGCTGTTGTCAATTTGTATTCACCCCCATGTGTATTTATTCCCTCCCCTCCCTGTGTGTCATGTTGCTAATTCCTCAATTCTTCTAAATTTGATGTTACCCGGCCCCTTTGAGTACTTAAGTTCAAAGTCTCAAAGTTCGCTGTATGCATAGTTTCCCTATTGCACTCCAGGTAAAGTTTCTTAGTGTTACCTAACTTTGCATTAGTCTCCGTGTCTGCATCTGGACTCTACCTTCGTCCCTAGTTGACCCCTGACACTGGCCTGCACCGTCAAGGGCTAAACCCTTGAGTCCTGTGAGATAATACTCAATTTGTGATCTTTCTTAATGAGCCCTCACCCTGACCCAGATGACAATGATGAGACGTGTTTCTGTATGGAGAATGGTGGATAGCGAGTGTGAGCGAGAGAGGGCGAGAGAGAAAAGGGGAGAGAGGCCTGGGGCACAGTGCATGTTGGGTGAGTAGAGAGAGAGAGGGGGAGAGAGAGAGAAAGAGAGAGAGAGATTTTTGAGTTATAAAAAGTTTTATTGAACAAACATCCAAAACAAATTGTTTAGCGTTTTGAGAATGAAACAATAAGAGAATGTGAGAACATACATAACATAATAAATAACCATGAAGTACATAAGATAAACAAAGACATAATGAGCACAATTATTGTTGATAATATGTGACCCACCACAGACTTAAGGGTTATTTGGCGGCTTTCGACTTTTTTTTTCTCGCATCATTTGAAAGTGGAGAATCGGAGCTTCCAAACAAGGTGTCACTTGTGCAAATCAAGCAAATATTTTTAAAGATATGACTTGTTAATGACAAGGGTGTGGCAAACAGTGATTCTGAGATAATCACCTCCAAAGTTTTACCCACACTTCGTTCATTCAGCTAGCTCCCAGATTGCAAATGGAGATGCCGGACAAACAAAGCCTCATGGCTACTTAACATAATTCTGACTAGGCCAATCACTTTCAATCAAACATTTTCCTTCCAGAAAGGTTTTTTCAAGTTATTTGGCTGCTCCTGGCGATTTTAGAAATGCGTGAGATGGCGGGTTTTACTGCGGTGAGTCACCTCTGCAGAAGTGCAGGAAATTGTAGCTTTAAATTGTAACTGAACATAGCACCTGTCTGATCCCCCAGGTGGACTTGAAGGTCTCCAGTCTGCTGGTGAGGGTGTAGAAGGCAAACTTCCCACGAAGTCGAGCTGCCAGCAGGCCGGTCAGCATGAGAACCAGATCCAGAGAGCCCTGTTCCTCGATCTGGTTCTTCCTAGTCTTCCATATAGAGAGTTTGGCAACGGCAAGCAAAAAGTGAATCAGAACATGGACCCGCTTTCTGTTTGCTGCATGCCTGGGGCCGAAAAAAAAGAAACGCTGTGAAAAAACAAAACCTAGCCCCTGACACCATCCCTGCAGCAACCGAAACATCCCTGCTAGCCTAGCCTACCATCCTCGCAGGACAGACAGCCCTCCCCTCTACCTCAATCCAGGTGCGCCACGTGCCTATTGGTGGCTATTATCCCGTGCACCACCCTCCACTGGAGATTCCCCGTCCTTTTATCCATGGGGGGCTTGTACATGGAACGCCAGCTGCCCCTGGGGTAAGAGTCTGGGCCAAAGGAGTCAGTCCACCTGGAGGCCCTCACCCCTCTGAGAGAGTGCAGGTGTGGGAGGCTACTCTCTTCCCTACTGTCTCCAAGCAGCCCAGCTGGGGAGTTGTGAAGGACAGGAGTTGCCCCCTCTCCTCTATCCACCCCTCCACAGCAGGCAAGACCGTCAGAGAGGGAAAATGTGGTCATAGTCGTCATCTCAGCGGTCGGATATTGTACAGTCCTCAACCACTGCTCTCATTGGTCCGGTCAGGGCCGCTCGCACCTCATACACCAGTCTCTGCAGCACCCTCCAAGAGCGGATCCCATTAGCACTCCCAGCCCTTGCTGTCGGTGCTCTGAGGAGGTGGCTCAGTTTGACCATCCTGACCTCCCGCAGGCTGGTACCCAGGCTGGGCTCACAGGCCGGAATTGAATAACAGTAGCTCCATGAGTTCCACGTTCCCAGTGTAGGGCTGAGCTCGCGCTGGGCCTTGAACACCTGCCAGGACTGGAACACAGATTTGTAGAAAGGTATCAACCCGGTCATGTCCATTTCTTGTTGCTTGAGGAGGAACAGGTGTTCCAGCCCTCCTTCCTAAGCAATAGCCTGGCAGTGTCCAGCCAGCTCAGTCCTGGGGTGTAGAGGAGCCTTTGTACCGCCTGGATCCTCAATGCCGCGACCTAGGTCTCGATGTCTATAAGGCCCTGTCCTCTCTCCTGCACCAGAAGGTACAGTACAGGAGCCTGTAGCCAATGCTGCCCTGACCAGCCAATGCTGCCCTGACCAGAAGAAACGAACAGGAGTGTTCTGGATCCTCTCTATCAGGCCCCTCAGTGGAGTTAGGACCTTCAGTTTATGCCACAGGGTTGAGGCCACCAGGTTGTTGGCCACCAGAACTCTCCACCTGTACGGCAGCTGGGACAACACCCATTTCCACCTGGAGAGTCGGGCTGTCACCTTCTCCATCAGACCCTTCCAGTTTTTCTCCTGAAACTGCTCTGGGCCTAGATGTACCCCTAGCACTTTCATCCCTGTCCTTCTATACCTGAGACCACCTGGCAGACTAGTGGGTGCCCCCTCCCTCCATTCCCCCACCTGCAGGGCCCCACTCTTCTCCCAGTTTACTTTTGCAGCGGAGGCCGGTGGTGAGACCCCCGTTAGTCTGTCCCTGATCTTGCACAGTAAGGGTTCTATGGCCAGGGAGTACAGCTAGCCTGACATGGCGCACCCCTGTCTAATCCCCCTCCCTACCGGTATGGGACGGCTCAGACTCCCCCACCTTGACCATAAATGATGCCCCCACTGTACAGAGGCCCTACCAGTGAAATAAAAACCCTCACCAAAACCAAAACTCCTCAGTACTCAATATAAATAACAGTGATCAACCCAATCAAAAGGCAAGCCCAGGCAGCTCCAGAAGTGCCTGAGAAACGTAGCAGGAAGAGCGTCCACTCCTGGCACCTTGCCCATTGCCATCTACCCCACTACAGCAGTGAGTTCCTCCAAGGTGATGGGGGCGTCCAGGGTGACCCACTCTTCCTCTCCCAACTGAGGGAGCCCCTGAAGGAGCTGTGCGGTGGATTCCGCCTCGCAGTCCTCTGCCCTGTAGAGGGCAGCGTAGAACTCCAACGCCAGCCTCCTCATTTCTGCCGTGTCCCATCGGGCAGACCGAAGCAGGCCATCAGCTTCCTCTGGGCCACAGTCCTCTCCAAATTAAAGTAAAAACTGCTGGGAGCATCCATAACATTAAAAGACATAAAACGGGCTCTGACACAAAACGGGCTCTGTCTGAGCCCCCTTCACTGTCTGGCGTAAAAATAAAGATAACTGCTGCTTTTTACTTTGTGATAGTAAACCCTCGTCTGTGCTTCTGTTTGTTATTAGGTTGTTTTCTATATTTTTAATCTGGGTCTCCAGGGTGCTTAGCATCGCCCTGGTGTGTGTAGTGCAGTATGCAGTGTACTGATGGTCCTGAGCTGGGTCTTCTCCACTTCCCACCATTGGCTCAAGGACCCAAATCATATTTCTTTGTGCCCAAAAATGTCCAAAAATCCTTCAAACGATCACAAAAGAATCTGTACTGTAAAAGTTTGGTGTTGAAGTGCCAATAGGAGATGTTTCTTCGCTTGGCCAAGAAACAAAGTTGAATAAAAATTAAATGGTTATTTGTAAAACCAACTGGGGTGATGGAACTGCGTGTTAACCTTGGGCTGATGGCCTTGCACAGATAGACCCTGCCAGCCTGGCTGCACTCACCCTCCCCCCCCCGACACCTTCACCTAGGTGTACTGCCTGGAGTTAGGGTGCTTAATCCTCCAGGTGTCGACCCCTTCATTTTGGGTCACCGCGAGAACACCGCGAGAAGTGCAGACGGTGTGGTGGTGGACGGGAGTTCCTCACCAGTCCTGTCCACAGTAAAATCCACAGTGCAGTTCCAGTCCCCTGCTAAAATAAAGTGCTCCCCGGAGTCCTGCTGCTCTAAAACTGCCCTGAGACTGTTAAATAAAACCAGCCGCTCTGTGCCCTAGTTTGGTGCATAATTGTTGAGAAAGCAGAACACCTCACCCCCAAGTTCTGCCCTCACCATCAGTACCCTCCCCACCACCACCTCCACTGTGGACAATACAGTCACCTGCAAACTAGGAGAAAATAAAATGGCTACCCTTGCAATAAATTAGTCCCATGACTGAGACAGTGCTGGTCCTTCCACTCCAGACCCCAGTGCGCCTGGTTATCTCCATCACTGTGCGTCTCCTGGAGGAACAGAATATCAAACTACTTTTGTAGTGATGTCTCAAAAATGAAAGCCCTCTTCTGTCGATCCCTGCTACCGTTAATGTTTAAGCACCCAAAATGAAAGTGATCCACAAGGAAGAGGAAAAGGAAAAACAGTAGAACAGACAAATGGAAAACCCATAAAAGAGATCACCATGACAACCAACCTATTTACTTATTTTAAGACATTAGCACCTTTCCCACTTGCTACCCTGTAACAGGGTCTACCTAAATGCAGTGACGTGTTTTTTCATCCTGTATCTTTTCTTTTCATCCAGCTGTTCTACTGAACTGCAGCTCTCTGAAGGATTTTCTAGAGCAGAAAGAAAAAATAAAAATGTGACGTTGTTCATGTTAATCCCATGTCACCACCAATCCTTAACCCCACCCCCTCGATTTCCTCACACAGCATGCACACACACACACACACACACACACACACACACACACACACACACACACACACACACACACACACACACACACACACACACACACACACACACACACACACATCTTCACATTGACTTCATAGTGCACCTCATCCCGCCAACCTATGTCAGAGAGAGAGATGGGGAGAGTGAGACGACACCCCCGCCCCCACCCCAACTGCTCCACACACAAGCCCCCACCTCCAGGCTTGCCGATACCACACACGGCGGTTGCATAACGTCCACTGGACCGGAGTGGAGAGCTGCTCTGGGTGTGTGGGTGGAGGTGAAGGGTGGTCAGCCCCTACTCAATTATTAAGAGCATCTCCTTCTCCTTCCATTGTTTGAATGGAAATTTGCCAGCGAGATGATCTCAGCCGAAAGCCGAGCCCGAGCAAAAAAATCATTAGGAATAGCCAATGAAATATTTAAAGCTATATGCAGCAGAGATGTTCACGAGTCAAATTCCTGAGTCTGAATTGAGCCTAAAGCCTTTGGTCATCAGTCCGAGTCAAGTCTCAGCAGGACAAGTCTGACTCAAGTCTGAATTGTTTGGTCATCAGTCCAAGTCTCAGAAGGGCAAGGCTGAGGCAAGCCTCAAGTCTTTGCTCACCAGACCGAGTCAAGTCTAAGGAACCCATTTGCATTCTGGGAGCTGGCTCAACGGGTCCAGGTGTGGGGGAACTTTAAGGGTTATTATCTCAGAAACACAGTTTGCTGCACCCTCGTCATTAAGTCATAGCTTTAAAAATATTTGCTTGATTCGCAAAAGTGACAACTTGTTTTCAAGCTCTGAGACATCTCTTTCAAATGCTGCAAAAATAAAAAGTCAAAAGGTACCAAATGTACCTAAAATCCACGGTGGAACACAATAATTAAAGACCATAGTATCGATGAGCTCCAACGTTTCTGGTACTGTTAACGGTATTGGAGAAATTAAGAAATTTTATTTTCCATTTATTTAGGCTATGTAACTCGTTTGTAACCTGCCATAAGATTAAGATAGAAGAAGCATTTTCACTCTTATAAGAAAAGAGGCTCCCCTCGTCTCCCCGCGCTCTCACTCCATTGCTGGAGATAGGGAGATTTGCGCGAGGGGGGCGGGACCGGTCTGGCTTCTCTGCCTCTCACACCCACACGAGGAGACGACTGCTTACCGATCACCCCCTCTCCATGCGTAATGCGCAGAAAATTAAAGAGTTTCAATTCTCCTCTTAATTTGTTTAAATTTTTTCCTTAATTAAAAAAAATAGAACTGATAGGAGTACTGTTAAAGTACTGGATCTATAAGCAGTATTGGTAAGAGTGGAAGTACTGTTAAAATATTAATGATACCCATCCCTACTCGTGTCCCGTTCTTCCATGCCCCGTGGCTGTTCCTCCAAATCAAACAACTAAAAACGAACTATTTTTGGTTGAGCACGACGATCGGGGCACACGGATGTTCATGTCCGGATGCGGACGATTCACACATATAATAATATTTCTGTTTAAAATGTTATCCCTATGCATTTTGCACACTGACTGACAAAAAATCTCAAAAACATGACTGCTCGATTTCTGCTCAAATCTCAGTCGACTGCTGTGTTTCTAACTGATGATTTGATTCGTCGACTTTCAGGAGGCAGCCCTACTTCGTTCCATCTGCTCCTGGCTTGTTACATCTTGCCCCTCTCATCAATAATTTTTTTTGTCTTCAACATCATCCCCTGTGTCTTTGCGTCAAGGAGCCCAGGTAAAGCGGGTTGGGATGGTAGCTCAGGAGGTAGAGCTGGTGGTCTAGTGATCTAAAGGTTGCTGGTTCGATCCCAGGCTCCTCCTGCTAGCATGCTGTAGTGTCCTTGAGCAAGACACTTAACCCCTAATTGCTCCTGATGGCTGCGTCCGTCGGTGTTTGAACAATTGTAAGTCGCTTTGGATAAAAGCGTCTGCTAAATGACTAAATGTAATGTAATGTAATGTAAAGCCACTTGGGTAGCGTGTGGCAGGGTAACTGCAACAATGTTCATGTGAAAAGTTTCACAATGTGAAAATTAATGGCTGTAAATGTAATTTGCGATTCACCAGAACATTGTTTGCGTTACCTTTCTTAGTCCCAATCAGGTCCCTAAGGCTTACTGCGCACGGCTTTAAGGCTTGTACACACAAACCAATTACATGTGGTCGTCTGTACCAAGAGTTCTGAGATCTTTGACGACTCAGCTGAAGACTACAGCTCGCCGTGAGATGCGTGTTGTGATTTGTCATTACCCGTGGTGGCTTTGAATTTTTTTTGTTTTGTTTTGAAACAGTTTGTATGCACTTGGGGGGTTTTGGTCAGGTAATTTTCAGGTAAATAGGGGGACGGTAGCTCAGGAGGTAGAGCTGGTCGTCTAGTAATCTAAAGGTTGCTGGTTCGATCCCAGGCTCCTCCTGCTAGCATGCTGTAGTGTCCTTGAGCAAGACACTTAATCCCTCATTGCTCCTGATGGCTGCGTCCGTCGGTGTTTGAAAAATTGTAAGTCGCTTTGGATAAAAGCGTCTGCTAAATGACGAAATGTAATGTAATGTAATGTAATGTAAATTTAGGTGGTCTTGCTAAACGATCTAGAACATTAGCCTTCACCTATTGTGACAGAGAGACCAGTCTCTCCTACCACAGTCATAGTAACATGGGCCTATGATTCTATTGGCAATCTGGAAAGCTAGGTAGCCTTCAACACTTCCATGTCTGTTCTAGATAAACTAGGTAGAACATTAACGGAACGGTGCCTGGAATATTAAGGTTTTTGATAATAAATATGAATATATTCATAGCTTACCTTGAACATATTGTGTGAACATACAGATTGGCAGTGTAATTGCCTGTGATAATTAACTGATTGATTACAGGTGTGTTCACACTGCCTCAGCAATATATGGACGGTTGGTCTGGGGAGCGTTTGTGTTGCTGCGGCTTGCCACTAATCGGGAAGGAGGCTGTCCGCCACAGCTGTTTAGTGCTGCCGGTGATGAAGACAGTAAAAGCAGGGGATTAGATGTTCCTGTACAAGGAGAAGGTCTGCTGCCTCCTGTAGCAAGTTAGGGCTGGGCTGTAGGAGGGCAGCCGCCGCTGCTCTTCACCACATTTGGGACTGGCAAGCTGACTTTTGCATTTCACCTCCGCTGCCCATCTTTGTCCCGATCAACTAGTTGTTTCCCCCGGGGAGTTGCGTGGTGCCGCAAGCTCAGACCTACAGGGTCTCGCCAACGGGGCACGACAAGTATTGCACTCTATACATTTTCTCTGTATGTAGTGCTATGTGAATGTTTATTTGTGTATTTTAACCATGGGTGTTTTAAGAGGGTAACGGTGGTTGGAAGGAGAACCGGGTACTAGCAACCTGCTTTAGGGAAAGGCAAACGGTCTTAGCTTAAGGTGTGGGTTTGCAGTGACCTTACCGTGCAAGTTCAGTTGGCATCTTTTGCCAGTAGTGTTGTTGTGACAGTTCTGCTAGGGTGTGTGTGGCTGTCCCCATTGAGGTTGTGTACTCGTCCTCAGCTTTTACCCATCAAACTCTTTTTAAGAAGTAACTATGATATAATAAAAGCAATATTTTTGTGCCTGTCCATTTTTTGTCTGTGTTGGTTATTCTGAGGGATCTGCCATTGGAACATACCGGGTCAACAACTGTGGTGGCAGTGTCCTTTCAATGGCCTTGAATCCACTCCTCCATTCTTTTGGTCCCATGCGCTGAGGTAAAAACTGTACAAGGCAGGGGTGAGAGGGGAAAATAGCCGGATAGCCTTTCTACCCTGCACAGTGTTGGCCGAATCCCATACGGACTTACATTGACACACAGTTTGTCATCCTTGAGTTGCTGCAAAGCTCAGCATGAACAGCTCAATTGAAGTATACTGCGGTTGGATTCTGGACTTTCTGAATACAACAGGAAGGCATCGCTTACCACACACCGTATGTGCATGCAATACTGCAAGCAATATTGTTAATGCCACAAGGTGAACCAAATTAACACCGACACTTATGGAATTCGAGGAAAGTCCGAGACTGGGGTGAGCCTGGTGGCTGCAGACTAATTTCCCACCAGGAGAGAGTCAAGTTGAAAAACACTTTTTAAATGCTTTCCCTGAAAGAAAAAATAAAAAATGGATTCCTTTCTGGTTATCTACTTATATTTTTATGTTCAATACTGTTGTACTTGCTTATGCTTGTATGTTCAAAAATATTTTGTGTGTATCTATGACTGGTCTTACAATAAGTCTTCACTGTGCAGAGCTGCATTAACAGTCAATACATCAATAAAAATAATCTGAGCTGGGTTCAAAGAAAACCCTTTGTGATACATCAGCTGCCTTTATTCTGGATCACTCACCATTAGCATCAGATGTATCAAATGTTTTTTATTGTACTCTTGTAACAACCCGCCTGATGCTTTCGGATGTCAGCAACTCTTATCCGCACACTTAAAAAAATGAATATTCTGCGCTTCGAACGAGAGTCGGACCCCCATTTTCAATAACCGCCAAATCCATTAAAAGTGGCTAACCTTGGAAAGCCAAGCCCGGTAGATTGTGCTGTGTGGGCGTGCAGTTGGAAGAAACTGCTGCCGCCCACACAGGCACCCATATGCTCTCTCTCGCTCTCTCTCTCTCTGCCGCACAAACATGGCTAGCCTCAGTGCCTCCCAACAATCTCCTCTGGTTTCATTTTCCGCCGGTGCGTTCCAGCTCTTACCTGAACCTGCATCAAGCTATTCAAGCGTACAAAGAGCAATAGAGCCGGGGGAGAAGGAAGTGGAGGAGGAAAAGGGCAGGGGAGGGGGGCAGGCATCTTTCCTTTCACGCGGAATTGCCAGAAAGCCCCACGTCGTGAGGAAGCAAAACAAGTAGACTCCCCCCTTCTGTTTCTCTTTCTCTGTGGCTTGCTGCTGAGCAGGCACTTTCAGTGCCAGGCCCCAGCTCCATATGGGATGGCTACGTGGCGTGCTGCCTCGTCGAGAGGAATGGCGTCCGGCCCACATCGGAGGAGGACACCTGTGATAGTTGGTTTTCCAGTGCCTTTGCTGATTCAGGACACTGCATGGGGGGGGGGGGGGGATTTTATTTTTCTATACAGATCTGGAGCTTTTCATTGTGAGTACAGGATGTATTATTTAAGGCCTTTGGCGTGCTGTCAAACCAATGGTTTAGCCACTTTAGATAAGGGTGCAGGAGTCTTTTCTCGCCCCATTTTTCAAGACTCATTTACAGTTGAATTTCTTCTGTATGCTGTAATCGATTACATCAGGCTTGGCCTGAGTCTGTCATTTGAGGACTATTAAGGGGAGTTCCCATTGAGTGCACTCAAATGTCCCAAAATGTCTCTTATACAGACATGTGAGTGGATATATTGGAGTATTTGTAAATTAGAGTTTGTCACCTGCCAACTCAATACATTTGCGTTTTTTTTTGTGTATATTGTTGGTATCTTTCCCAGGCGTGGGGCTCACCGGTTGAGACCAAAAAATCCTATCAAGATCCCTTAATAACTGGAACTCAACACACATAGAAGTCAAGTGCACCGGGGGTGAGGGGCAGCGACAGCGCAACAGAGTTCGCAGGAAAGCCCCCCCCCGGAAGCCTCAAAGATTCATTAAATTGTTGGAAACATCTGAAGGTGTGATTACACTTACACTGTATCTGTAGCTTTTGCTGGCCATAAATTTGGGAAAGTTTTCAACGAATATTTAACAGTTTCATATTCTTTAGTGTCTTGCACAGTTCTACAGTATAGAGGCTCTATAGTACAGAGTAGGAAATGTGGTAATTACTAACAAATTCTTGTTTCAATAAAACTTCTTGCAAATATTCAGCTCGTTAGCCCTTTTGCCTTTCAGTAAGTTTTCTTCAGTTCCTTTATTTATTTGTCTTTATCTTGGCTGTTTCACACTAGGAAGGTCGCTTGAGAAGCCACCTCCCAATTTGTATGGATTTCCCATCTATTTTCATACTGTTCATTTTATTTCAACGTGCGCAATCGATGGGAATATATAAGCTACAGTATGACAGAGCACAACTTGGAACGTGGCGTTCCCTTGAACATAAAGTGGAGAAGCTGCGTTCATTTTGACGACTTTACCCTGGACAGATAAAGTGTTTAACTGAGGAAGCTGAATTACACGGAAGGAAGAGGATCATTAAAATCCTATTAGTTCATTTCGGCATAATTTATTGATGGCAAGGCAACAGAAATCCTTGCGGCAGCTTACATTAAGGAGGCCATTGTTTGCCGCCTGAGATTAGTGAAATGTTAGACAAAGGGGAAGGGCAGCGATGCGGAGAATGAGAAATGATAAGGGCAGAAATGGCCTGAAACTCCATCTCATTGTCAAGGAAAGCCTCGCGGGAGATCGAGTATACTGCGAACAAGATCTCAGCTCAAGCACACACACACGCAAACTTACTAACACACAAACACACACAAGCATTCACACACCAACGTTATCTAATGAAAGGATAAGGTTAAGGAATGCAGTAGACTACGTGAACAAAGTTGGACCTTTGTTTCGGACGACACAGTGGTAAAATCAAATTAGAAATGGTTGAACTGCGTCTCGCTGGTTCAGTGGCTTATCTTCTCCCTTACCAGCAGTCCATTGCTGGGAACATTTTCCATCCATCCACCAAACCTCCACCCACCCAGCTTTCATAATGGTTCTAACCGTCCGCTACTGGGGAAGTGCAACTTTCACTGTCTCAATATCTGAGTTATTTAAGAGATACACCTTGCATCTTCGGAATGAGTAAAATTAAATACATAAAAAAGAGATCTTAGTTGTTTAGCAGTTGCTTAGCAACAGCGGCTTCCGGACGCCGGACAATAATCTCTGCACCACAGAGGGTTGGAGCTTTTCTCACCATCAGGCTCTCTGATGATCGCACCCACACTCCCACCGTTTGCGATTTAACCAGCCTTATCTTTTCTTTTTGTCATAATTTCGCTTTTACACACTTCATTACTCATGCATGTACACAAAGGTAAAACATGTAATAATGACAAAGGTTTTGTTTCATATAGATACTTGCATAGATATTTGACGGATTGGATTTTAGCATTACATTGATCTACTGGATTGACACATTTCTGGTTAACGTTGTAATGTTGAGTTTGGCGTCTGGGTGCTACTGCTCATCACACTACTTAGTGAGCTAGAAATATAGGGGTGATGAAGAGTAGAGCCCACCAGGTGGATGCAGGGGAGGTGGAGGGAGAGCAACAACGCAGCAAGCAATGACACAGTAAAGCAGGTTGGGACTGGCTGCTTTAACACGCCAGCACATAAGGGCATGAAAGCATGTGGCGGGGTCGAGTTGTCTGACAGAACTAGCTACAGCAGCTTTCCATGATTAAACAGGTCATTTTTACGTTATTTACAAATAATCCTTTTTTTTTTATAGATAAAGGGCTTTTGTGTTTATTTAACATTTATCAAAACAGGTGGTGCTCTAGTTATTTTAGTCCAATGTTGAATAATGTTAAGTGTAAAAGGATTTTGTTACAGATGTTTGCAACACCCCTCTTGAGTCCATTTTAGTTTGGAATATATACTGTATATTGCATATACAGGATGTGTTCCCTCCCGTATATTTTTGTCAGGACAATTTGGCATGTTGCCAAAAGAAGAAGAAGAAGAAGATGGTCTGTTAGTCTCCTTTTATTTATTTGGTTAGTATGGTTAGTTAAATGTTTCCCCTGCACTTTGATTTTGCTACCAATCCCTATTTGTACATATTTTGGGGTAAATAATTCCCAAATAATTCACACATACCTGAAACTCCTTGTGTGCCTGGCTTGTTCCCTCACGCTCTCCATAAGAAATGAATGACTTCCAGGTTCAGTCGTCACTCTTGAGATGGTGTTTGACTCTTGTTGATATGGCTGTAGGATGCGTTTGCCAGATTGAGCTCTGTGGTGATTTTGCCCCCCCCCCGAATATCAGCAGGGGCTGGAGGGCAAAGAGCATCCACGCATCCATCAGTAACACATTGAAGGGTAATTCCATTCCAAGTCCTGTATGGTTTACACATTGCAGAAAATCTTGAAAATAATAAATAGATGTTTCTTTTTTTTCTTTTGAGATTAGGTGACCAATAATAATTGTTGCCTTTTTAAATGCGTCAGAAGATCTTTGATGACTTTTATTGAGAAAAATAAGAAATTGTAATTAGAAATGATTATATAGAAATTATAGATATTATAGCTTTATTTTAAAGTTTTATTTAAAGAATATCTTATTTGACGAATACAGTGTGTCACGGACAAATTCTATGACTTATACAAATTCTACAATTAAATAAGTTCTAAAAATATTCACTCCATTTTTGGAAAATTCTGCTCGATTCTTTTTCTAAAAATTTGTTTTTGATTGTCATTTTTGCAGTGATTTTGATATAAATTGTCTCAACCTGAAAAAAATGTTTTTTTTTTTAATTTTATACTATTTTTTTTTTTACATAGTCTCATAGCTGATTGAGATAAATGAATAAATGTGAAATAATGGCCGAATTTTCTTATGTCTTTACATAAAATTCTATTCATATGATGTATTTAAATCAAAGCATTCACCCAACTTGTTTATCATTAATTCCATAGTAATTTGTTGGAACAGAGATGGTCCATCCTGATGTGATGGGATTTGAATTGGTCTTGTGAGACTGTTTCATTCTTTTATTTTAAATGTATTTTATTTTGGGGTTTTTTTGAACAAAAAAAATTACCGACATGCACAGTCCCCAGATAAGTAATTGCAGAACAGAACAGAGGAGGCCATAAGTGGAAAGAGGATCCATTGGATGACAATCTAGCTGCACACAAACCTTTCTTGAAGGAAAATTTGATTTTTCCAGATTCGTGTTCCTTTGTTTTTTTTGTTTTTTTATCTCTCAACGTATTTTCAAAACCGAGTTTGATTTATAAATAGTAGAGAAATGTTAAACCGTGGAGTTAAATTTTCCTGTTAGATTACATGGGGAAACGCAGTATACTTACCGAGATGCTGAACAGCGCTGAACAACGCCGATCGATGGTTTCCTTTAAAGCGAATGTCCAGGTGAAGATTATTCATCCATATTCCATGGGATGTGAAGTCACAATGTGAAACCGTTTTGATAGAGTTCAACCTTTAAATCATACTACTTTTACACAAAAACGGAGACATTGTTGTGGCGGGGCCGTGTGCCAACGTGTATCATAGAGTAACAATTGCTGACGTCACTGACGTCTCTTCCATACACAATACAAGGTTTTACTTGTCTGTGAAAACTTTAATTTCCCTGTGTTGTTATGGATTACGAGAAGTGGGTGGAGGAAGATCTAAATCATACCGCGGACCTTAATCTGACCGGTGCGTTAGATCCAAGTCAGTGTTAGCAGCGCGTACTGGACTTTATTTTCCGCGATGATGGTCAGTTCTCCGACAGCGACACTGAATCTGATATCATCCCGGTCTTGGAGAACATTTCAAACAGCGGATTTCAACCTCAATGTCACAATGAACCGGAATATTTTCAAGAACCACCGGAGGAGACGGACCATACACCCGTTGCTGTTAGAACGGAAGAAGTTGATGACTTCATGAAATGCATTGGGGTTTGTGATTTTCAGATTTCAGATTTCAGATTTCCGAGACTCATAATATTGATACACTCTACATTTTGTTCTGTTGTCTGTACTTTTAAACTCCAAAATAATTCATGTATATAAAACATGTATGTTCTTACTGTTAAATAAAAGCTTTTTTAAAAGCAAAAAGAGTTTTGTGTTGTTGGCGCTGCTCAATGCTGTTCGTGATTGGCCCATTCAGCAGTATGTTAAGTAGCCATGAGGCTTTGTTGGGCGGCAACGTCATTTGCATTCTGGGAGTTGGGTAAATGATGCCAAGTGTGGGTAAAACTTTGGAGGTGATTATCTCAGAATCACAGTTTGTCACACCCTCGTCATTCACAAGTCAAAATATTTGCTTCATTTGCACAAGTGACACCTTGTTTGGAAGCTCTGATTCTCCACTTTCAAATGATGCGAAAAAAAAACCAAGTTGAAAGCCGGCAAGTGACCCTAGAGTATGCGGTGGGTCACAAATGTTTGTAAGTTTGTCTTTGTTGTAATTTAAGTTCATTATTTGTCTTGATACAGTTGGAGTTGCACTGTGTCTTTATGGATTTAGAAAAAGCATATGATAGGGTGCCGAGGGAGGTAGTGTGGTATTGCATGAGGAAGTCGGGGGTGGCAGAGAAGTACGTAAGAGTGGTACAGGATATGTAAGAGGGCAGTCAGACAATAGTAAGGTGAGCATTAGGCATGACGAAGGCATTCAAAGTGGAGGTGGGATTGCATCAAGGATCAGCTCTGAGCTCTTTCTTGTTTGCAATGGTGATGGACAGGTTAACGGATGAAATCAGGCAGGAGTCTCCGTGGACTATGATGTTCACGGATGACATTGTGATCTTTAGGGAGAGTAGGGAGCAGGTTGAGTAGAGCCTGGAGAAGTGGAGGCATGCAGTAGAGAGAAGAGGAATGAAAGTCAGCAGGAGTAAGACAGAATACATGTGTCTGAATGGTAGGGAGGGCGGCGAAAAGCTGAGAATGCAAGGAGTGGAGGTGGAGAAGGCAGATGAGTTCAAGTACTTGGGGTTGACCATCCAAAGCAGCAGAGAGTGAGGGAGAGAGGTGAAGAAGAGAGTACAGGCAGAGTGTAGTGGGTGGAGAAGAGTGATCTGTGACAGAAGGGTTCCAGAAAGAGTGAAGGGGAAGGTCTAGAGCACAGTAGTGAGACCAGCTATGTTGTACGGTTTAGAGGGTGTGTCACTGGCAAAAAGGCATTTGACTGAACTGGAGGTGGCAGAGTTGAGGATGATTTTTATTGGGAGTGACAAGGATGGATAAGATTAAGAACAAGTACATGTGGCAGTTTCGCCACCACACGCCACCCAAGTGGCGTGCTCAGGGACCTCTGGCACAGAGACACAGAAGACGGGGGGTTTTGAATACCAGTTTATTGTAGAGATGAGGCTAGGTGGAATTAGCCAGGAGCAGATGGAACATGTCATGACACAAGGATGCCTTCTTGACTGAGTTTGTGGACAGGGTTTTAAAACCTGATGTTTGTTAGCCCAACCAACGAGCATCAGGTGTGGCTACTTAGGCCACCCATCTACCACAGTACATTAGAGAGACAGCTCAGGTTAGACAGTTTGGTGAAAAAGTGAGTGAGGCGACATTGAGATGGTTTGGACACGTGTGTAGGAGAGATGAGAGTTACATTGGGAGAAGGATGCTGAGGATGGAGCTGCCAGGCAAGAGGAAAAGAGGAAGGCCAAAGAGAGGGTTAATGGATGTGGTGAGGGAGGACATGCAGGCGGTTGGTGTAAGGGAGGAAGATGCACAGAACAGAAGGTATTGGAGGCAGATGATCCACTGTGGCGACCCCTAACGGGAGCAGCCGAAAGAAGAAGGAGATTTGTCTAGATACATATGAAGATGTAATATCTCCTCTGTTATTTTTTTGCATTGTTACTAAGAAAAATGTTTTATTTTAGACTTTGATTTGGAGCGAAGCTGGAGTCCATGTGCAAAAGTTTTGTTGTGCTTTTTTATTGCCAGGTATGTTGTAATTTTCTACTTAAGTGTTCGAATGTTAAATTTATATAATGTAGAAATGGTCCGATATTCCATTCCATCCATTTTCCTCCGCTTATCCAAGGCCGGGTCGCGGTGGCAGCAGGCTGAGCAAGGAGCTCCAGTCCCCCTTCTCCCCGGCAACGTTTTTCAGTTCCTCCTGGGGGACCCCAAGGCATTTCCAGGCCAGCTGGGATATATAATCCCTCCAGCACGTTCTGGGTCTACCCCAGGGTCTCCTACCAGTTGGACGTGCCCGAAAGGTTGGTTGTTTGAGCCCACCCAGGGATGACGTTCATTTATTGTGTAATCACTGGGTGCATTGCATTACATTTCACTGCATGTATGAAAGTATGTATATGTATGTGACGAATAAACCTCTTGAATCTTCTGGCTCAGCTCCCTCTTCACCACAATGGTCCGGTACAACGCCCGCATCACTGCTGACACTGCACCAATCCGCCTGTCCATCTCACGCTCCATTTTCCCCTCACTCGTGAACAAGATCCCGAGATACTTGAACTCCTTCACTTGGGGCAGCAACTCGCTCCCAATCCGGAGGGAGCAATCCACCGTTTTCCGGCAGAAAACCTGGCCTCAGACTTGGAGGTGCTGACTCTCATCCCAACCGATTCACACTCGGCTTCAAACCGCCCCAGTGCGTACTAGAGGTCACAGTCTGATGAAGTCAACAAAACCACAGCATCTGCGAAAAGCAAAGATGCAATTCTGAGGTTCCCAAACCGGACACTCTCCTCACCTTGGCTGCGCCTTGAGATCCTGTCCATGAATATCACAAACAGAATTGGGAACAAGGGGCAACCTTGGCGGAGTCCAACACCCACTGAGAACGTGTTTCATTTTGTGCCGATAATGCCAACACAGCTTTCACTTTGGTTGTACAAGTCAGTAACCTCAGTAACCCCCACAGGATCCCCCGAGGGACACGGTCGAAAGCCTTCTCCAGGTCCACAAAACACATGTAGACTGGATGGACAAACTCCCACGACCCCCCCAGCAACCCTGCAGGGGTAAAGAGCTGGTTCCACATCCAGGACGAAATCCGCATTGCTCCTTCTGAATCTGAGGTTCGACAATCGGCCGGAGCCTCCTTTCCAGCACCCTGGAGTAAACTTTCCCAGGGAGGCTGAGCAGTGTGATACCCAGTGTGAACCGTTTTTAAAAATGGGAACCACCACCCCAGTCTGCCACTCCACATGTACTGTAATCCACGAGACACTGAAGAGGCATGTCAGCCAAGACAGCCCAACAATGTCCAGAGCCTTCAGCATCTCAGGGCAAATCTCGTCCACCCCCAGTGCCCTGCCACCGAGGAGCTTTTTGACTGCCTCAGCGACCTCTGCCAGGCATACGAGACTTCCCCCGAGGACGTATTGATCGGGTTCAGGAGTTCCTCAAAGTACTCTTTCCACTGCCCGACAATATCCCCAGTCTGGGTCAGCAGTTCTCCTCCCCGGCTGAACACAGCCTTAGCCAAGCTCTGCTTTCCCTTTCTGAGTCGCCGAATAGTTTGCCAGAACTTCCTTGAGGCCAACTGAAAGTCCTTCTCCATAACCTCCCCGAACTCCTCCCGCAGCCGGGTTTTTGCTTCAGTGACCGCCGAAGCCGCAGCCCTTCAAGCCTGCCGGTACCTGTCTGCTACCTCGAGGACCCCTGGGCCAGCCAAGCCCGCAAGGCCTCCTTCTTCAGCTTGACGGCTTCCTTCACCGCTGGTGTCAACGGGTTCTTGGGTTACCGCCACGACAGGCACTGACTGCCTTCCGACCACAGCTCCTAGCAGCCACCTTTGCAATGGAGGTTTTGAACATGACCCAATCGGATTCCATGTCCCCAACCTCCCCTGGGATGCGCGAAAAACTCTCCCGGAGGTGGGAGTTGAAGACCTCGTGGACAGGGGCATCCACCAGGCGTTCCCAGTTCACCCTCACTACACGTTTGGGTTTACCAGGTCTGTCTGGCAGGCTCCCCCGCCATCTGATCCAACTCACCACCAGGTGGTGATCAGTTGACAGCTCTGCTCCTCTCTTCACCCGAGTGTCCAAGATATATAGGGGTGCAGATCTGATGACACAAACACAAAGTCGATCATCGATCTTTGACCTAAGGTGGTCTTGTACCACGTACACTTATGAGCCACCCTATGCTTGAACATGGTCTACGTTATGGCCAATCCTTGACTAGCACAGAAGTCCAATAACAAAGCGCCACTCGGATTCAGAACAGGCAGGCTGTTCCTCCCAATCACCCCCTTCCAGGTTTCTCCATCATTGCCCATGTGAGCGTTGAAGTCTCCCAGTAGAACTATAGAGTCCCTAGGCGGAGCCCCTTCCCAGACGCCACCCAGAGACTCCAAGAAGGCCGAATACTCTGAACTGGTGATCGGTGCATAAGCACACACAACAGTCAGAGCTTTCCCCTTAGCAACTTGTAGTCGCATAGAGGTGACCCTCTTGTTCACTGAGGAGAACTCCAACACAGCGGCACTGAGCCGGGTATCCCCACACCTGCCCGGCGCCTCTCACCCTGGGCAACTCCGGAAAAATAGAGAGTCCAGCCCCTCTCCAGGAGTTTGGTTCCAGAGCCAGTGCTGTGCATAGAGGTGAGCCCAACTATATCTAGTTGGTACCGCTCCACCTCCCGCACCAGCTCCAGCTCCTTCCCCGCCAGAGAGTTGACATTCCACGTCCCTAGAACTAGTCTACGATGCCGAGGATCAGCAGGCCCAGGCCCCTGCCTTTGCCTGCCCCCCGTCTGTCATTGCACCCGACCCCAATGCCTATCCCTGCAGGTGATGTGTCCATAGGGTGAGGTCTGATATTTATTATGTTTAATGTAGCACTGAAGGGGAAAAAAACATACGAGCACAGATATTTGTTTAAGATGTAATATTTATTATTTATTTTATTTTATATATATATATTTATTTTGTTATATTGAGTCGGTACCCATGTGGACCAGAGGACTGAATTTGATTTGGAGCGAAGCTGGAGTCCGTGTGCCAAAGTTGTTTCTCTTTTATTGCCAGGCACTGGTGCAATAAAAAGCTGTTGCCGGACCCGAATCGTGTCTTCCGTTCTGCCTACCTTACAAAACCAGCGGGTTACATATACACCCCTTTTTCCCTAGTTTCGGATAGCCAGACCTAACTCTATGCTTCTGGTCTGGCTCAACCAACTGTCATTCTGGTATAGGGGGAAAAAACAATCTGTCTTGTTTGTATTTTTTAAACCAATAACAATCGTCTTGGGTGGAGCTAAGCCCAGGATGCAGCGATGGTGCCCTTGCACAATAGTGTCAGGTGGGAACTTGTTGTACTGGAACCTTTGCAAGTGTGGAAAATGGCTAAATCCCTGCAAAAACACCTCACATTGAACAGTAAAAGATGTATGTCGACTATATGAATTGACTTTTACTCATAAAAAACACAAAAATAACTTTATCACCACTGACCTTGTCTTGCATAGGCAGACGTATCGCCACACTTAATTTTAGTGCTGTGTCAGTGCTGGAGTTGTTGTTTCACTGTGTTGGATGGTCCCTATTCAGGTGCCACTGTGGCTGTTCTGTCTGCCACTCGCCACCAGGACCCTCCGAAACAGACACAGATGATGGGGTTGAAAACTACCAGTTTTATTGTAGAGGGCAAAGTGGATCCTGGCATGGGTTCCTGAGGAGTCCAGGTGCTGGAGTATGAAGTGGACGGCCAAGTTTAGTGCATCGTCTACAGACCTGTTGGCTCTGTAGGCGAACTGCCGGGGGTCCAGCAGAGGGTCCGTGATGGATTGAGGTGGGAAGGCACAAGGCGTTCAAAAGACTTCACCACAAGGTCAGGGCGACGGGTCTGTAATCATTAAGTCCTCTGGTCCTTGGCTTCTTTGGGACTGGGATGATGATGGCGGATTTAAAGCAGGCTGGTACATGGCATGTCTCCAGTGAGGTGTTAAAAACTGCTGTGAACACCGGAGACAGCTGATCACCACAGTGCTTCAGGGTGGATGGAGGGACAGAGTCTGGTCTGGCTGCTTTGCAGGGGTTCTGCCTCTTGAAAAGCCTGCTGACGTCCCTCTCCAGGATCTAAATAATCTTCACTGCCGTGGGGGAGGATGTGGGGGCCTCTAAGGTGAGTAGCTGTGAAGAGGTCGAGTCTCCTGCTGTGGTGGGGGAGATGGAGCTGGAGGGCTGGGGCTGGTGGAGGTGTCATGGGGGATGGTGTCAGGACTGTCCCATTGTCTTTCAAAGCGACAGTAGATGTTGCTCAGGTCACTGGCCAGACATGAGTTTTTCATGGAGTGAGTTGTTTTTGGTTTGAGGTTTGTGATTTGTCTGAACCCTTTCCAGACAGAGGCAGAGTCATTGGCTGAAAAATGGTGTTGGAGCCTCTTTGAGTACAGTTATTCAGCAACTCGCTCCTCTTTGCTAAACCTGTACTTAGCGGGATGGTAGCTCAGGAGGTAGAGCTGGTGGTCTAGTCATCTAAAGGTTGCTGGTTCGATCCCAGGCTCCTCCTGCTAGCATGCTGTAGTGTCCTTGAGCAAGACACTTAACCCTTCATTGCTCCTGATGGCTGCGTCCGTCGGTGTTTGAACAATTGTAAGTCGCTTTGGATAAAAAGCGTCTGCTAAATGTAATGTAATGTAATAGCCACTGAAAACATGTCTCTGTCCCTACTCCGAAATGCCTCTTTCTTCTCTAATTATAGCTGTCCGAATTTTGCTGTGACCCAGGCCTTGTCATTGTTGTAACTCACCCTGGTGCGTGATGGGACACAGCTCTCCTCACAGAAGCTGATGTATGATGTCACAGCCTCTGTGTACTTATCCAGACAGTTGGTAGCAGTCCTGAAAACGTTCCATTCGGTGCAGTGCAAGCACATCTGAAGATCCTCCACAGCTTCACTGGTCCACTTCTTAGATGTCCTCGCCACTCATTTAAACAGCTTTAATTTCTGCCTGTATGCAGGAATCAGGTGGACCATGACGTGGTCAGAGTGTCCCAGTGCAGCTCGGTGGTCGGCGTGATGGGCACTGCTTACTGTGGTGTAACAGTGGTCCAAAGTATTCTCCTCTCTGGTGGGGCATTTAATAAACTGTCCATATTTGGGGAGTTCATGGCTGAGGTTTCCTTTGTTAAAGTCGCCAAGGACAATAACTGATGGGCCCTGCTTACTGTGGTGTAACAGTGGTCCAAAGTATTCTCCGCTCTGGTGGGGCATTTAATAAACTGTCTATATTTGGGGAGTTCATGGCTGAGGTTTCCTTTGTTAAAGTCGCCAAGGACAATAACTAGGAAGTCCGGGTTTGTCCGTTCCACACACCATATCTGGTCGGCGAGCATGTGCTGTGTGTCCTGCACGTTGGCTTGCGGTGGTATGTAAACACCGACCAGTATGAATGAAACAAACTCACGGGGAGAATAGAAGGGTTTGCAGTTAATGAAGAAAGATTCCTAGATCAGGAGAACATTCCTGTAGGATTACTGATCACCATCAGATTTTTTCAGACCAGGTGGTGATGAAAGAATAGTACTTAACAGTGGTTAGGTGATTTTTTTTTTGGTTGTTGTTGCTTTAAATGCTACATGGTAAAACGTAGTTGGAATTAACTCAAAATGTGTTGAAAGTAAAAACAAATGCCAAGATTGTAAGTAAATATACAATTATGTTTACATGGAATAATCACTTGCAACCTGATTCCTCTAAAATTTGGTTGCAACAACCAGCAGAATAATATACATGGTTGAAGCTTCCTTATTTTGTCTGCTTCCCCTTCTTTATTGTGTATTATTTTTAATTTATCTTTAAGTAAGATATTTTCTCTCTGTCTCCGCAAGCTGTCTCCCATCAGCTGTTGCTACGCTTTCTTCTTCTTTGATTGGCTGGATTGAGAAAAACCTGCAATGTTGCATGGCTGCATATGATTCTAGCTGGTTTTTAGCTTAAGCGTGAAACTGGGAGAGAAACAGATATTTTACAGAGTTTTTTACTGTGAATATCCAAAAATATATGCTTGTGTTCAATTTGTGGATGATGGCCTGAAGGATACTGTCAGGAGTCTTCTTTTTCTTTCGGCTGCTCCCGTTAGGGGTCGCCACAGCGGAACACCTGCCTCCAATACCTTCTGTTATGCGCATCTTCCTCCCTTACACCAACCGCCTGCATGTCCTCCCTCACCACATCCATAAACCTTCTCTTTGGCCTTCCTCTTTTCCTCTTGCCTGGCAGCTCCATCTTAAGCATCCTTCTCCCAATGTAACTCGCATCTCTCCTACACATGTGTCCAAACCATCTCAACATGCGGACAACAAATCTGATACTGTCAGGATTAAAGGCTTAAATATAACAGACTTCTTAATTGGTTTGTTAGAAGAATACCGACAGTCTTCAAAGGACAAATTCTTGTTATGAATGGTAACATTAAGTCAGCCTGTTGGTTATGCCACAGCCCCTAACCAAACCAGTCAAACATCACCTGTCAGGCTCAAATTTTGATTGCTGGCACTTGAAATTAAATGTTAGCATTAGCCACACAACTAGCGCTGTTAGCATTAGCCACATAACTAGCATTGTTAGCATTAGCCATACTACGAACAGTGTTAGCATTAACTACACCGCAACACTTATATTAGGGTTCAGGTTCCCACGTGTCCTGTAAAACCTGGAAATCCTGAAAATGTATGGACTAGTTTTCCAGTCAGGGAAAACACATGGACATGACAACTGATAAAATGTCCTGGAAATATTAGTGAGATTCAGGAAAGCCATTAAGTTTGGCTGAGGTAACCTACTCAAATGTTTTTCTTCGCTTGTTCACTTCACTTGTTTGATGGCAGAATAAATAAAGATTTTCAAACAATTTTCAGTTTTTTTTCCTGAGTAGTATAGGGTGTTATATTTTCGACCCAACATGCAATTTCCTGCAAATAAGTATGATGGAGATCTTTTTTTTTTTTTTTTGTACATTTTACATTTAGTTCATTGAAGACATTTGAGAAACTTAGCATAGCACTTCCTTTGCAAACCACTGTAAACCAAAAACGAGTTCTCACAAGCTGGTGAATTTTAGCAGGTGCTGGTCTCACCAATAGGAACTGGCAGCTGGTAACAATACGTGGTGGTAACTGGTAATTTGACCTGGTAACTGGTAAGAATAGGAGCTGGTAGCGGGCCTACCAGGTGTCAAAAACCTAGCTCAAGCTGGTTGCCAGCTACCAGCTGAAGCTGGATTTTTCAGTAGCGGAAGTTTCACTATATTATGGCTTATACTTCCTTCATACTGTTTGATTTTTATTGAAACAAATAACTCAACATGGACTCATGGACTTTCTTGAAGCATATCATATCAACATGGATTATAAGATTTAATATTTATCCATTATGGATTTATATGTGCAGCACTTTAATAATTGAATACGGATATCAGTAGATCAAACAGAATTACGAATGATTCCTCTAGCTTTTTAGTGCGCACATATGTGACCCACAATGTACTTTAGAGTCATTTGGCGGCTTTTTGCATCATTTGAAAGTGGAGAATCAGAGCTTCCAAACAAGGTGCCACTTGTGCAAATCAAGGAAATGTTTTTAAAGCTATGACTTGTTAATGACAAGGGTGTGGCAAACTGTGTTTCTGAGATAATCATCTCCAAAGTTTTACTCACACCAGGTTCATTCAGCCGGCTCCGAGAATGCAAATGGGGTTGGCAGAAAAACAAAGCCTCATGACTAATTTTGTTTTTAAAAATGCTACATTAACGGTAAGAATATACATGTTTTATAAAAGTGGAATTATTTTGGAGTTTTAAAGTATGGACAACACAACAAAATGTAGAGTCTATCAATATTAAGAGTCTCAGAAAATCAGAAATCAGCGGCTCCATGTGTATAAAAGTAGTAGGATTTAATGGTTGAATTCTATCAAAACGGTTTCACATTGTGACTTCATATCCGATGGAATATGGAGGAATGATCTTCACCTGGAAGGTCGCTTTAAAGGAAACCATCGATCGTCGTTGTTCAGCGCTGTTCTGCGTCTCGGTAAGTGAACAGCATTTCCCTATGTAATCTAACGGGAATATTTATCTCCACGGTTTAACATTTTTCTACTATTTATAAATCGAACTCGGTTTTGAAAATACATTGAGAGATAAAAAAAAACCCCACAAAGGAACACGAATCTGGAAAAATCAAATTTTCCATCAAGAAAGGTTTTTTCAACCTATTTGGCTGCTCCTGGCGATTTTAGAAATGCGTGAGATAGCGGTTTTCGCTGCGGTGGGTCACCAATGTTCGTATCACCAGGAGAGAATGGATCAAACAGACAGGAACAGACCCAGACATGGATGCGTTCCACCAGGCTGTTCTCCGTAAAATGGTAATAGATGGATTGCCAACACCAGCCCAGAGCCGGATGAACGAGGTGGTAGGGCTATACAACATGCCTTTCACGTAGAACATGCAGTGACCAAACATAGAAATCTCCAACAGAAGGTGAAGCAACAAGATGAGGAGACAATGTGGAAGCTCACTCAACAGCAACTTACAACAGAAAAAAAGAAAGTTCAAGGTGTGGTGATGCAAGGACCAAATCAGAACCGCAATCCCCAGCTTCTCAGTTCACTTCTCCAGAACTACCTCATCCACCGGTAGTGATAGTACAACAACAAGGCGGGACTAACAGATATCCCCAACAACAACAACAACAACAACAACAACAACAGATGAGGGGAATCAGAGGACCCCCAAGAGGCCGAGGTAGACCCTACACCTACCAGGGAGCAGGAAACCAGCCAAGATGTTGGGAGTTTGGACGGACAGGATATACATAGGAGGAATTGCAGGATTAATCCATTGGAAAACAATGCACCTGGACAATAATAGCGCCAACAAGAGCAAGGACAAGGACAACAAGCACCCTGCACACAGGCCCCACAAACCCCTGGCAATGGCTGCAACATGGATACTAGGGGTGGCTTAAGGGTCCAAAGGGAGGTCATCAGTTTACTATCACAACAACAAGCCCTGATGAAGAACCAATGCTGCAGGTTCCCTTAGCAGAAAAACCCATAAAGGCAATGGCAGATTCTGGAGCTGCATGCGTAGGACCTAATGATGCCACGCACCTCCCCAGATCGGGATAATTTTTCAAGACAGTATGATTCTTATTGACGAAGCCGCTTATACCAACCTCCAGACCAGTTTCTTTAAGATATAAAGATAAGACTATAACCTTGCCTGTACTGATATCCAAACTGAACACCTTTGAACCTACTCGGAAGAGATGCTCTATGTAAACTGGGCTGTACCATTCTATGTGCCCCTCAAGGTCTTCTGCTAGATACGCAGCATCCAATGGGAGGCATAATGGCTATTAGAAAAGATAAAGAGGACATTGTCTATTGGTTGGGGAACATCATCAACAATTTGCTGAAGAAATATACAAATGGGACAAGTTTATACAAGCAAATCTCTCTCAAGCAGTACCACCCAGCGATCCTCTTCACTGCACTCTATGGTATTTCAAGAATAAAAGCGAGGCCCAACCAGAACTGTGTTTAGCAAACCAACCCAAGGAGGTACAGCTAGTGACCAGCTCTATTATAATGGGTAAACAAGGAGCAGCCATGGCAGTAGAAAAATCTCTTTATTTGACGAAGGAATTCCACATCAAGAAAAGTAGTCTACATATTACAATTTACATAAACCCAGGGTACGAACCAAAACATTTGGGCCCAATGATAAAAGAAGCCTCTCAGACTACATATAACTCAACTCAGAATAAACAAATATGGCACAGCATGGATGGGAATTATATCAAGATCATGATTTCTGCATCAGGCTCAGTACAACCCTTAGTGGTAAGGTTTCCACAAATCTCTGAATGTCCAAACCAAACCTTGAATTTGAAAGATGAAATGATGGCTGCTGTGTCTGCTATGGTCACAACACGACACGGATGTAGGACGAATTAGTTCCGCACAACCCATTGAAATAAAGCTAAAAACAGGCTGTAGGACACCATGGAAAATGCAGTACCCCCTTTAACCACAAGCTGAAGAACGAAATGCTAAAACAAAAGAGGGACTTTTGAAAGCTGGAGTGCTTATACCTGAGTCCCACCCCGTTATCAATACCCCTATACTCCCAATCCTCAAGGCAGACAAAGACAAGTCCCGATTAGTGCATAACCTAAGAGCAGTAAATTAAGTAGTAGAACATTATCAATCAGAAGTTCTGAACCCACAGACACTGCTTTCAAATGTTCCCCTGGATGCCAAATGGTTTACAGTAATTGATCTTTGTTCAGCATTCTTTAATGTGCGCCTTAGCCCTTCAAGTAGACAACTATTTGCATTCACATATAGGAACCAGTCCAAGACATACACAAGGGTGCTCCAAAGCTTTAAGCATAGTCCCCACATTTTTATCAAAGCACTGAAGGAAGATTTATAGGATTTGCCTGATAAAATCACAATTACAGCAATACAGTATGTCGATGATATCATCTGGTGTTCATCTGATCTGGACACATGCCACAAAGACTCACAAACCCTGTTTACTCTTTTGGCACAATGAGGGCATAAAGCTTCGTTGAAGAAATTACAACATTGCCAGGATAAGGTAGAATATCTAGGTATACTTATAGAAAAGGGACATAAACAAGTATCTCCCTCTCAGTTGGAAGGAATCTCCAAAGCCCCAAAACCATGCACAGTAAGGGACATGATGACCTTTTTGAGAGTGACAGGGTATAGTTCAGACTGGAGAGAGATTTATACCACTCTGCTAGCCCCAATGAGGGCAATGATCAAAGCACAAGGAGCTGGAAATCTACAGGGTACTTTAGAATGGACTAAAGAAGGACACGTAGCATTCGAAACAGTAAAGACTGCCCTGCAACAAGCACAAGCTCTGGCGTTACCAGACTACACTATGCCATTTCAACTGTTTGTCTCCCATAGACAGAAAACGCATGTGGAGTGTTAACTCAATAGACAGGAACACGACACGACACACAGTCAATGGCATACTACTCCACGGCCCTCTCCCCAGTGGAGACAGGTTTCGATGACTGTTACAGGATATTAGCGGCAGCGCATCTAATGTATGAAAAAGCATCCACATTGACGATGGCCTATCCCATTGAGATACTTACCCATCATAAACTTGTGAACCTAATAGAAAAAGGCAAGTTTGTTCTTACTGCTCAAAGGCAAAATGTTAATAAAGTATTTAATCTTGTACAAGAGGAGCAGTTTCAGTGTAACAACACAACGAGTGCCACAGAGGAAGTGCTCCATTCTCACTGGAGATCTGAGTTTTTTATACAGTTTTCTAGGAGTGGCGAAGCTGACGAGTCGTTGAAATATCGGTCAGCAGATGTCGCGACGCATCCGCATGGGTCCTGCTGATGAGTTTCGCTGATGAGGCACTTTCATTGAGACAGATCATCTGTTGAAGTTCCCTTATCTGATGGTCGAGACATGTTGCCTTTCTCCTCTTCACATTATGGCACAGAAAGTGACTAGTTCATGTCTTTTTTAAGACATGAACTCTATTTAGCCTTTATAAGAAAAGCAAAGAACACATACCTTGTACAAAAGTTCATGTGAAAAGTACAGCAAAACATAGACATATAAAATTCTTATAACAATGAGTGTGTAGCGGAACCAGAAAAATACGCAAAACTTGGGTCTGATTTACAAACTTACCCTTTGAATGAAGCAAATATGACTTTATTTGTGGAAGGCTCCTGTTATAGAGAAGGATAGCATCTGCCAGCAGGATATGCTATTGTAAAAAGTAAAAATGACACTACAGCAGTCCTCCAATCAGGACAATGCCCACAGCCCTGCTCAGTGTAACTGGCAGAGCTACTGTAATTGCTCTGAACAAAGCGTGCAAATTGTCAGAGGGACAAAGTGTAAATATATACACAGACTCAGATGCATAGGCACATGGTGTCTGCCACCTATTTGGCACCACATGGAAAGATTGGGGGTTCAAGAGGGCTTCTGTTATTAAGAAAAATAACAGAATCAAATTTTTGGGCTCTAAAATTACAACAAATAGAGGCAGTAATAAACACATGCGAAACATGCCTAAAAACGAATATCAGGAAAGGAATTACTACTCCAATAGGACATATCCCAGTCCCTGAAGGTCCCTTTTAACATATAAAAATGGATTTTGGAGATATGATTAAACCCATACAAGGGAAAATATACATGTTGGCAGTAGTAGACAGATTTAGCAGATGGGCAGAGGCAGTACCAGCCAAACATAAAAATGCAGGTACAGTGGCTAAATTCCTGTGCAGGGAAGTTATACCAAGACTCGTACGTTATACCAAGATTCGGTATCCCATCAATAATAAGTTTGGACAATGGCAAGGAATTAGTGGAAACAAACAGTGAAATGCATTTTACAAAAAATTGGAATTAGGCAAAGGCTAGGCTGCATTTATCACCCCCAGAGCCAGGGAATGGTAGAAAGAGCTAATGGGGTAATAAAAGATGAATTGATGAAAATATGCCTGCAAACAGGAATTAACTGGGTAGATGCACTACCAATTGCTACCAATAGTCCCCGCGACAGCCAAGACCGGCCACGTCTTCACCAGCCAACACAGCAGCATGAGGTTCCACGTTCAAGAACAGAGGAGGGGAGTCTGCATTGTAGCTCTGGGGGAATGAAGCCAGTCGATCATGATGTTCCAGGGAAACACGTCCTCTGGAACGGGACCAGTTAATTTTTTTGGACATTTGTTTATTTAAGGTATGGGAACACTGTTTCAGAGTCCGTGTTTTATTATTTAATGTATGGGAACCCTCTGTCAGAGTCTGCCTTTTTAGGTTGTCGTTTTGATTTTCTGTACTCTGCTTGGTGGGGGGGTAGGCTTCGGTCAGGAATTCTCCCTCGCCTCAGTTTGGTGTTGTGGGTATGTGGTGTGGGGATAGTCTGGCCTCACCTGACCTGGATCTATGTGATTTGGATCAGAGTGGCTGCATACCTGTTTCTCGTAGGTTTGTCTAACGAGCAGCAGATAAAACCAACATACCAACACACACGCAGGATAGGAGCCCTGTCATGACATATGTCTATCTACTCCTGGCTAATTCCCACTGGCCAACTCTCTACAATATCCTGTCTTCTCTGTCTCTGTGCTGGAGGACCCTAAACACGATACTTGGGTAGTGTGTGGTAAGCAAAACAGCCACACCCTGGGCACCTGTGCAGGGACTTTCCGGCACGGGGAAGGGACACAGAAGGGCCGTCTGAAGATGCCCTGTAGCCACCAGCGGTTCAACGGGCGGCCCCAGCACCAACCCTCTCCCGACTGGCAGCAGCAGCACCTAGGGTGTCCGGCGGAGGACAGGGGAAGAAGCAGGCACAGCAACCACCACACACACTCAGGATAGGAGCCCTGTCATGACATATGTCTATCTGCTCCTGGCTAATTTAAACTGGCCAACTGTCTACAATATAATGGTGTTTACAACCCCCGTCTTCTGTGTCTCTGTGCCGGAGGTCCCTGAACACGCTACTTGGGTGGCGCATGGTAGGCGAAACTGCCACAGGCAAATAACACCGCATGAAATGCTTACAGGTCAACCGATGCCTGCACCAGTGTACAAAAGATCCGCCGAAGGGGCATTTCTTTCTGGAAAAAGATATGAAAGCTTTCATAAGACAAATAATTAATGTGCACAAAATAATTTATGATCATAGGGTCACTATACAGAAAAAACAAGAGATCGACAAAGATCCGGATCCATTCATTAAACCAGGAGATCTGATGTTTGTTAGGGTATATAGAAGGAAGTGGAGCAATCCAAGAAAAGAAGGTCCCTATAGGGTGATCAGGGCCACCACCACATTACATTTAGCAGACGCTTTTATCCAAAGCGACTCACAATTATTCAAACACCGACGGATGCAGCCATCAGGAGCAATTAGGGGTTAAGTGTCTTGCTCAAGGACACTACAGCATGCTAGCAGGAGGAGCCTGGGATCAAACCAGTAACCTTTTGATTACTAGATGACCAGCTCTACCTCCTGAGCTACCATCCCCCACACCACAGCAGTCCAAGTGCAAGGATCGCCAATGTTGTTTCACATAAACCACTGTGTAAAGGCCCCAGAAGAAGCAGAGAATGAGGAAGATCGGATTCCTGAAGAACCCGAACTCCAGAGCAAAGGACAGGAAACAGGAACCAGATAAAAGGACCAAGTGGAAAAAGAACCGACTGAAATCATACAGGATGATGGGAACAGTGCCACACTGCTGATCCTATTGATGGGACACCTACTCCAAATTACACCAATAGTCAAAGCTTCTCCCCAGATGCTAAAGAATTCCCAACAATTGACTTCAACGATCTGGACCTGGACCCGGGTTTCTGAAGCAACTCCCACTGAGAGCTCTGGCCAATCATGGGACTTCACCTCAATGATCAAACAAGAGGTAGTACAGGTCATGAATGCTTCTGCCGACTTTGTAAACCAACTAGGGGGAACAAAAAATTGGATGGAGTCAAGATCAACTTCCACCATCCCAACCCCAGTTGAAAAACTATATATAAGTCCCACCAAAGCAAAATCCGCAATCTCGCGCATTTCTTAAATGGCCAGGAGCAGCCAAATAAGTTGAAAAACCTTTCTTGAAGGAAAATTAGATTTTTCTAGATTGGTGTTCCTTTTTTTTTAAATCACTCAACGTATTTTCAAAACCGAGTTTGATTTACAAATAGTAGAAAAATGTTAAAACGTGGAGTTAAATATTCCCGTCAGATGACATGGGGAAACACAGTTCACTTACCGAGATGCAGAACAGCACTGAACAACGCCGATCGATGGTTTCCTTTAAAGCGAGGGTCCAGGTGAAGGTAATTCATCCATATTCCATGTGAAACGGTTTTGATTGAATTCAACCTTTAAATCGTGCTACTTTTACACACATGGAATCATTGTTGTGAAACTGCAAAGAAAAAGAACCCTTTGTGTCACGCACCTACGTCACTTCCATATACAGACAGTTAAAGCACAGAACAGGGGTGTTCGGTTTCACTTGTCTGTGAAACTTTGTTCTCCGTATCGTTATGGATTACGCAAAGTGGGTGGCGGAAGCTCTGAATCATATTTCGGACCTTAATCTGACCAGTGCGATAGATCCGAGTCACTTTAAATAGCGCGTACTGGACTTCATTTTCCGCGATGAGAGTCAGTTCTCCGCTTCTTCAGTTCTTCGACGCAGAGAACGACAGCGCTGCTGAATTTGATGTTACTCTGGACTTGGAGAACATTTCAAACAGCGGATTTCAAACTTAATGTGACGATGAAACAGAATATTTTCAAGAACCACCGGAGGAGACCGACGATATGGCCTTTGTTGTTACAACGGAAGAAGTTGATGACGTGATGAAGTCTGTCGGGGTTGGTGATTTTCAGATTTCAGATTTCAGATTTTCCAAGACTCATAATATTGATAGACTCTACATTTTGTTCTGTTGTCCGTACTTTTGAACTCCAAAATAATTCCACTTTTATAAAACATGTATATTTTTACTGTTAAATAAAAGCATTTTTTTAAACAAAATTAAGTGTGCGTTGTTGAGCTGTTTATGATTGGCCCATTCAGCATTATGTTAAGAAGCCATGAGGCTTTGTTTATCCGCCAACCCCATTTGCATTCTGGGAGCTGGCTGAATGAACCAAGTGTTGGGGAACACTTGGAAGGTGATTATCTCAGAATCACAGTTTGCCACACTCTTGTCATTAACAAGTCATAGCTTTAAAAACATTTGCTTGATTTGCACAAGTGACACTTTGTTTGGAAGCTCTGATTCTCCACTTACAAATGACGTGGAAAAATTTCGAAAATGAGTATGGAAGCAGTGTCCTACTCCAACAGCAGCGTGTCAGGGTTCGCCCGGGTCCTACCAGCATCAGCCACTAGATGCCACCAGTACTGCCTTTTCAAGGTTGTTCTGCTTCACCTATTTCTGTTCCTGATTACCCTGCCTCATTAGGTTATATGTTTCACCTGTGTTTCGTTTGGTCGTCCCTATTTAGACCCTGTCGTTTGTGTCCTCGGGCGCTCAGTCTTGAGTTTGTCTAACCTCATGACAACGCTCTTGTTCCAAGCTCCCGAGACTTCTTATTTGTTTTTGCCCAGTTTTTGTACTTGTTTTGAGTAAACCTCTATTTTTGCCACCTCGCCTCTGCCTTGTTCTCTGCACCTGGGTTCACTCAGCACACCTCCTAACAGCAAGACTGAGCCAGCAACATGGACCCAGCAGAGAGTCGTCCTCCAGAGGTGGAAAGCCTGCGGGTGGCCTTGACGAACCAGGGGGCTGCGATTGGCCGACACGAGCGGGTTCTCCAACAGGTCCTGGACAACCTGCAGTCGCTCGCCCAGGCCGTCCAGCAGAGCCAGGCACAGGCTCCACCTATGGCCTCTGCGCCAGCGCTGCCTCCCATGGACCCGCGTCCTCCAGAGCACCGCGAACCACGACTGCTGGCGCCAGAGAGGTACGACGGTAACCCAGGGGGCTGTCGTGGCTTTCTGACACAATGCTCCCTGGCTTTCGAGCTCCAGCCGTCACAGTTCCCCACCCAGTGCTCACAGGTGGCATACGTGGTTACGCTACTCACCGGCAAAGCACTCTCCTGGGCCACAGCCATCTGGAATCGGCAAACCCCGTCCTGCTCCAGCTACCAGGCTTTTGCCGGGGAGATGCGCCGAGTGTTTGACCACTCAGTCAGTGGGAGGGAGGCGTGGACACGGCTACTCCGGCTCCGCCAGGGGGGACAGAGCGTGGCGGACTACGCCATCGCATTCCGCACCCTCGCCGTGGCGTCTGGATGGAACAGCGAGGCACTCATAGCGACCTTCCAGGAGGGCCTCAATGAGGGTGTCAAGGACGAGCTGGCATCCCGGGAGGCGCAGGAGGACCTGGACACGCTCATCGATGCAGCGATTCGGGTGGACAACCGCCTCCGGGAGAGACAAGGGGAACGCGTTTTCCCCGCTTCACCAATACCAGCGCGCAGAGCAGCTCTGGGGACGAGGCCTCCCAAGCATCTCCTGGCTATCCCGACCTCGCCTCCAGCATCAAGGGAGGAGCCGATGCAAGTAGGCAGCACACGGCTCTCTCGGTCCGAACGTGACCGGCGGATGAGAGAGCGCTGCTGCTTGTACTGTGGGATCCCGGGGCATTTCCGTTCTTCCTGCCCTGAGCTCTCGGAAAAAAACAACTCTCGTCCAGGGTAGGGAGAACTGCGACGAGGCCAACCTTCTCTCCCGAGCTCGAGGCGACCGGGGTCCGGCTGGCTGCCTCCCTCGCCTGGGGAGATCAACATCACTCCCTCCAAGCTATGGTGGATTCCGGCGCTGCAGGTAGCTTCCTGGATGTAGGGCAAGCAAATGCCCTAAAGCTCCCTCTGGCACCTCTAGAGCATCCTCTCACGGTGACAGCCCTGGATGGAAGACCACTGGGGTCCGGTAGCGTGTGCCATCTCACCGCCCCTCTTTGGCTGTCACTGGAGGGAAAACATTCAGAGGTAATCCAGCTCCACCTCATCCACTCTCCTGAGTTTCCACTGGTCCTGGGCTACCCATGGCTAGCCCGTCACAACCCACATCTGGACTGGGCCTCCGGGCGTCTCACCGAATGGGGCCCTGCCTGCCACAACACCTGTCTTCGTTGTAGTCCGTCTTCTCACCCTCTCGAGTCTACAGTCCGTGTCCAAGCTCCGGCCCCTTCCCAAGCCCCTGCCCACTCCGGAGTTCCTGTCCGTGTCCTGGCTCCAGTCCGTATTCAAGGTCCCATCCATCCCGAGTTTGCACGAGTGCCCCACGAGTATGCCGATCTGAGGGAGGTCTTCAGCAAGAGACGGGCCACCACGCTTCCTCCCCATCGGTCCTATGACTGCGCCATCGACCTTCTGCCCAGCACCTGCCCTCCTCGAGGACGTCTCTTCTCTCTCTCTGCCCCTGAGACTACAGCCATGGAGGAGTACATCCGGGGGGCGCTCACCTCAGGTTTCATCCGCCCTTCTACCTCCCCGGCGGGCGCAGGGTTTTTCTTCGTGGGTAAGAAGAATGGCGGCCTGCGTCCCTGCATTGATTACCGTGGTCTGAACAAGATCATGGTCAAGAATCCCTACCCCCTTCCTCTCATGTCCACATCTTTCGAGCAACTGCAAGGCGCCACCATCTTCACCAAACTCGATCTTCGAAACGCATACAATCTCGTCCGCGTCCGCGAGGGGGATGAGTGGAAGACCGCCTTCAACACACCTACCGGCCATTATGAATACCTGGTCATGCCTTTTGGATTGGCCAATGCTCCCGCTGTCTTCCAGGCCTTTGTAAACGACGTCCTCCGTGAGTTTCTCAACCGCTCCGTGTTCGTCTACATCGATGACATCCTCATCTTCTCCAGGACCCTTCCCGAACACATACAGCATGTGAGACAGGTCCTTCACCGCCTGCTCGCCAATGGCCTCTATGTGAAGCTGGAGAAGAGTGAGTTCCACACCACCACCGTTCAGTTCCTGGGGTTTGTCATCACCGAGGGTCACGTCCAGATGGATCCTGCCAAGACCGAGGCCGTCCGGGACTGGCCACCACCCATCTCGGTCAAACAGGTGCAGCGCTTCCTCGGGTTTGCCAATTTTTACAGGCGATTCATTCGGGGTTTTAGCACTGTGGCGGCTCCCCTCACCGCCCTCACTAGGACATCCACAGCCCGCTTCGCCTGGACTGCGGAGGCTGAGGGGGCGTTCAGGGCTCTCAAGACGCGGTTCACCGCTGCCCCTGTCCTGGCCACACCAGAGCCTACCCTACCCTTCGTGGTGGAGGTGGATGCTTCCGATGTGGGAGTGGGGGCCGTTTTGTCCCAAAGGACTCACGACAAGAAGCTCCATCCATGTGCTTTCTTCTCCCGTCGCCTCACCCCAGCGGAACGGAACTATGACATAGGGAACCGGGAGCTACTGGCAGTCAAACTGGCGTTGGAGGAGTGGCGGCACTGGCTGGAGGGGGCCCAACACCCATTTGTCGTCTGGACCGACCACAAGAACCTGACATACATTCAGGATGCCAAACGCCTCAACTCCCGTCAAGCCCGATGGGCCTTGTTCTTCAATCGGTTCAACTTCATCCTGTCGTATCGTCCCGGGTCCAAGAACCTCAAGCCCGACGCTCTCTCCAGACAGTTCGACCCTCCTGAGCTGGTTGAACTCCCCGAGCTCATTCTCCAGAGCTCCTGCATCTTGGCTCCGGTCCGCTGGGGAATCGAGACGCAGGTCCGGCAGGCCCAAAGGAGGGAGGCGGATCCCGGCAACGGGCCCCCGGGGATCTCCAGGACCCTCGAGTTCCTCCGCAGGCGTTTCTGGTGGCCTACCATGGAGCCGGACGTCCGGTCCTTCGTCGCTGCCTGCACCATCTGCACCCAGATCAAGAACCCCCGGTCACGTCCCATGGGGCTGCTGCATCCCCTTCCCATCCCCAGTCGGCCCTGGTCACACCTCTCAGTGGACTTCATCACCGGCCTTCCACCGTCTCGGGGCCACACCGTCATCTTTGTCGTTGTGGACCGGTTCTCCAAGGCTTGCCGCTTTATTCCTCTGCCCAAGCTCCCCTCAGCTCTGGAGACTGCTGAGCTCATGGTACAGCACGTTTTCAGGGTGTTCGGCCTGCCCCTGGACGTGGTGTCAGACCACGGTCCGCAGTTTGCATCCCGGTTCTGGAAAGCATTCCACCAGCTCCTCGGCGCCTCCGTCAGCCTGTCCTCCGGTTTCCACCCGCAATCCAATGGCCAGACGGAGCGGGTCAACCAGGACCTGGAGACAACACTGAGGTGCCTCGTGTCCTCCAACCCTGCCTCCTGGAGCGACCATCTAGTGTGGGCGGAATACGCTCACAACACTCTGCGCTGCTCTTCCACTGGCATGTCCCCGTTTGAGTGCCAGTTCGGGTACGTACCTCCTCTGTTTCAGGAGCAGGAGGCGGAGGTGGGAGTGCCGTCAGCCCAGCGGTTCGTCCAGCGGTGCCGACGGACCTGGCAGAGGGCTCGTCAGGCCCTGCTGAGGACATCCCGGCAGCAGCAGATCCAGGCCAACCGACGGCGCAGACCAGCGCCTATGCTCCGTCCGGGCCAGAGGGTCTGGCTGTCCACCAGGGACCTTCCATTACGGGTGGAGTCACGCAAGCTCGCGCCACGGTATGTTGGGCCCTTCAAGATCGTGCGGCGGGTCAATCCTGCCGCATACCGTCTTCTGCTCCCCAGGTCCATGAGGATAAACCCCACCTTCCACGTGTCGCGGCTCCGACCGGTGGTCACCAGCACCTTGGCGCCCAACACGAGGCCTCCTCCGGCGCCTCGCATCATCGACGGTCAGCCCGCCTACACGGTCCGCCGGCTCCTGGACTCCCGCCGGGTCCGCGGGGCCCTGCAATACCTGGTGGACTGGGAGGGTTACGGGCCGGAGGAGCGCTCCTGGGTTCCGGCCCGGGATATCCTGGACCCCTCTCTGATCCAGGATTTCCGCCGTCGCCACCCGACACTCCCTGGGGGAACGTCGGGAGCCGTTCCTAGACGGGGGGGTCCTGTCAGGGTTCGCCCGGGTCCTACCAGCATCAGCCACTAGATGCCGCCAGTACTGCCTTTTCAAGGTTGCTCTGCTTCACCTATTTCTGTTCCTGATTACCCTGCCTCATTAGGTGATATGTTTCACCTGTGTCTCGTTTGGTCGTCCCTATTTAGACCCTGTCGTTTGTGTCCTCGGGCGCTCAGTCTTGAGTTTGTCTAACCTCATGACAACGCTCTTGTTCCAAGCTCCCGAGACTTCTTATTTGTTTTTGCCCAGTTTTTGTACTTGTTTTGAGTAAACCTCTATTTTTGCCACCTCGCCTCTGCCTTGTTCTCTGCACCTGGGTTCACTCAGCACACCTCCTAACACAGCGTGCCAAACTCAAACGAAGTGACGTGCACGAAGACATCCTGTGTCACCGAGGGATCTGCGTTGGAATGCTGAAGGCGAGTAAAACCAAGCATTTGTGGACTAGTTACACTTGCAGGAAACCTCATATTGGTATAGATATGGCCTCTGTACATCCCATAGATGGCAGTGTCAAAAGAGTTGCAGTTTGTATTCAAGAAGACATGTATCAAAAAAGTTCCAGTTGGTATTCATCAAACATGTATCAAAAGAGTTCCAGCCTGCACTCACTATATTCCAAGAATTGTAAACACACACCTACTGTAAGTGAGGTGTATATTTGGTAATCTTTTTCTGTTTATACCACAATGGGTTCGCTTATTTTTATCCATCAAAGAAGCATTGAGTGTAGACTTTTTTCTGATAATCAAATATAACCACAATTAAGAATGTTTTTGCATAAAATGTAATGCATGTAAGCAAAGAACCACCTGAAGACTCACTTCAGAAACTAAATCAATTGACAAACCCACCTGTCATGGCATATGCAGACTTGGAGAAGCCCTTTATACTGCATGTAGATGCCTGAGAAGAGGGTCTGGGTGCAATTTTCTACCAGCGACATGGTGAAGTTTTTAGAGTTATTGCGTATGGGTCCAGGACATTGACAGCGGCAGAAAGGAACTACAAGTTACATTCTGACAAATTGGAATTCCTGGCGCTGAAACGAGCCATGACAGAGCGCTTTTACGATGCTGTTTCATGCACCTCATTTTACTATATACAGTGACAACAATCCACTGACGTATGTCACCAAATCAGCAAAATTCAAAGCCACTGGACATAACTGGCTCAGAGAATTGGTGGGTTATTGGTTCACTCTCAAGTACAGGCAGGCCTAAATCAGCAAATAGAGATTCTGATTTCTTATCTCAGCAACCTAAACTCATTGAGGAAATCATGCAAGGATGCACGGAGGGGTGCTAGCCCAAAGTTAATTAATCCATTGGAAAGGATCCAGAGAGAGAAAAAAAACAGGAGAAATTAACTGTAACTGCAATATCTCCATCAATCCCGCCTCTTGCAGTGGAAGACATCAGAGCTGCCCAAAACTCAGAACAAGCCATAAGCATACACACACACACACACACACACACACACACACACACACACACACACACACACACACACACACACACACACACACACACCACCACCGTAGCAACATAAAAACATGCGTACTTGAAACATAAACACAAGCTGGCAGAGAATGAAGTCGTCAGACGGCTTATCAGAATGTGGCTCCACCTGCAGATTGATGGACATGGGAGAGGGAGCCAGTGTCCAGAAGGCAACTGGTCATTCCTGAGTCCCTGAAGCCCATCATCTACAAACACCTACACAGATGGGACACCTAAGTGTAGATCGAACGGTTGTTCTGGCCAGGGAATGCTTTTTCTGGCCTAAGATGAGGCAGGAAATGAAACACGATGTCACTCAGGTATGTCATTGTATAAAACGGAAAAAACCTACTGTAACAAGCTCCAAGGTTACTGTGGTTTTCGCCATTCCTGCACCTCCCCATACCACCCCCAAGCCAATCCTGCAGAAAGCTTCAACACGACTCTACTGGTTATGTTGCGCACACTTGAAGAGACTCAGAAGTCGAAGTGGAAAAAGCACCACATTAAGTGGTCCATGCCTACCTTTTAACTGTCAGTCGATCTGATGTTTCCAAAAGGGGGAGAAAAGGGGTCACACACTGGCTACACAGAGAAGTGGAGAGAAGCTATGCATAGCTAAGCTATGCTTTTGCAATGGAAAATGTGAAAAAGTGTGCAAGAAGAGGACAGAGAAACTACAATCAGCACACATGGAGCTCCACACTGGAGCCAGATGATCATGTCCTGGTGAGAAATCAAACAACCAGAGGGGGTCCCGGGGTGCTGCGTAGTTACTGGGATGAAATGATTTATATCATCAGAGGAAGTAAAAGGCCCTGAGTAAAGTTACTACAAGTAAATTGCTAGTGTGTACGCTCATTTGGTTAAACCGAATGAATGCATGGCATTGAAATATGTAGAACATAATGTTGGTTTGTATGGTAATTTCCATGTCCCTTTACGAAGATTGGAGGGGCCCACCAATACTTCTATGGACTATTCACCCTGCAATACTGTGGACACTTCTATGGAGTCTTGTAGTATTGCCATGGAAGTTTATGAGAAGAAAAAAAAAAGAAACAGAGACACTGAAGAGAAATGGTACAATTTAACCGTGTTATGGGTAATGTATGTTAAAATACCTACCTGTTTACTCACCTTCCACCAATTTTTCTATTGCTGATACATGTTGTTAATTATTATTGTTAGGAAATAGAAAATACATTTACTGGGGAAAGGTGTTGCGACCTAGGAAGATTTGAGACACTATAAATTCCATAGTTCATTGTAGTTTATACAGGAGTGTATGACAGTTTTGAGCAACACCATACGCCATCAGTCTGAGCGCAGCAGTTATGGGGCGGAGCCTGTCGTGATGTGTGTTGGTGTTTGCGGTGTGAGCTCCGGCCACTTTGAGAAAAACGTATTCAATCCAAGTATATGCGGCACCGGGAAGAATAAAGTTGCCAAAACAAAGTCTCTCTAATGGTGCACACTAAAATAAATTAGACATTGGAATAAGCGATTTCATTCGTTTTGTTCATAACTCGGTGACTGCAGCCAGACGCACATGCCTGAAATCTCTTGATTTGCAAACCAGAAGAGCTGTGAGCCACAAGCACATCAAATATTTCCCAAGACTACAACTGAATTAATTTGGCTAAAAGATTATCGGGATCCACACTTTCCGCACATTCGTCTGCTTTAATAAATCATTTTGATTCTTGTTCTGCTCCCTTGCTCACCCACGCGTTAGTTACCAACCAAATTAAACAATTTGAAAGAGTTTGAAAATTGAACGACTGTTTTTGCAGAGTGACTCCCCAAGAACCGACTCTCAAAAAAGAGCCGAGTCTTTCATCCCAGTTGAGGTCTTGAATTATGTTTGTGTTTTGACTTTGAGACTAAGGAAGAATGTGGCTCCCGAGATTAGACTATTTAAGGACCACTGGTATAAGAATTACATTAACTAACTCAAAGCATTTTCAATCAGCATTATTGTGATTCAGTAACCACAAGTTCACTTAATCTGAATTGTGGCCTATGCTTATCCTGATTATTTTTTTCCAATCGTTAAATAATTATATCATTATATTAGTCATATGTTTTTTGATAAGGCATTTTGTTGGCATATTGAAATTAGCAATTTAAATGACAGGTGTAGGTGAATTTCATTGGAGTTGATGTTCCAATGCAGCCAACAGCATTTGCATGATTCGCTTCTGGTTGTTGTTGTAATTCTATGTTCTTGTTGTTCTAAACTTTCATTTCTATAGATTTCCCCCTGCTCACTTAAAATCCAGTCTGACCAGTCTGTATTGTGTGCTGCGTACAATACCGCCGCGTAGGCGCTGTGCGTGCGGCGTCTCACACATACTGTCTAATGTCAGTTAAACTTGTTTAACTTGTTGTACTACAATTAATCTACGCTGTTGATAATGAGTAAGCCTTGCTGTGTTGTTGCACTTGACAAATACAATTTTGATGTTTGATATTTTTCATTGGGATGGCCAGGTGAGGTCAATGAATATCAGGGGTTATCATAGTGAAAAGCCCATAGAGCGTCACTGAATTTCAGGGATATGACATCGCAGAGTTGTACAATGGGTAAGGAACCCCATTTGCATGAAAACAGTCAATTGGTGACGCAAAACTTGTGAACGATTCATTCATACCGAACAAATCTTTTCAATGACTCATGAGTCATTTAGGCAAAAGAGTTGTTAGTTTAACGCCAAATCACAGGGATTCTCAGGTCCAATCAAAGCCCTTTCAAGACAAAATATGAAGTACAATCTGATAACTGCAACAAACTGCAGCTACAGTTTCACTGTGTTGTTTTTGGTCAGCATGTAGATAGTTAAGCCAATGCTGACATTTATATCCATCATCATTTTTTTATGTTTGTGTATGTGTATGTATGTGTGTGTGTGTGTGTGTGGGCGTATTTTTCAGTGCCCACAACACCACCACTCTGGGCCACCCCTTGGGGGCGCCACTGACCTAGAATCCAGTTTAGTCACAGTACAACAAGATTCAAGATTCAGGATTCAAGAGTAATTTGTCACATACATATACATATGGTCATACATATATGCAGTGAGATGTCATGACACCCGGTGCTTACGCACAATAAGCTCTAAAAATACTAAAAAGACTCAAATGTGTGTAACCCACACAAGGCGCTCATGCAGGAGGCTGTAAGGGGCGGTGCCGACAAAGAGGTTGTTTTATTTTTACATTTTATCAGGAAACCTGACATTTCAGAACAGGCAAACAGGTCCAAATAACCCAACATGAAATTGAAATTGATGGCCGACACCTTTCATTTTGCCCGTCGACAGAAAAAGGTTCCCGGAACACAGCGACCTCGGTGCTAAGTCCTCGGTTCAAACGTCACTTTGCCTCTTGCCTCCGACTACCCCCTTTCCCCATCCCCACATTAGATTAGTACGGCTGAGAGGGGATTTGGTGCGCTAAGTTTCGCTAAGGCGACCCACTGACAGCCCATCATGCTTATCGCCGGTGGAAATGTAAAAATGTTTCACTCCCATTGCTATTTAAGGCAACAGCAGACAAATATTTATCCACAAGCAAAGAGAGAACTTGGGTAAGTGCATGCCATCATATTCCAATCGGAGAGATGTTGTTTTTTTGAGGGAAAGGCAATATGGTGGCAGTTCACAGAGGACTGATATAATGTATTACCACTTTAACATTGCTCTATGGCAGTGTTGCCCAACCGTTTATCTGCCACGGGACACTTTTTACAATGAAATAAGCCCAGCGCACACTACTATCCAGTTAACCACTAAAAACGTCACAAACATGGAGAACTGTGCTTATTATTATGGCCTACTAGTAGTGATTCAAGACTCGCAAACGATTCCTTCGTACCAAACACATTTTTGGAATGACTTGAATGAGTCTTTAATTTACAAACTCAGGACTACATTTATGTTGAAGGTACAAAATAGGTTAAGGTGGCATGATTCATGTTTGAATGTGACGTTGATTGATTCATGTGAGAATCCCATTCACACCTCATAGCCAAACTGATTCTTCTGACTCTCGTTCATTATTCAGGAAGTGCTCCCTCGTGCGCAGTGCTTTACCCTGACTGAAGCGAATGAAGAAGAGTAGGAAAATCGAACGACTCGTATTACTGAATGATTCGTCAAGAACAGAATCTCAAAAAAAGAGTCAAACCTTTCTTCTATATGTACTGTATAGTCCTCACCTTCAAAGTGAAACCCATTCTGAGCTGCTATTTTGGCTGGAAATGATCAATTAGATGAATTAGTCACAAAGTTAAAATCATCAATCTTAAATCACAAAAGCTAATTTCCACATTTTCACGGCACAATTAACGAGCTCTCACGGCACACTAGTGGTTGAAAAACAGTTCTCTAAGCTAATATTTGGTGATCATCTGCAATTATGATGCTTGATCTTGAAAAGCTTGTAACGCTTTGAGGCGTAGGTTTCAATTGTAACCGTCTTAAAGTACAGTATGGATCAATTTACAACAAAAACAACATACACAATCCCACACTAGTCTGCTGATTCAGTCATCGCCAATACACTGGTGAAAAGAAAATGGTGAAGCCATTTGTTTTTCATTCCAGACCGCGGCAAGGAAAGAAAAGCCTGCAGTGTCTCCAATGAACATCTTCATTTGTTTATTTTGTTTTCTCGGCGTGCGGTTTGTACACGCTGAGGGTGTTCTGTTCCGTCACCTGTCAATTTCCGCTGGTGTTCAGACAGTCAGGACTAAATCATTGATACAATACAAAGCTCTCTAAAGCTGTCTTTTGAATGATGGATGATTTTGGCGTCCTATTTAACATCAGAGGCGGGGCGGCCGCAGAGGCCAAATCTCTTGAGTTACAAAGTGCATAGTCTGATCCTTTGACAGCCGGCCGCGCCGCTTTCGTGTAGCTGGATATATTGGTGCGGGCAGGATGAAAAACTCCCTTTTTTCCATGCTTGTGCACATACATTGGGTCTCTGATCGGCCTACTAACACACAAACTGTGAAATAAGACAACCCAGTCAGTCCATTTCAGAAAAAGTGTTATGAAACAACCCGTTCAGGTTTGCAGCCCCTTCCTGTCACTTGATGCCTCAGTAGAATTAGAACTGCCGTCCATCTGAGTGCTGTAACTCTGCCCACAGCTGGAGAATAACAAGCGCCACTGGGAACTGCTCTGTTGGCTTACGGACCAGCAGAAATCTTGTCAAAGAAAGAGGAATTAATACCAACTGTCCATGAAGAAACTGCAGATGATGGAAATGTAAGTATTTAAAAAACAACCCTGCTGTGTGTTTCTTTCAAAAAATAAAAATAAAAGTATGCGGGAGATAGACTATGGGCTGCTGTGTGCGATCCACTGTGCGTTTCTCCAAATAAAATCAATAACTATTGTGTGTTTCTATTGAAGATATATTTATTTTATTTATTTTATTTTATTTCCTGATGTTCACATGAAACAAAAAAATCCTGTGTGCGGTGTCCAGGTAGTGGTGTCCTCAATGAAAGTCTGAAAACTAAATTAAATAATAAATTTTATTATAAATGAAGATTCAGCGACTGGATTGCTTATTTCTCGCCTCCAATTTGTTCAGAAAGAGATTTTGGTGGACTGATAAGGTGAAATTAGTGAAAGTCTAGGGACTAAAAACTATGGAACGTAAAGCTAAACCTCACAGAACCAGAAACTTGTGCTCAAACCCTATTGGCTCACAGAATTAGGGGCCTCAGGAAGGAAGCACCACCCACTTACCCACCTATTGAAACTAGGAAGGCCCGTGCAGAGACAGGAAACGGAGTGGCATGGGGACGCAGAGCAAAGCGCAGAACATGGGCATGCTGAGAACACGTTCCTCTGCTACCTAGATGCTCATTCACGCTTGAAAAAATAAACGCGCCTGATTAAAAAAAAAAGGTCACATGGAGCATCAAGGGGAAAAGGGGAAGGTGCTTGGGCACCCCCCTAACCCCCCTGCACGTGCCTGAAACAGGATGGTTTAGAGGCATGTTAGAATGGCTAGAATGCATAATCTGACTGCTATTTTCAGAAAAAAACTTCAAAAACATGTTTTGTTGACCTCAGAGACCTATTTTAACTTGTTGATAAGGAGCTTAATAGGTCCCCTTTAAGAATTCATTTCCCAGAGCATCTTTCCCTGGGTGAGTTAGAAATGTATTTATTTATTTATTAATTCATTTTATTTTATTTACATTTATTTTAATTGTATTTATGTATTCATTTTTCATGTAACTTAGGTCAACCCCCAATAAAAACCAACTGAATGTGATGATAAATAAAGTTATTTAATTAAATGCAAAAAATGCCCAAAAACGTGATTTGTATGTTTAATTTGGATTGAATTTATATTTGACTAGGTTTTTTTTTTAACACCAACAAATTTGTGGACAGGGTTTGCTGTTTTATTAAAAATTTGTCATTTAAAGTATTAAGATGTCGGTTTAAATGTATTTAAAATATATTTCAGAGCCCACAACAAAGGTGGTTTGTACAATAAAATGTGTGAATGTAACAGTTGTTAATTTGAACGGCGATGCATCTATGAATATTTAGATGTAATATTTACAAGGATATTTTTCCCATCCCTAGCGCCCACACACACAGACTTTTGAATCTATTAAAGCCTCATGTAGATGAATTCAAGTAAATGACGATTGATGTAAACTCACACCCCTCATTCTCAGGGGGATCGGTAGTATTTATTAGTGCTTCACATGAACCGGTTTCTTGACGATTCCATTTAATTCAGCTATATTCACAGGATTCCATTAACCCATGCAACAAAACGGTGGAGGGTGTACACAACTATTTGAATGTTCATGAAATAGAGCAGAGTCATCAACTTCAATGTCTACACTATCTCCTACTTTCAAATCACTTTCCGTACCAACTATCCACCCTGTCAGAAATTATAAGCGCAACATTTTTTATTTTGTTTTGTTGTTCACTCATCATTTTTTGTAAGTAATGTGAATAAAAACAATGATTTTTTTTTTTTTTTTTTTTTTTTGCCAGAAAGCACCATAACAATGTCTGGTACAACAAAGTAGATGTTTTGTAAAATTTTCCGCAGCACAGCAAACCATCCCAACAAAAGTGTGGATTCCGGTTCACAGGGGAATATGGGGTGTCGTGGCATGGGAGAAAAAGGTGTATTTGTCTCTCCCATCTCTGACTCCATATGCAAGTGAGTCACTCCATTATTTGCACATGAGTGAACATCCAGATGTCCAACATACAGCAGTGCTTTGGCATAGTGAACTGGCTCTATGGAGAACCATGGGGTAAGCGTGGCGGTGACATCACATTTGGGCATTGTTTGTATTTTTTTTATTCGTATATTTTTTTGTTTACAGACAAAATCATATATATCATTGTCACATCACAGGACATGTGAGGACCGGCGTGCATCTTGTGCGCTTGCAACGTCGTACACATGTTGCTGTGGCCCTTTTTCCTAATAATCAATTGCCAATCAAAAACATGAACTCATTAATTCTGACTCATATTAATGACACCAACGGCTTGAAATGGTGGAGAACGACTTTTCCAAGCTGTCTGCTGGTGAATTTGAACATGCATTGTACACACTTACACAATCGCATTAATGGAAAGAAACAGATGAACTTCAAATCATATCAATGATATCATAAATTTTTGTCAAGACCTTGACAAAAAACTTGGTTTCCCTTATCAATTACCAATAGAATGGAGGTAAAATGGAGGAAGGTAGTAGAGGAAGAGTAGAGGAAGGTAGACCAGTGATAGATTAGAGTACAGGTAGAGTAGAGGAAGGTAAAGTAGAGGTAGAGTAGAGATAGAGGAAGGTAGAGTGGGAGCGCAGGAAGGTAGAGAAATGTAGGCATAGAGGAAGGGAGAGAATATGTACATTAGAGTCAAGTTAGAGTGGAGTAAATTGAAGGTAGAGGAAGGTAGAGTGGAGGTAGATTAGAGCAGAGGTAGAGTAGAGGAAGGTCAAGTAGGCAAGTAGACCTGGCAACCCTGGCAACCCTGAACTGGCAACACTTTTCTGTTGAGAAACTTGCCACTCTGCTGCAGCTTCTCACTGGGCTTAAATGCAGTCCAATGGGGAAAGCATTTAAGCATTAAAAAAAAAGAAAAAGTAAAGTCTCCTTTTCACAAACGGGTACTCACAACAAAGTCAGTAAGCGGTCGTAATTCTGCATTTTATCAGGTGTTTCACCGTTTTATGGCCTTTTTGTTTTTTACTTCCTCAAATGAGCAGTTTTGGCTACACAACTCGCTAAGGTAAGAGACAAGAAACAAGAAGTTCCATCACTTCCTAGCTGTAACCCGCTCTAACGTAACGTTACACCTTGGGTGTTTCTTTCATGTTCAAAAAATTGAATGTGTGACTATGATGTGATTTCTTTCCCCACCATTTTCAAAAAAGATAGTTAGCATGATATATATATATATATATATATATATAAAAATATATATAATTTTTTTTTAATCTTAAACATTTTACTTTAATTCTGATTCTGATTTGCCCGATTGGACTGCAGAGTGTTAAGTCTCTCAAGAGTAAAGCATTCAGTGTTATTTTCAATAAACAGTTCTAAATGACAGGAACCAACAATCTAATTATTAGTAGAAGTATGTTTTTGAGACTTATAATACACACACGTTGGGAAGAATGGAAGTCAATGGATACAGGTAGAAAAAGAAAATCCTTCTCCACCTGGCAAACCCAGAAACTTCCTGTAAAACTCGAGTGGCAGCATATTGGCTTGAATGAGCTAAGGAAATCGAATCATCAAATTCTATCAAATTAAAATGATAAAATTCCATATCCATTCCATTCAATTCCATTTATTACAAGTTTCAAAGACAAATTTAGAAAAAAAGTGCATGCAGATTCATACAGTCATTCAGACTGGATCACTAATAGCAGGGTTACTACATAACTACCTACTGTTGCTGCGGAGCCTGTCCGCCTCTCCTGTCATTTCTGTGAATACTAAATAATAAATCCTAAACA
>NC_137208.1:23620688-23808188 GCF_960531495.2 Zeus faber
ACTATCTCGGCCACGTGACTGGGTGAGAGATGGTGAAACCACAACATATAATTTACTGATGCTACTGTAGAATTTCTAGCATATACAGTACATGTTGATTTGTTACGGTTTCTTCAAAATATAAAAGCCAACATGTATCAACCTGGGTAACAAGGAAATGAGCACTCCTATATATACACCATTTCAAACATAAATCATGGTCACGGTGAATAATTGCTCTTGTTGTGAAAATTGTTAAATGAACATTGAAATATGAAATGTTGTGTTCAGGTTTGTATTTTGAGCTCAAAATAAGCCAACAACATGCAGCTTTCTGAAGAGTGAATCAAAGCTGACCTAAAGGAATATTGTTAAAGTTTGAGATACTGTATACTGCATGTTGTCATCAAGAAATTACTCAATAAAGTCAGTCTCATTTAATAGAGAGAGCTTCTAAATGCCCTTTAAACATGAAACCGTTCAGAAGAGAAAATAACGGTGTGTTTATGAACAACAAAGTCTCCAAACTTCAAAAATGGGATTATTTCTCATTCCTACAAAGGAAAGAAAGTCAGCGAAGGCAGAAGGGGAAGGAGTGTGAGGACGCATGCTGTAAGGCAAGGCAGGGCACAGTTTATTTGTATAGCGCACTTTGTACACAGGGGCTGTTCAAAGTGCTTTACATAAGACGTTAAAGACATATAAAAAGCAAAGAAGAATAAAAGTGTAGAAATACAGACCTAAAAACTGACGTTGAAGGGAAATTTCAAACAGGCCTACACACCTAGTACCATGGCAGGACTTGGGTCCTGTAGGACTAGGGAGCTACTCTGGCAGTGAATGAAATTTGAAAGAAAGGATTTGTGCGATTTGGGTTGCAATATTTGGGTCAATGGATCATTGAATAATTTCAATAATTTAAAAAACAACTGATTGTGACATCTACTGAGCATGTTAAGATTTAAAAAAAAAAGTGCTTTTATGACCTGCTGCTGGCCTAACTAGACCACCCACCAATGACACAACGGTTATCCAGATCAGGAATCCAGATCACCGTTCAGCCATAACTCAGTTGGTTTATGAATGAGTACACTTTAGAGGTAGCTAGTCTATTTTTATGTATGTTGACACATGGGTGATGTACAGTTATGTGCAAAAAAAATAAAATAATGGGAGTTTAATATCTATGGATTCTAAGGAGGTCCATTGAAAGGATCGGTATGGACAATAAAGTGATTGTGAGAAGGAAAATCTTTGTCATGTAACCGATTGTCTATTACTCCTCAAACCTCTTTCATCATAATATCTGTCTGTTCTCAAAATGTTTCACAGCCATTTGAAAAAAAAGGACACCACCTATTTAAAAAATTAAAATGTTGTTTTTGGCCATTGATGCATCCGTGTATCTTGATGTCAACCATCAACCTCAACATTTCATGTCTCACGGAAGAAACGTCACACCCATTGGGTTTGCATATAGGATGTTCAACTGTAATATCGATTATTGACTCTTACGTATCTACTGTAGATCCCTGCCTCAGGATTTTAGCAGATGTTCACTATCTCAAACAAAGCGAAGCAGCCACTTATATTGACACAACTACACACACTGTAGCATATCCCGGCTGATGTGGAATGTCTGTTGTATATGCTATCGCCGTTGAGGGACCTTACCAAGATGGCTGCCACTGCAGTTTGTTGAATCCACTATCGCGACAGTATTAAATGAACTGGATGGTAAATTTTCTCTAAAAAGCTTTTGTTTATCAGAAAGATATGTTTGCCAAACTTCTGACAGGATTTGGTAAAAGTTTATTTTACCAACTCACTCGCTCATTGCTATGTCAAACCTTTCATTGCTCTGATTGGTCTAGCCACTTGTGTCCAGAGACATTTTGGTATGCGCCTGTAAGTAACGCCCCTTGGAAATTGAAAATGAACTGAGAGATTCCGACTAATAGGCATTTGTGAATTGGTCTTGAGATGCCAGGCTATGCAATCATGCCTCCTCCCATCAAATCCATCCTCATATTCAGCTTTAATATACGCTTTATATTATATCATAAAAGGCAGATGACTAAACCCTATAGATATAGACAGACCCACCTACCTCCCCCATGCGTAACATTTCCCTCAGAAGGCACTCAGACTTAATCTCCTTGGGAGGTGAGGGATTCAATTGTCTTTATTTGTCTCTATTGTAATGACATAAAGCAATGGGCGATGGTGACTCATTATCTGAAATTTCTAGTCACAGTCATGCAGTTCTTCGTGACTCCACACCACTTAGAAGCTTAAACACGCTCATATAAACACGGCATTATGTTATAATTGTTTTTCCGGTGAGCCGACCTTGGTTGTGATCGTGTTATACGAAGGTAATATTGTATCAAAAAACTGAGCACCTGTGATAGTGGAATTTGTAGTTGTAGAAAATGGTCACGCGTGTGTCAGTAAATTAGAAACTTGCAGAATTTTCGGTTCGGGGGGCGGACCTCGCCCTTGTGCGGGGCGCTGGTGGGCGCGAGGCCCCCGCGGGCGGTTCAGGTGGGGTGTCGGTATGTCTGTGCGGGACCTGTCTCGAGGCCTGCAGTCAGTGCTTGGCGTCTGTGGCCCGGGTTCTGCGCCTGCGGCTGCGTCTTGTGCCTGCCTATGGGGGTGGGTTGTATGTGTGCACCTCAGGGGTGCGGGGTCTGCTTGCATGCTAGGGGACTGGGTTATGGTCCTCCACACACACACACACACACTCATACAGGCGGTCTCATCACAGGCATACGCACACCACCAGCACCTTCCTGGTTGCATCCCCCGCCTTTCCTCCCTCATTTGCTGCCATAACTATGACAGGAAGAGGCCACGTGAGCAGTTGCTGTTCCAGTTTTCCTGGACCTATTTAACTCTGTTTTGTCGATCCATGTTGTCGTCTGACGTTTCTATGTTCATGTTTTTCCATGTACATGTTGTTTGGTTCTATGTTCATTTGTCTCACCTGTGGTGAATCTCCCCCTCTTGGAGTAGTGATTAGTTGTTTAAAGACCAAAACACGGTAAGATCGTTCTCCAAAGAGGTGGATTGGTGGCAGTTTTGTGTAACAAAAAACTGTGCTCTTGTCATTCCACAGGTCATCCACAGGACAGAGTTATGCAGCTGTTCTTGATGATTAAAGAATAAATAAAGAGTGACATTGCAGGTTGAAAAGTTGAACTTCACTTGGCATACAAATACTCAGTGTTGTATGCCCAGCATGCTGACAGCACAGATTAAAAAAAAAAAATAATAATTCTCTCCCACATATAAAACACAACAGTAACACCTTGTCAAATTCTTCATTTCAGGTGCACTAATCATATTTTTCAAATCACAAATTTACGAATGTGCGGAACTTGTCATTTGTGTGCGAAAAAACAGCATTTGAGACTCGTAGCGGCAGATTCAAGAAGTTGCGGTTATTGACTTGTGTTGGTGCTCGAAAAATATCCAAGAAAAAAATATATATTGTCAGAAATTATTCTACAGGCGTTCAACTTTTTTTATATGGGTGTGTGAATGTGTTTTGCACCATATTCACTGCAGCGACTGTAGCAAAAATGTGAGCGTATGAGTTTTTTCGTTTGTGTAGGGTGTACATCCGCAATGACGAATTTGAGAAAGTGTAAGTGTTATGTATGTGTTGTGTTTGTGGGAGAGAAAAGAATTCTCATGTGTGATTATTTTCTACGACGACAAATTCCACTGTCACAGTTGCACAGTTGTTTTGATACAATAATACCTTTATTGTTATTGTAGGCTTTGTTGCACATAAGATAAGATGACACAATAGGACTTAAAGCTGTAATGCATATTCTGAATGCATTCATCCTGCAGAAAATGTATATAAAAATGAACACTCTGCCATCCCACCAGTCCAATAACTGAGCAGACTGTATATTGGAAGTATATATCTATGCGGTCAGAGTCAAAATGATATAATACATTTGAGGTAAAAGCATACTCCGTGTTGTAAAATGCCACTATGGGCGTTTCATTTCTTGGTTTCACGTTCGTGCACTTTATATTGGTTATCCATAGGCTATACATGAAATGACGTTTAAAAAAAAAAAACTTCCAACACCAGCGCATGACCGCCCCCATCAAATACAACATGACGGAGAATAAATAAGCACACCCCCCCTCTCACACTATCTCTCCCCCCTCCCCTCTCGCTCTCTCTCTCTCTCCCTCTGAGTGGAGGATGACAGCTTGCCTGACATCCACAGACATTCCAAAGGCAGCAACAATGGGTGAACATCACTTTTGACGTCAGTGATAATCATTACTTTCTCATCCGGGTCTTCCCTTCTCTCGACGACACTATTTACGTTGTGGATCCACGGAATAAAGCGTTTGGAGCGTTTGGAGCGTTTGGAGCGTTTGGAGCGCATACGTGTCCTACTGGACTTTTTGTCCAGCTTTTTTTTCGTGGAAGGAGGGAGATCGGTTTATTATTATTTTCCCACTCGGATACATACATTTATCCACTTTACAGCTGTGTGCGTTGTGTTTTGTTCCCCTCTTTTTTAAATGAATATTAATGGCTTCGCCATGGAGATAGCCTTGGTCAGCTTCGAGAACGGCGGTGCGAAGGGGAGCGGGGGGAATGCGGACGACGCGCGCCGGAACGCGCTGGATCCTCACCCGCAGCCGCCCTTCGCGCACACGGCGGGACTCGGCGAGGACCGCGGCAAGGAGATGAACACCCCCGGGAACCCCCCGCGGAGCTCCCCGTGGAAGATCAATGACATGAACAGCACGTTCGGCTGCGGCGAGAACGCCATGGACGCGCTATTACGCGCGGACCACAGTCCGCATCTGTTCGACGAGGAGCTGCTAGACGCGGACACGGACGCGGAGAGTAACGAGCGAGTGCTCATCAACATCGCCGGTCTGAGGTACGAGACACAGCTGGGCACCCTGAACCAGTTCCCCGACACTTTGCTGGGGGACCCCGCCAAGCGGATCAAGTACTTCGACCCGCTCCGGAACGAGTACTTCTTCGATCGCAACCGCCCAAGTTTCGACGGGATCTTGTATTTCTACCAGTCCGGCGGGAAGATCCGGAGACCCGTCAACGTGTCGATAGACGTGTTCGCGGATGAAATTCGGTTCTATCAGCTTGGTGAGGAGGCCATGGAGAGGTTCCGCGAGGACGAGGGCTTCATCAAGGAGGAGGAGAAGCCGCTGCCTCAGAATGAGTTTCAGAAGCAGGTATGGCTCATCTTTGAGTATCCGGAGAGCTCTAGCCCGGCGCGGGGCATTGCGATCGTGTCCGTCATCGTCATCACCATATCCATCATCACTTTCTGCTTGGAGACCCTGCCGGAGTTCCGGGACGAGCGGGAGCTCCCGGTGACCAGTCGACCCGACAACAGCACCGCGCCTCGCCCGTCCCTCACCTTCACGGACCCCTTCTTTATCATAGAGACCACCTGTGTGATATGGTTCACCTTCGAGCTCTTCGTGAGGTTCTTCGCCTGCCCCAGTAAGTCGGAGTTCTCGAAAACCATCATGAACATAATCGACATCATGTCCATCATGCCTTACTTCATCACAGTGGGCACGGAGCTGGCGGAGCAGCAGGGCCAGGAGCACCAGAACGGCCAGCAGGCCATGTCTCTGGCCATCCTGAGGGTCATCCGCCTGGTGCGTGTCTTCCGCATCTTCAAGCTCTCCAGACACTCCAAGGGGCTCCAGATCCTGGGCCAGACGCTCAAGGCCAGCATGCGGGAGCTGGGCCTCCTCATCTTCTTCCTCTTCATCGGCGTCATCCTCTTCTCCAGCGCCGTGTACTTCGCGGAGGCGGACGAACCGGAGTCCCACTTCTCCAGCATCCCCGACGCCTTCTGGTGGGCAGTGGTCACCATGACGACAGTGGGCTACGGCGACATGAGGCCGATCACGGTGGGGGGGAAGATCGTGGGCTCTCTCTGTGCCATAGCCGGCGTGCTCACCATCGCCTTGCCGGTTCCAGTGATCGTGTCTAACTTCAACTACTTTTACCACCGGGAGACAGACCAAGACCAGTCGTCTCTGAAGGACGAGCCGAACAGCGGTCGCGCAAGCCCGGAGTTGAAGCGCAGGGGCAGCAAGTCCTCCGTGAAGTCGGAGAACGCGGAGAACACGGAGGGGGGCGCGTCCGCGGAGAAGACGAACGCGAAAGTGAACAGCAGCATGGGCATCAAGAGGTCCCTGTACGCCTTCTGCTTGGACACCAGGGAAATGGATCTGTAGTCTCCAGTGCGCAATTGCGAGACTTTCGCTCCAGCCGCAGTTACACAGCCAAATAGCGTCAGTTTTGTGAAGAACATCCCCCGCCAATGGGCTCTATGCGCCTTTTGCACAACTGGACGATCAGCAGAGCGCGATCCTGGAGGGTTTGAGCGCAGAAAAGCACATTGTAATCCCCCTCCAAGCGCATCCTACCAGAGACCCGAAGAGATATAGGATGAAAAAAATAATTATGCATAGCATGCACGCATCGCCTACAGTGCCCCCCCCCCCGTCCCCATTATTCCCCGTAGGCCCACCTGTGTGTGTGTGTGTTTTTGCGCAAATTCCTCACGCAACTGGTGAGAAAAGTAGGGCATCTGTGCGAGAGACTGGAAATACAGACTTGCGGAGAGGATTATGTTGCTGTGTAGGCCTTAACCGTCCGGCTCTCCCACGTTTTACTGCCTATGGAGTAGGAATAGAAGAAAAAAGGAAATTTATTTTCATATTTACCGTCTTTTAGTCATATGTTTACTCTAAAAATATGTTGCATTTAATACATATGCGTATATGTACATATTCTTATAGGCCTGCTATTTATGAATTACAGTGACATTGCAGATACAAAAAATATATATATAATAAATAAACCACTTTATTTTTAAGACGTATAGTACTTCTACCCGTTGACTCCACTTCACTCAGGTTGTGCAGAAAGTGAGGGTGATTTTTCTGTCCCCTTTTTAATGAAACATTACTTCATGAAGGATTATTTCTACCTGCACGGTGGACGGCGCCCGAAAGAGGGGGATATCTGGGACCTGAGCTGGGTTTTTACGCATTTGTTGCTGATCCTTTTCAAATACAGACCATTTGAGTTTAAAAAAAAAAAACAACAACAACAAAAACAAACAACAAAGAAAAAGAACGAGTACCAAACGGAAGACAGAAGAAACGGGAACTTAAAGAGAGCAACGTCGAGGACTCCTTCGGCAAGGGGGGCGGGGCTGTGCTTCAAGACATCCACAGTGAGTAGCGAGGTGTGAGGTTGACAAGATCGCATTGTGCATGGATGGACGGACGGATGGATGGATGGATGTTGCTGATGGATCATTTTAATTCAAACGTTTAATTACTGTTGGACGATATATATCGGCATATCGCAAGACTAGATATCGCAATGTAGTTAAATATGGACTTTGAGGCTGCATTACAATAATGTAAAGTAATACAATTTACTGAACTTTGCAGAGCTTTCTTATCATGTATCTACTGCTTGGTCATGATTGTATATTACATTTCGGAGTTATTTCTTGTGTCTACATTTTTTTTTTACTTGTCAGTAAATGATGTTACACTGCAGCCGAGGGTCTCTACAGCTGATGCTTGTGTCATTTATTGAGTTGTTAACTCAACTGTGACTCCCAAAAATACCGTCCAGGACGCTGGCACGGCAGCAATTGTGACCTACATTTGTGGATTCATTGGTGGATTAGTTTGCAAATCAGACTTACTGTCAAAAAGATAAACCCTTTTCAACTAGAAACATCAAGGTCAAGTGTCACAATAATTCAACCTGTGCTACGATCCTAAAGTAACCCAAGGTGTCTACCTAGCACCCCTACTATCATCATTATTATTATTCATTGGTATTATTATCATCATCATCATAGAATTATTGGGAATATAAGTCTGGTTCTGGAATCTTCTATTATTACTTGTGTGTTTTATTACAGTTTTAAAAATCCAACATAAACATGAAATATACCTTTTTTGATATATATATTTCGGAAAGGACAGAGTGGCGAGGACTGCAGAGGAATTTTTAGAATAGGTGTTAAGGTATCCTATAAGTGAGCGTCAGCGTTCGCTGACAGCTTGCTGGAAAGTGTTAGTGAGCCTGATGAGCGAGGAGCGCAGGAATGTCGGTGTGTTTGTGGGGTATTGTCTTTCAGGTGTCCCTGTTTGAGTCCAGCCCAGCTGTCCCCGGTTCAGACAGGTGCATGTATGCTCCGTGCTCCATGCCCGGAACCGTGCAAGGGCCCATGAATAAAGGCCTTGCATGAATCCATACAAGCGATCTCTATGAACAAGGATTGCGGCCCCCTGGGGTTGTAGGGCTCAAGAGGCTGTCGTAGTAGCTTATGGAGGTGGAGGTATTGAGGTATTTATTGGAGTAAAAAGCATATTAGACAATAGACAATGGCAGCCGTTGCCCCCCCAGTGCATGAAGACGCTTTCATCCAATTTTTACACTGTTAAAGTCAGTTGATGGGATTTGAGTGTCGAGTGAAGATGTTATGGCGGACTGTCTTTTGTCAGCGGTGGCCCCTGGCACAAGGATGTCTGCGAAACCCTCAATCCCTAGGAGAAAGGGGACAGAAATGTGGCTCTACAGCAGATTGCTGTCTTAGGTGGTCTCTGCTTTGTGAGTCCATTAAGTCAGGTACTCATTTATAAATTAACAACTGCAAAGAGTGTTCAGAACACTGACAATGGTTAGGTTCTGAGAACTGCTAGTGTACTAAAAACTCACATTTCCAGCAGTAATGTGCATAGTAATGAAAACCAGCACTATGTATGGATGGTAAAGCGTAGGTTCTCCATTTCTCAACCCGGACCGACTTCATTAAAACGTTGGTTTCTATCATTTATAACATAACAGAACCTCACCGAATGCTATACTATTGAGAAACTTACCACTCTGCTGTAGGTTCTCACTGTGTTTAAATGCAATTCAATGGGGCAAATGTGTAAGCCTAGCACGGATGGAGCCAAAAGAGCTGATTTGCTGAAGTGCAAAAGAGCCAAAACCCATGAAAAACTCTGGTAAAAGGCAAAATTTGCAACTGCAATTTTTGGTTTAACATATAAAGACTGTATGACCATAATGTGAGCTGTGGGTTTTTGAAAGATTTTCTTTGTAAGGCTTTTAAGATGTTTGTCCTTGTTGAACTGCATTTAAGCACAGTGATAAGTTGCAGCAGAGTGGCACGTTTCTTAGTAGTAAAGTGTTGCTCCAAGGTTGTGCAGTTTTAAATGATGAGAACCAACATTGTTGTTGTTGGAGTATTGAACTCCATTACAGATGTCAGATATTAGGGCAGTTTTCAAGAGAAAGCGTTGGCGTTGCAAATTAAAACAGATGTAAGATTTATGCAGATGTGTCTTTGTGGGCCACATGATGGCAATGAATTGGCGGTCGATATCGGCCTGGTGAAATCTGATAGTAGAGTTTTGTGGGGAAACATCGACATCCCCGGGGATGCGGGAGATACACGGAGCGACGTCGCTCTCCTCTGAGGGCCATCAACTGTCACTTAGCATTTGCCAAGAGAGGAGGCAGAGTGCGGGCAGCCGAAAGATGGAAATGAGAGTGCGAGTGAGGGGAAGTGATTGAGAAGAGGGGATGACACGGATGAGGACAAGGAGAAAGAGAGAGAGTGCACGGCACGTTTGAGAGAGAATAAGGATCACAAGGATGAAAATGAAGATCTAATGTTAGATTGACAGCTCCCATGGAAATATTGAAAGTATATAGAAGTGAAGGGAAGTTATATCCACTGTGAGAAGAACCCCCACTTTTTTATGTACATATAGAGCAACAGCATCTGAAAGATTAAGCTGGAGAGGGCGATGTGGAGTAGCAAAATAATTGGAAAAAGGAGCTTTGCACAATCCAGAAAAGGGGAACTTGTAACACGTCTTTTCAATGGGCATTTGTCAAGGCCTTCACAAAGTACAGCTCCCCTAACCAGCTTTGTGCCAACACGTTCCTTTCGAAAAAGCCAGTTATTCTCTTCTATTGTATTCTATTTATACTACTCCGAGGATGGCGAGGTCAATGGCCGTGAAGTGTTTGAGGCGCTCGAACATCTCTTTCACACCTCGGTAGACACGTGAAAACCTGTGACTGAGGCCGACTCTCCTCATCTCAAACAAACTCAAGACGCACCGGCAATGTAATGCAATATCATACTACTGACTATTCTGACCATTATAATAAAAAAAATAAATAAATCCAGATTTCTCCCTGTGTTGATTTTCATAAAGCCACCCTCGCCGCCTCCAAATCCCTTTAGATTATGTAACAGCTCTTGTTTTCATTTTTTTTTTTCCCTCCGGAAGCGTCACGGCTTCGGAGTGAAGTTAACAGTAATTAAGCGTCCCACCTCGGCTCACATCGGTATAAGCGGAGAGCCTGCGGCGGGGTGAGGATGGGGGGATGCGCACGTGACTCTACCTAATGCCGGTGACCTCTCGCCATCAGCGCAACATCTGGGTGCAGTCTTCCGCAAAGCGATTTATTCCTGTGTCTTTCCTTTCCTTTGTTTGCCTATTTATTCACTTGGCTTCTAGAATTCACCCAGTGATTCACGGCTGAGAAGCTGCGCAAGTTCCATGAGGTGGTATTTATGGTTCCCTCGGCTAAAATTGTTTCAGAAGCAGTTTTCTCTTTTTTCCGCTGCTTCTGTGGGGACGGCTTAAAGCTCGCTTCACACTGAATCCAAAAACACAACAGACAGTCAGATCCCCATCACAAAAGTACCGAAAGTGTTTGCAAAGTGCATCATTGTTTTATATTGACTTATTTACTTCGTTTTTTAAGGGCGTGAGCTCCTGTTGTAGTGTCAGGCGAAAAATTTTTTAGTGCGTGGAATTACACTCTCCATAGACTTCCAGTTTGTTGTTGTCGTTTGTTGGATTTGGTGTGAAGCTGGTTTCAGGGCTGTCAAAGAGAGAGGAAGCAATCAGGGAGCAATTAGTCAGTTTTGTGGGGTGTTGAATTCCTTTCCTCAACGTGACTCCCCTCTTTGCATTTTTTTAAACCGGTTGAATGTTTCTCTCCACATCAATGCAATGCAGTTGCCACAATGACAACAGAGTTAAGCGACAAAGGTTCAGCATTTCCATCTCTTGTTAAAATGCACTGAAACCATTTTTTCATATTTGTTCTTTTTGCGATGGAGCATGTTGACGACATGTTAGTTATCCGCCACCTCTCTAATTTCCCTGGGTCGCTATGTTCAGTTTCAATCTCCATCATTGATACTAACTAGGGTTATTGAGAATCAGTTTTGTTTTTATCACCGGTTGCCATGTGCTACGATTAAGGTAAATAATTGACCATTTACTCCTGCTGAGCTGTGGCTTAAACTAATAATAAAGCAGCCCACAGGAGCCTTTCAAAGACATTATCAATGATGATTCCCAAGTCTATTCCAGTATGATGAACGTTGCAATCAAATATTTTTCAAGGTTATTTTCTTTTCACTGCAGATTTTAAAACCCGCTTGGATTTATTTTCAAACATCTGGCGGCCCACAATGCTTTTCAGCACTCTGTTCACACATGCACAGGAACAGCCAGGAGTGAGACATCGCGCCGAAGCCATCACAGATTCAAGTTAAATTCAGGGGTGTGAAAACAGTGGAAACCTGTCTACTAATTATTGTCACGTGCATTTCAATACATTGTTCACGGTTTGAAAAGTGAAGGGAAAAACTCATGGACATTGATTGCCAGAGACTGTTCAGATTAATCACATCACAATATTTAAAGATTATTTAAAATTTATGTTTTCCCCACTGTCAAGGCGCACACGTGAAAATGTGATGCCTTGTTTGCCTCGGGCTCCGATCCAGCTCTGATCAACATATCAATACAGCGAGCGAAAACTATACACAACATACACCTAGATGTATTCCAAGATGAAAAATTAGAGAGATTTTAAGTCACCTCAGCTCTCCCAAGTCTCTAGATTTTGCATCACAAAATATGTCGGAAAAAATGGGAGAGCTTCATCCTCTCCAGAATGATAGTGAGTAGTTTGCTCAGCGGGAGGTTTACCATTTTCAATGACAAGAATTTAAAACTTCACTTATATAGTGATTCCGAAGTGCTCACAACTGAAAAAATACACACAATTCATTAATATACAAATAGTTTTAATGGCAGTGGACAGAGTGACACCCATCTTTAACTTCTGATGCATAACTATTACATTTGTTTTGAAAATGATCTTTATTTATTATGCATCGTTTGAGTTTTGCGGCAGGATTTACTGCTCATCGCTCCCTGCGACGTCTACGGCAAACAACAGGCTAAGCTAGAAATCTAGGAGTGATGAGCCCAAATTCGATAGAAGAGTAGAGCCCAACATGTATGACGCCGTCGAGTTGTCTTGGCAGAACTTGCTCCGCTAACTACGCATACTACTTTATATACAGTACGTAATTTATTTACTTAGTTTTAAGCCCAGTTCTGATAACTCAAGTTTGTCATACTCGGTCGCAGTGGATTCTGGTCATGGCCTCGGATCCAAGGGTTGAAAAACGCCAATGCATTCCTGCCCCCTGACTGGATTCTGAAATCTCCGAACTGCAGAGAGTGTTGGAGCTTTTTGCGTGCGGTCAGCGACTCTCCGTGAAAACGAACGAGACCTCTGATGTGTCACTGTCATTCATTTGTCAGATTTGGTGTAAAAGCCAAGTTTTTTTTTATTTAGATGCAGGGTTTTAGCTGTTTAGCCATTAGCCCGTAGGATTTAGGGTCGGCCGCTTGTCTGCTGTTTGTCTATAAATATAGTTTGCAATTTGCGGTGTTATTGGACTTTCTGCTCCACGTTCCAACGATCCGGTTCTAAGATTCAATCTACCCCCAAACACCAGCCCAAGTTGCTCGCTCACCGGTCTGCAGGCTCGGGGGGTGGGGGGGTGGCAGCGCTTCAGCCCTGGAGGGACGATAAGCTGTCTCCTTGTCATTATAGCTGTCAAAACTAATCCCGTAAACAGACTTGGAAAAGATTAGCAAACTTGGTATCGTGACCAAAAATATTCAATCTTAACTGGCAGCAGGATAAGCAACTCATTTCGGGGGTTGAATCCCTGATTGATTACGTGTGCTCCATATGATCTGGCGCCAGTGTTGAGGGTTGCTTGTCATAAAATAAACAGATTATATGCAGGAGTAATAGTGGAGTCGTATTAGTACGATATTATATTAGTACTATTTTAATGCAATGTATCCTAATGTTTTTGAACTTAATTTCTATTAAAAAACATGACAGTGAACAACGAAGCGCAGTGAAATTGATAATGAAACGGGAATAGCTTTCATATGCTCCTTGCACTCTACTGTATATATATATATTTTTTTTCCGTATATATATATATATATATATATATATATATATATATATATATATATATATATTCAATATATATATATAATGAAGATTTCAGTGAGAATATCTAAAAGTCAGCTGAACTGGCCAGCACTGGGGGTTAGAACAGCGCACCATTGTGCAGTGCAGTATATTAATATTACGGTAGTTTGGATTTAAAGGGAAGGGTTGGATTTGGGGGTGAGATTGCAGTAAGCCTCTTTTGGTGACCTCTGACTCCTCCAACTCCATGCTCCTGCTCCGCGCTGGCTGGGGAATGTGCTAGTAGCCTAGCGCCGAGCGATGAAAGACCATGCAGGAGGGATGTTACGTAAGCCTCCAAACACAGTGTCAGTCTCCAGCTGCAACCGCCGCTGCCTTTTGTGAAAATAAATTAATTTTTTTTTAAAAATTTAAGTAAATCTGCAGAAGTTGTTCTTTGCTTGTTTTTGCCTGAAAAATAAATAAATAATGAAATAAAGGAAAAAGTAAAATATACAGGAAAAAATAAATAGCCAAATATATAAAATATATGGAATATACAAATGCAATTCTATGCATAGAATAAATGATTGGTAAAGAGGGTAATAAATGATAAATTATTAAATTATGAAATTAATGAAATTATTGAGTGCTTATAAGTCAGAGTCAACAGTGACTTTTGCTGTGTTTTGCATTCTGTCAGAAAAAATAAAGTTAAAAAAATCATAAAATGTCATAAATGTCAGGTGCCAACATAAATGTGGCACTTAGCTTTGTGAGATCTGACGTATGTATGTACAGTTTAGTGGCCGAGATTAAAATAACCCATTTGCCAACTTTGGCCAACACCAAATGATATTCCCACGACAGGCTAACATTGTCGGTCGCTGATACTGGATTAAAGGACAATACGGCACTCAGGGGTGGTAAGAGCTCGTTCCTGTATGGTTCTCTGCCGAGGACTGGGGTTGCGAAACGGTAACCCCCGGGCTGCGGGGGCGGACGGAGACAAAAAGCGACAGCTCGTTAGTCACCGTCACCGATGTCAGGGAGGATTGAAGAGGGCAGCGCTTCCTTTTTTTTTTTTTTTTTTTTCTGTCAACGACAGTAGGTTTTATGTCCCGCTAGCCCCTGGCTGCCGCGTGAAGGGAGCGTTAAAATCTTTCACCTTCTGGAGTCTCGCAGTCTTTTTTGCCACCATGGCCAGGTTCCCTTGTTTCTGCTCTCTCGCGAGGAACGAGAAGTTAAAAAGGGGGTTAAAAGGTAAATGCGTCTGTCTGTCTGTCTGTCTGTCTGTCTGTCCGTCTGTCGGCCATTTGTTAACTCAAGAAAAGTGTGAACCTTACCGTCAACAAAACCCTCAAGCTGACTGAACTAGCAACGGTACCGCGAACAGTCACTGCGCCCAGCAGATGCACAGTAAAATAGCTCTGAAGGTAGCAGCATTTAAAACAAGTAAGATTTAGATCCTGGGGGAAATCCTCACATGTTTGAGATGAACAGAATAAGCTCTTTCTTAACATTCGCTCCTATTTCCGAATGAAAATGATGCTCTGGGTCTGGAGTGTTCCTTCCTGGATCCCCTGCTGGTGGAGCGCCGCTTCACACCTCGTGATGTGACGTAGGTGTTTCTACATTAAAGCGTTGCATAGTCTACCCAATCTCATCCTGCCCCCCCCCTCCTCCTCCTCCTCCTCCTCCTCCTCCTGAGTGTTTGTTTTACACCTTGAGCCCTGGTGGTGTTCACTCCCCTCCTCTCCTGTGCTCTCATTTTTATCTAATTTCCCTCCCCTCATTTCACTCTCGCGCCCTCTCTCTATTACGCAACCCTTCCTACGGTTGCAAGAATCGAGGGGTGAGAGCAGGCCTCTCCCCTCATTTCACTCTCGCACTCTCTCTCTCTCTCTATTACACAACTCTTCCTATGGTTGCGAGAATCGAGGGGTGAGAGCAGGCCTTCCATCGCTTTGACCCTCACGCCACCGTCTCGTCTTTCCTGTTCCTGTTCGTCCCTTTCGGAAAATAAAGCTCGCGTTTTGAAGGCGTCCGCCTCAGGCCCCTTGAAAATTGAATCAAAACCTTACAAACCTTTTGGGTATGATTGGGTATAATTACAGTCGCTCCGGGGTGGACCAGACTCCGGAAAGCGTCGAATGGGGAGTCATCCCCAGGTCTCAAAATGTAAAGGGCGCACAGTAGTCCATATCACCAATTTACAAAACATGTTCATATTTAGGTGCGCCAATGAATTGTAAACAATGCAGAGTTTCAAAGGTCGTACCACAGGATACTTTTTGATGGCCATGGCTAACATCAAGGGGACAACGTAGGAATTGATAGTAAGCTCGAGGTGTTACCAGGGGCCAGTGGCTCACGCGGTCTTCTAGTAATCAGGTGGTTCGATCCCAGCCCCTCCTGGTAGCATGCTGAAGTTTCTCTGAGCAAGACATGCAACCCCTTACTTCTCCTGGTGGCTGCTCAGGTGTATGAATAATTGTAAGTCGCTTTGGACAAGCTTCTGCTAAATGATGTAATGTACCATGTATTATGGTTTAAATTGAATGAGAAAAATCAGATTTGATGGTGAGATGGTCAGACTGTACAACCCAAGAAGAAATGTAAAAAAGTCAAATAAAATCTTCCTCCCATACTAAACATTTAGTCACCGCTTCTGCAGACTAACTCCCTTTGCGATTCAAATGGCGGATCCTCTCGAAAAATGATCCATGTGCTCCAACCGGCAACCACAATGGGAAAAATTCAATTTGCAGCGACCCCCCCCTCATCGAAGTGTCAGGAAGCTTTGGATGCAAACAGTGGGGGGGTTATCGTTAGCCGCAGCCATTTATGTAGATGTGAGCGCACGACCACAATGGAATAAATGATTCCCTCTTTGGTGCGTCGGATAATTAGGGCCCTTTTTTTTCCTCAAATGAGCTGCTCAGATGGCTGGAGGTCTGTGACATGGAAATGCAAGACTCAAATTAGCTTATGTAACCTAATTGTTTAGCCTTGGAGAAAAGCAGTTACTCTTTTTTTTCTTCTTTTTTGAAAGGACTGTATTGCCAAGGCTCGAATTATTGAAATATAAGTAAACTCTACTGCTGGGTTTGATAATGAATCCCTGTCCGTCCCTTCTTTCTGTCTCAATGGATGACATTTTTTGTTTGTGCTGTTTGAGGCAATAAGCAGAGAAAACATTATACCGTAACTACAAGGTAACATTGCTTATGACATTCCACAGAAAAATGAAGTAAAATGCGCCACTGATACATTATTGATCCAAGCAAATAGACATCTCTCTCCTTCCCAACTAAAATAGTTGAGATCGCCTTACGTGCAAAACCATTTGTATTACTTTGAATGACATCGCAATGGCTGGCCGTGTTAACAAGGGTTTGCCACAATAAGGATAAGAAATTCAGAGGGAATTCCGAGAGAAATCCACCAATATTAAAGCCGAATTGTGTGACATTGTGTGATCGATACAGTTGCGAAAGAGAATAAAATATTGCCTGTGCTATATAAAGCTGACAATTAGTGGAAAGGTCGGCTTCTGGTTGCCTAGCGAATGTGACTTAATTCAGCCTTCAGTACGGTGGACATCCGAGGGCGGTGTGCGGCGCTCTTTGGAAGCGACCGACTCGCTGTGAGTCAGTTCTGGTCACTGAAGACGGTGGCGAGGTCGCTTCTCGCACATGCTGGGCAAAAATATAAATAAAAATAGAATCGCGTAAGTCGGAAAATGAGGCCAAAACAATGAGGGATGAGGCATCGCCCCTACTGTTATCTAACCAGACACGATACAAGGGTTCCACATGAGCAAGCAACCGCTTTCATTACTTCTGCCTGGCGTGCAACTATGCCAGAACCGTATCTGTCTGCCACGGGCGCTCCGGACCACCTAGGCTGCTCTTGCTCGCTTCCAGCCAATCAGATGCCCAGCCAGGTCCCCCGCTAAAGCCTTGGAGGGGAGTTGGGGTATGGGTTGGGGGCGGGGGTGGGCAATGATTAACTGTCAATTAACGTGTGAATTAACCGTATTCGTGTATCCTGTCCTGCCCTGTGTCTTCGGCTTTCTGGGCTTGCTGGCCCATTCCCCTTTGAGGAATGGCTGCCAAGCCGCCGTGTTACCGCGGCACACAATTAGCCAATTACCAAGAGCGGTAGCTGGGTGAAATAGGCTGCTAATCCGTTCCAAAGAACACTGGGAACATAAAGGTCATTGTGCACAGCTTCACTCTGCTCCAGAAATAAGCCAGCTAAACGAGACTGCACATTATGATGTAGCCAGTGAACTTTGGTCGGTATGTCTTGGTGGACTGAACTTATGGAGAGCAGAGGTTCCCAATTGTTTTACCTCGGAGGGACAAAACTGAAACGTTGGCTCACAGCAAATATTGCATTGTAGACAAAATAAATACATTGATTTAGTAACATTTCTGTATAATGATAAAATATACTGTATATATACTGCATATAAAGTCATTCTGAAACAGTGGAGGTCATCTGAGCTTTCCAAGTGTGTTTTGCACATAAACATAAATATTATGCTCCGGTGGACCAAATGAAAAGTTCCGCGGGTTCACCCTTTGTACAGGCTCGTGGGGTAGAACAACCAGAAAATAATTAATGAGAGCTGGCCGAGGACCTCGATGGATAGCAAGGCATCGCTGGCTGGTGCTATGCTCTGACATGCAAACCACGACGGAGAGATGACAGATACATTAAGTCGGACCCGAGGACATTCCATGTCTGTGGGAGGGTGCGCCGTCCATACGAATGTGTGTTTATTTTTTATTTTTTGTACAAGGTTAAACCAACACATTGTCTTCTTCCTTGTACGCGGTCTTTGCTCAATAGATGTTAAATTACTCAGATCGCCGACCACCTTGGCTGGGCTTAGGTATTTCTGCCTCCGCATCGTACCTTAGAAACTGGGATTTACAGATGTTGCTGGAACTAAGACGTGGAAAGGTGGCTTTGCGTTGGATTCCATTTTTTTTTTTGGTCCCAAAAGTGCAACTAAGTGAGACTTGGGCTTTAGCCTGGTTTATGCTTGCTGCAACCGCGACATGCATTGGAAGCGATGAGAGATCAGCATTTTGCTGTCATATTTCTGATATGTTGTCCAAAATTGATCCACAGCACAAGTCAGATGTGAGTCTGACTTTTCTTCTACCAATTACTTTGAAATCTATCAATTACTTTGAAATCTACCAATTACTTTTTGACCCAGAGACAAATGAGTATACGCAAACAGCACACTCAGGTTTGGTGGTTTTATTGTAAATGAACAGGGTCGTAAAAATTCAGTTTACAAACAAAAGATAAGCGTTTTTTTTGGTATTTATGTGCAGTTTCTTTTTAGAGAATCTTGCAATGAGGGAGAATAATTACACATTGTGACTCCATTCCAAGTAGTTGTTTATTATAAAATGCTGAGCAGGACATGGATTCGAACTCCCTGTCCTGTCTCTGCATGGACCAGGCTGACAGACAAGCTCCTTTTCAGGGCTTTTGTTGGTTTAACCTCCATGAACAGCACTCTTCGTTGTTTACTACTTTGTGCTTCGCACAGTACTTTCTCTCTACTGCCACCCATGGTTTCTGAGAATTCAGCAACAGACAAAATGCCCAGCGCTCTCTGCGGGAGGGCGTCTGCCATCTGCGAGGACCCGGAAGTTATGGAGTACCTGCCCAGACTGGCGGCTCAGTCTTGAAGGTTGAAGACTAAAGCCGTTGCTACATCATCAAGACGAAACTGAAGCATACATTATTTTTTATGTGGGGTTTTGTATTTTTTTAAGCAAACGTTTTAAGAGCTCACAGACCTTATGGAGCGTGTTGTCAGCTGCGCATGTTCATTCAGACGGAAGGGAATGTAAAACCTGTTTCCCCGGCTTGTTTCCTCGCCGCCTTCCTCGTTGGCAACACACTCGGTGTTGGTGTGCAGTAGATGAACAACGGTGTTCAGGGAAAGCCTCACTATTAAGTTCTGTCTTCATTTATATGCTGCCTAGTTACAGTATGTTATCAATACGTGTAACTCCTATCCCCTGCAGCCTCAACAGGAAGTCAGAGAGAAAAAAAAAATTATATAGAATACCATTGATTGTCACCGTCATCTCTCAGTTATTCATAGCTTGAGCAGCCCACCGAAGGACCCCTGTATTGGAGGGAGGCTATTTTTAGGGGTTTTAGCGGTGGGGAAAATCCTGTTCACGTCGTCTTGTTATCCACAGACGAGAGGTTTCAACTGCGTCATGTAACCCTTTCGGCAAGCCAGCGATGCCAAGCCGCCTCTATGAGCTCGCACGTTCGATTACATGTGCCGCATCACTCACGCATGAGAACACTGATTTAATTACTCACAAATAATATTCTGCGTGTGTGTGTCTAACCCAACAAGGATATAAATAGAATGTTCGTATGCGTGAGCGACTTCTCTTCAGTGGCGTTGTGGTTGCAGCAGTGGGTGTAGAACAGATCAGAACAGATGAGAAGAAAAGTTGCAACGTATAAGCAGAGTAAACCATGGCTGTGATGGAAGAGATTTGGAGAGAGAGAGGGGTGGGGATCATATGTGCCCATTGGCCTATCTCAGCTGATTGAATTCCTTTAGTCTGCCAGTGTTCACTGCACAGTGCTCCCCCAGCGGCGTTCTATAGATTATGTCTACAGACACGCTTCATGAACCACGCTGATCTGCGGGTCAAGTTCCAGTTAACGGAACCAGCGGTCTCCCCTTGTATGTTCACGACCAATATTTGATATAACGCATGATGTACAATCGCACTGGTGGTGACCTCAGCTCCTTACTACATACTACAGAAAGTTCAGCAGAGTGTTTGTACCAGGCTTCATGCAAATGAGTAGCGATCAGTGTAGCTAGTCATTAGTTGGTGTAAAGTATCAGGTGTGTGTCTATATGACGATGTATGTCTGAGAAGCCATCATTTTTCTTACACATGCTAAAGCCAATCAGAGGGTAGATCTGTAACAACTTTAGTTCCTTCAATGGAAAAACAGCTTTTTGTAGCCGGATCTATGTCGTTTCACCTGTCCTCTATGAAATGTCCCTGCTTCATTTAGTGATACATTAATAAGTAAATGCGTAGAGGTAGCTGATGTGTGGAGATGTTTGTTACCAAGCGAATCATCACAGATTTTCAGTGTTTTGAGCATGTTCATTTTGCATAGATTAGGCCAATATGATATATTTTTTTACAATTAAGTAATGTCACCATTAAATTACATTTAAAAACAAATGAACATACAATAAAGTAAACATAATTAAAGAAAATAAAGACTTTTCTGAAGAGACGATTTAAGCCTCAAGTTTGGGTTTATGCTTGCTACTATCTCATCATGGTGTAGCCAACGACTGAAACCACTAGACAGTCTGAGATAATAGCCTTGAGTGTGAATGAGCGACATGTCAAGCGAGGGACCTGTGTCCTCAAAAAAACCTCTCTTTAAGCTGTAATATCTTCCTAATGGGACAATGGGTCATTTTCAAAATCACAACAAAGACACACATGAGAAGAAGTAAACCTGGATATTGAGACCCTAAGTCTTGAATTTATTCACCATTTCTCATGAGACGTTTCTTCTATTTCCATTGACTTCCACTCCGGCTGAGGTTTTCTGAAGCAGAATGTGGCAGCCAGTTGCTGAACTGCACTTGAAAGCACTTCCACCTTGGCTTCAACACCTGGCCACAATGGTCGTCGCTTGTTATTGACTTGACCACGCTTAACGTAGCCGCATTGAGACAAGAAGAAAAGGCTACAGACTAGCAGCACAAGCTCTTATGATAAGGATACTTGAGGTACCTGCAGTGGGTAGTCACAAATATACAAAATAATACATGGCGTCATTGGGCGAGTTCTGGCAACTTTTAGAGCAGCCAGTAGCTAATTTCTTTGGAACAGAGTTGGCAAGAATGCTAACGACTGTGGCACTTGACGACAGGGGCGCGAGGGTTAAGCTAGGACTGCGTCCTCCTCCTGCAGCACGGCAAGTAGGCAGGGGTGAACAGACACCCTCCCTATGCCTTACGGAGGTGATGAGGCCATCACTGTATTAACGGTTCCTGCTAAAAGCCCTGGAATTCAACCGCAGTCTTATTGAGACATTAACAGGGATTAGGTCCAGCTGAAAAGACATGTGGCTCTACCCACACACTCACTCACAGGCTAAAACAGGGAGCAGAAAAAACACAGCAGAAGCCAGTCATGGCTTCTGATCCTCTATAGCAGCTCGATTTAGGTGTCATACATCCTGGTGCGCCATTACAATGAGACGCTTTTTGTGTAGCAATTAGGCACCCCCCCCAAAAAAAATAATATTTTTTTCTAGTTACACACCAATCATCAAGCTTTACAGCTAATCTGTACCCCATCCTACAGCTTGTTTTTCATAACGTTGACTATGCGTTCTCTGCTACTCTCTATCCTCCAAATACATTTCAGGGGTAAGTGGGCGCGTCGCTGCATCGCCCTGATGGATTCACCTCCGAACCGGGTTCAAACAAGGGCCGGCGTTAGGGGGCGGGCCAGACCGGGCTGTGCCCCGCTCATTTAAACGCCTTTCCTGTTGGCGGCTGGTCCACCCTCAAATGTTAAATTGTTATAAACAATTATATTGTAAATAAAATATTTATAGCAAAGAACAAAATCAAATATTTTTTTAAATTTGTGATTGATGTCATTTTAGACATAGACATACATTTCATACGAGATTGTGCCAAGTTCATTGCCCGTAATCGGTCTGCTGAGAACAGCCTCATGGAAGTGAATTTCCTCATTCTATAAACAAACAAAATGATTCTGTTAGTGCAGGGCACCCGGCCGTGAAAAGGCAGACAGGAATGTTTTCAGAAGCAAACTTATGTCGGCATATCAGTGGCAAAATCCACGAGCGCAAATGAGATCCACAAGCAAAGATGTGGGTGAGGCAGGCGCGCGATCAAAACAGCCGCGCACGCATATTATTATTTTTGTGAGCGCTTTCATAGCACTCGCACGCAGACTATCTGTGCTCGCGCGAGCAATATTTTAGCGGTGTGAAAAATGGCGTGAACAATGGACAGATGAAGAAATGTGTCTCAGTTCATTTCATTATAATAATTATTTAGAATGTTTGTTTAAATTATAGGTAACACCCCCCCCCCCCCCCATGCCCCCTCACCATTTTTTACTGCACCCTCAGTCACTTCATCCTGGCGTCGGGCCTGGTTCAAACGTGGGGCAAGGTCATCGAGGCTGTAAAAAAACACAAAACACATGGCTTAACAAACCTCCTGTAATATTGCTCCCTGGGATTCCATATGATTATTGAATAAGCGACATAAAGCTGCCTTTCATTTATTTATTAAAATTTTAAATCTGCTTCCCAACATTAACCGCATGATGCATTCCAGTTTAAAAATAGCCAGGAGGGAGTGGTTGGTTGGGGTGAACATTTCACTTTCAGTTTCATGTGTTTTGGGTTCACCTTAATGTAGATTTAGAGACTATAGGGTTGAGTTTTGACAAGCAAAGTCAATGCTTCACCTTCTGTATCTTTTTGTCTCTTTCTCTTTCCCTGTTCAGAAAATAAATGACTCCCGCATATATATATATTTTTATTATGTACTGAGTCTAGACCATATGTCAGACAACATCAATACCATCAATACATATAATAATAATAATAATAATAATAATAATAATAATAATAATAATAATAATAACACGTACAACAATAATAATAAGCCACTCCTCCTATATTGTGGATTTGATTGAGGTTTGTGAATATAAACATTATAACGTCAATCAAAAAAAAAATACAATCAATATAAACAAAAATAATAATAATTACGATATAAGTAAAAATAATAATAATAATAATAATAATAATAATACAATTTGAGGAAACAATTTATATATATATATATATATATATATATATATGTGTGTGTGTATATACATTGCTTCATCATTTTTCATTTATTTTCATTATTTCATTATTTATTTTCATATTCATCGCCTTCCTAAAATAATGGCACAAGTCATTTTTTGGCACAAGCCTTTTTTTGGCCTAAATCATCTCCTCATGATGCTGGCCACCTCTGGTAAAATCGCCTACCTCATCAGTATGTCAATAATCATCTATTGTCATAACTTTTTTGAATGAAATAATTCATAAATATAATGGGTTTCGTTTAGTTTTTTGTGTTTTCTCGAAAACCTGAAAAAATGACTCATGCCATTATTTTAGGAAGGTGACGAATTATATATTTTCATTTATATATATATATATATATATATATATATGAAATTTATATGAACATTATTTGAACAGTTAATCACATTTTTTTGCAGATCGGTGAAATGCTATAGCCTGGCATCTCCAGACCAATTCGCAAATATGTATTAGTCTGGAATCTCTCAGTTCATTTTCAATTTCCGAGGGGTGTTACTACACAATTGAATAGACCTACAACCATTTAGCAACGAAAGGTGTGATGTAGCGCTGAGCAAGTGAGTTGGTAAAAACAACTTTTACCAAATCCTTTCGGAAGTACGGCAAACACATCCTTCTTACTAACAGAAGTTTTTTTTATAGAAAATATATCATCCAGTTCATTTAATACTCTTCCGATAGTGGATTCAACAGACCCTTCCACATCAGCGGCAGCCATTTTGGTAAGGTGCATCAACGGCTCTCCTCTGCATCGTCATCGTATCAAATTGCAACATAAACGGTTGTGATTGGTCAGACCCAGGCAAGGTCAGGTGGAAATCTGTTTGAATGGGAGGGTGGCCAGACATATTCTGCCAGAGCAAATGAAACATGTGCTCGTAGATTTGTTTGGGTCCCAGGCTAGAATGCTGTAGAATACTATATGAAATGCAACTCACGTGGTATATCCAACAGCCTTTACCATTGTAAAATAAAGAGTGCATCAGCGGAGGTAAGCAAAGCGTTACTCCACTGACAGTGAAAAAAACAACAACAACAAAAAAAATGAACACACACACACACACACACACACACACACACACACACACACACACACACACACACACACACACACACACACACACACACACACACACACACACACACAAGCAACCAACCGCATACCAGAGTAGAGAAGAAAGATACCAGAGCGGCATCTAGTGGATAATAACGGTAGCAGCACATATATGAGGACATTTTAAATATGAGCAGATGTTATTCCCATGAAATCATTTATCCTGGGACCCACAGCATTGTATTTTAGTATAGAATCGGTGCGTTCCAAAAAAAGGGAGCTAAAGAACTGTATCTAAATGTGTGTCCTGAAATGCACGCATGTTAAAATATTACATCTATAAATGGAATTTAAATCCGCAGTTTTAACAGAGCTGAGAGAGAGAGAGAGAGAGAAACAGAGAGGGGGGGGGGGGGATTTTAGCATGGGCAAATGTCCTAAATGCATGTTACCGTCTACATCTCAAGCATCAAATTCCAGTCGAGGGAAGGCTGTTATACATTGACGAGTGTCAGTAGTTTGGTTTCAGAAATGCATCCAAATCGCTGTCAAGGTTATAGAGAGCAATACAAGCCACCAGTAGCAGGCAAACCGATTGAGGATATTAAAGTAATTACGGATAGAGGGAGTGAGCCGAGGAAAATCAATTATTAAGCCATTGAGAAAAATAACCCTAGACATCAGCGTGCAGGCTCACAAGGTCAGAGGAATGGGAGGGATTTCTATTCATTCAGTCTGCCGCATTTCAAAGATGTGCCACGTGACATGCAATAAGGCTGTGATGGACGAGGCAAAATCTTCAAATTGGTTCAAACCATGAGTGTTCGGCTTAGATATACCTTATTGGCTGGTCAGAAAATACATGGTTATGGGCCTTGTCGTATAGATTTCATACAACGTCATACTGAATATAACTATGTGCTTTGCATTTAACAAAATTAACAACCTTATAACATGTGATTTTATATGAAATCCAAACAGATCCCATGTTGGCCACTAAACTAGTAATATAAATTATAGTATTATGTATCAAATATGAGAGCTGTATGAAAGCGGCCATAATCATGTACAAAAGCATACACCTACCTGTATGTCTATCTGTTTGTTTCTATGTATCATCTATGGACAGCATATACTGTAGATAGATTTGTTCGTAAAAGCACTACGTGTGTGTGAAAGCATGTGCCAGGTACTGTAAGTAGGTATCAACAAATTTAACACATATGCTGTGAGACCTTTTAACTCAGTGCACCTATTTGTGCACCCAGTGAACAAATAGTGCCTAGTGCACCATTTTTTTTTTAAATCAGAAGTGATCAATTAAATATTTATGAAACTTCTATGATTATGATTAAATAATGTTATTATGCGGACACTTTGGTCCAAAGCGACTTATAATGTCTGTTAATAACTAATTATTTATAAGTATATTTTGTCGGCCGTATCAAACCACTGTATATCAGTCATAGACAGCTAAACCTTCTATAGGAATAAGCAATATTAGTAGAGTTAGAGAATTTAAAGGGGAAAGAGATCCTCATAAGGTCAGTATGGTCCAGGTGTAGTCTGAAGAGATGGGTCTTCAGTCTGAGACAAAAGATGGGAAGCAATTCAGGCGTAGGGGGAGCTAGGGGGAGCTTGTTCCACCATTGTGCCGCCAGGGATGAGAACAGTTGCGACTGGGATAAAAGACTTCCAAGTCCTTGTAGAGGAGAAGTGAGGTGGGAGAGAATTTTGGTTGGTTGAACACTAGACAGGCTGCTGCATTATGGGTGCACTGTAGAGGTCTGATAGAACAGGCACATAGTCCAGCTAGAAGAGCGTTGCAGTAGTTTCAACGGGAGATGACGAGCGCATGAACTAGGACATGCATAGCTTCCCTCATGAGGAATATTATTCTGCAGATTTGCAGAGGGAAAACCCGTGACAGCAGGTTGTGGCAGCGATGGGGGCAGAGCCTGACAGCTGGTTGTCCAGAATTACCACCAGGTTCTTGGCAGTCTGGGAGAGAAATACGTCAATCTGGCAATGTTTCCCAGGGAGAAAGAGGAGCTCCCTCTTGTCGAGACTGAGCCTCAGATGGTGCCCAGACATCCATGTGTAAACGTTTTGAAGACATGCAGAGGTGCTCTTTTTGATATGTGTTTACAAGGGGGTAAAGGAGAGATAGACTTGAGTATCACCTGCATAGCAGTGGTAGGAGAGGCCATGGGAGGAGCTCACACCACCAAGGGATTTAGTGTACAAGGAGAACAGTAGATGACTGAACCCAGAGGGACTCCGGTGTTTAGGGTGCAAGGTTTGGACAGGGATCCTCTCTAGGAGACTTGGTATTGGTGATTGGCCAAATATGATGTTATTGGGGAGCACACAGATCCTGTCATTCCAAGTTCAGAGAGGGTGGAGAGGAGGATTTGGTGGTTAACTGTGTTGAAGGCAGCAGACAGATCGAGGAGAATCAGGACAGACAAGAAGGATGAAGTCTTGGCAGTGTGAAGAGCCTCCATGACAGCAAGGGGAGCCGTCTCTGTGAAGTGAGAAGTCTTGAAGCCAGATTGAGGTGCGAGTCGAGGAGGTCTTTCTGACAGAAGTAGAGAGAGAGTTGATTGTAGAAGCCTCGCTCAAGGGTTTTGGATAGAAAGGAGAGATTGTGAGGAGAGAGTTATATCCTCCACCTTCTTAGCATAGTAGACAAAGACATCAGCTGAGAGGGAAGAGGGTGGGTTGATGAGGTGGAGAACAGTTTACAAAGAAAGTAAGAAAGCAAAGTAAGCAAAGAAAGAATAGCAGAAGAGGCAGCGGAAGCTGAGAGAGTTTTTCAGTTATGCCGGGTGGAAACGGTGTGTGTTGAGGTTGAGTCGGCCGGGTTAGGATGTGGGAAGGGAGAAGGAGACAAAATGGTGGTCCGTTACAGGAATAGTGGTGACGGTAATGTTGCAGGTGGAGCAAGATCTGGTGAAAACATGATCAAGCAAATTCCCAACCTTTGTGAGTTGAATATAATTAAATGCAATGCTGGTAGTGTCCCGGTACTCACCAGTATGCAGCTGTACATTTTACTCTTTGACCTACCGGACATTTTTTTGCGCAATGGCACTTCTCACAAGTTTCTGGTACTCTGTTCTGCCCTCTCAAATGGACATATCAAGTAGAGATGACTTCCTGGACTATAAAATATATTAAAATGTAATGAGTCGGAATGCACAATTTTTTCTATATTTAGAATTGACCATATAATCCCCCGTCCATGTCCATAATACTGACATGGACGGGGGATTTCTTTAGATTGCAGGCTTCTGTGTTCGCACTTTCTATTTTGCACCTCTTTGGTCGAAACAGCTGGTTTCACTCATTATCTATTGCCCCAGTTCTGGTTCCATCGTTGGTAAAGGCTGCAGCCTGCATCACTTTCACCTCAAGAATTCCCTGAGAAATAGTGATTTTACTTTTTATTAAGATACTTGAAGACAAACAAGTTTTCTCAAATCCTGCTCAATAATCTGGTTCAGATAGATTGTGTTTGTGTTGCATCAGGATCCAGGAACCCATTGATACGGACCAGTGACTCAGGATGTAGAACTGTGCTCCAGTTGTCGTTAGAAAGTCAATAGAGGGTCAGTCCCCCATTTCAATATGTCTAGTGTTTGTTTGGGAGCCCGATCTGACAAGATTTTCGTTGTCAGATACATTCAGTCCAAAATTCCATACATTGCCTGTACTGTAGGGAGATACCAGTCAAACTACTGTATGATCCAAACTGTCATTATTGTACATTATCAAATAAATAATGGTATTAATAATTTTGCATGGGACCCCTTGGAACCTCTTGAGTGACCCCTGTGGTTCCCCAGACCCCACGTTGAGAGCCACTGGCATAATGGTATGGGAGGTCCAGAAGGTCCAGCGTCGGAGGTCCACTAGGGTGGTAACTCTACGTAAAAAAGTGTTTATTAAATCGAAGGGAAATTGTGAGCATTGTCTTCTTTATCACTTGGATAAGGATTTGTTTCAGGATAAAGATTTGTTTGCTTGTTATAGATGTTCTGTTCTAAATGTGCTCTCAACCCTCCTAAATACTCCATTTCCAATAAAGTGCTAGCTTATCTTATCTTATAAAAAAGCACTGATCCATTTGCAGTCACAGTCAAACTTATGAGTTTGTTTACCAACATTATTCTTTTCTTTCTCACTTGTTTTTGCATTGCACCGAGGGTTATCTCTGTGCTTTTGCTAGTTACACAACTGAAGGTTTTACGTGCATAGACCCCCATAACTCAACGGACATCCCTCTAAAGGGAAACATGTCGCAGAGATAAAAAGGGCGCATGTTGCCTTGGGTAACGCATGGGCGGATAAGAGTTGTGTGTGATCTGTCTGTGCGAATCATTGTCCAAAGGGACATGCTGCTAAATGGACAGCCAAAAGGTCCGTGTTCAGCCCAGAGAAGGAACAGTAGACATATTGTAGTGTTTTGGGGGTTTAATAAAAAGGGGCTCGACCAAATTTCATCAAAATGTGCAGATGCAGTCATTCACTCACATTCAAGTAACATGTGTCTTTGCATATACCTGAAATGTGTCCTCCCTTTTAAAACCATGCTGACTATTAGGAGCTGCAGACGAACTCCACCCCCCAAAGGCCCTGGCCACATGTTGAACCCAGGAACTTCTTGCTGTGAGGTAATAGAGCTTATCCATTTATCCACCGTGCGTGTCAGGGTGGATGCACCGTTGCGTCGATCTTCACTGTAAGCGAGCACTATGCTAGAGACCATTCCTCCAAGCTGAAATTGGCCAAGCCAAGATAAGTCGGTTTTCAGGGAAGTTTGTTCCCTCATCCCTAAATTCCCTAAACACAATTTTAGGTCCTTTGTTCCCTCAAACCTTTGCAAGCCTCAAATGAAAGTATCAACGTAGCAAGGGGTAGCGTGGATTTGCCAATAGCACACTGGTGGGTTATATAAAACTGCCACACAGCAAGTTACTGTATGCCGTTTGCACACACAAGTATCAGGATAAATGTTTGTTATTTGGGATTGAATGCTTTGAAATTAAAATTTGTACTCACGTATTGAATGTAATAACATATCCAATAAAAACTAAAATTTATTAAATTAATTGCTTAAGTATGATAAGAAAAGTCGCAGGGGTAAAAATAAATTAAATAAAAACCATACAAGAAGAATAAAATCACAGGGATAAAAGGCTAAAAAACAACAGATAAAAGACAAAATACTTAAATATTGTAAAACTAGCCAGCATTGGTGCAAGTCAGACCTTCTGGAAGTTTATTCCAACAATCAGTGCGTTTACATGCATTAAAGGTGCAGTGTATAGAATTTACGAAAAGACTTGGCAGGAATGGAATATCATATTCATAAGTATGTTTCAATGAACGTATAATCCTATGAAAATAAGAATTGTGTTTTCGTATCCTTAAAATGAGCCCTTTACAACGTATCTAAACAGGGTCCCCTTCCATGGACGCCTGTTGCAACGGCATGTTTCTACAGTAGCCCAGAACGGACAAACTGTGCCCATTTCGGTTCTTGAGCCCATCCAAATGGCGGTTGCCATGGTGTCCGTTGTTTATCTGCCGAAACAACTCTTTCTGGGTCAAGTATATGCGGCAGAATTGATGTTTTTTTTGGCGCATGCACAGGTGCAGAAACCTGAGCATTAGTGGGATGTGTATCGCTTCCTTAGTCTTTGTTAGAACTCGAGCAGCAGAGTTCTGAATGAGCTGCAGTTGTCTGAAGAGCTGTTTTGGAGACACCTGATAAAAGACCGGTGCAGTACTCCAACCTGTGTGTATATATAATCAGATGGTTTTGTTATTGACTTCATATTACATTTATACAATTTTATGCAATTATACATTAACTTTTAAACCATTAAAAAAAAATGGAGATTGTTCGTGTCAGACGCATTTACACTACCTGGAAATAATCAGTTTGGTTAAGACGAGGGGCGAAGCCTGGGAAGAGCCTGCAGGAGGCAGGATGTGATGCAACCACGCTGAGTTTTACAGCACACCCAAGATGGCAGACAAGGCTACCGACTTATCAGTAGTTTGGCTTTTTTTTGCGTTGATACTCCATGTGATTGAAAATATCCGCAATATAAACGAGAGAGTGGAAAGGAATAATAAAGAAAGCAGAAAGGAATATGCAGCAGCTACGCTCCGTCCACAAAGATCCGCACAAAGGTAGATGACTGCCACATGATAGAGAGGTCATCAACGGATAATTTCAGGTTTTCAGGTTTACAGTGCATGTGTGAAAGCAGCTTAAGATTGTTAGTAACTCGGGTCAAGATGCTACAGTTTCCCCAAGACCTTTGTAGTCATGGCATTACATGGCATTACATTGTGTCATGTTTACCAAAACATTTTATGTGAGAGTATTTGTGGCATGATGCTTTTGTTTGACATGGAAGTTGACATGGAAAAGCAAACTAATTTCTTTAACACCGGTGGGTTTGTCAGCCTGTCAATAATTGTGAAAATCGGTGATCAGTAAATGTTGAATTTGGTGTGTGGAAGTGTGGAAGTTTATAGAGATTTGAACCCTTGTATTATGTTGGCCTGATTTGACCCAAATTTAGATGTTTCTCATAACTAAAAGGCTGGTTGACATACTTGTTTCAGCCTAAGGCCGGGTGACTTTGCCTAATTTAGGGTCATGAACTTCTATACAGAATATTGACATCTTGATGTTTTTGTTTATGTCTATAAGCACTTTGCACCCATTTTGAAGCTTCGACCAGTTTTGACTACCGCCTTTATAAACTAGCAGCTAGTATAAGTAAGAGTCTCCTATCCCAGTTGTTGTGTGCCCAGCGGCTGGTGTACCTATTTACTTGAAAAAAGAAAAAGCTTTTTTGCTTTTAAAATGTATTTTGTTGGCTTGTGTTTTTTGTGATTTACTTGCATAAAAATTCTCCAGAATGCAGGAAGAAAGTTCTCTGAAACTAAATGTATTCCTGGGGGAAGATCCCCAAACACCCAACTAATGTTTTGTCAGTGGGATTGAATTGGATTGGCAGCATTAGAGGGCAGGTTGTGTGGAGTTTGCACGGTGAGGTATGTAGTGTGCATGCGAGGGTGGATGCACCTGTAATGAATTTTGTGGCGTGTGCAAACTGCGGGGCCTAAGGGCCTTATACAGATCCCTCCTCGGGCTCTAAAAAGGCTAGAGCCTGCCCTGTGCACACACACACACACGCACGCATGCACGCACGGACACACACACACACACACACACACACACACACACACAGTTCTCACCACAAACATAACATAACATCCCCTTTTTATTTGAACTACAGGTACTGAATACATTTGATCCTCAAAAAGCTTACCAATGCCTCATAGTCGTTACATGAGACAGGTGCTGATCTAAATTGTGGGAATTGACTCTGTTGCTGTCTGAGATGGGCAACACACTGACATAAAAAGGTCCCGCTCGCCATTTACTCACTCTGTAACTCAGATTTGTCAGGAGAGGAACATGAGCTGAAGATTCTCAGTCAATGAAGCCCTCGCTCTAATCTTAGACAGTGAGAGGAGGAAGAAAGAACTAGAAAATACACAGGTTGAAATTGAGGCGATGCTGACGGAATGGAAACATAGCATGGTCACAAAACCCCCTGAAAGTCAGGGAAGACTCTGTTCAAACATCATTAGAGTGGTCCCAGGGCCGATACTGTACCAGATTTGCAGTTACATGAGTTCATGACTGCCTTTGAACTGTTCATACCATAGTCAGTGGAGAGAATTATTCTGGACATCACAAACCTTTGCTGTGCTTTGTATATTTATTCAAATGTGTTGTCTTGTTATGAAAAAGAATTTTAATTTACTTATTCATATGACTGTTTTATGTGAATTACATTTGACATTGACATTGATCATCATTATGTCAAGGCCACTGGGGCAGCTCATCATAATGAATGTTTTTTTGCCAAATCTGATCCTCATCAAATGCAAGACAAACATTACATGCATAAGACCCTAAAATATGCCAGCAAATACAAAACATGCACATTATGACCACCATGGCCGGTTTGATGAATAATAAGTTCATATTGTGTGCTTTGTAATGAAAAACTAGTTGTGTAATATCAAGGGAAACCTGTCCTATGTGGACAAAAAAATTAAATATCTGGTCAAGTTTCTAATGATAGTCAGTGGCATGATGATCATTTGAAAGAAGTTATATATGAGGATGTCAAATATGCATATCTCACAATTTTGAGGTGACTTTAATAGCACCAGCCATTTCTGACCGAATTTCATTGGTTAAACACTGAAAATATACAAGGGTTAATGAATTAAAGAGAAAATGAATGGGGATCAAAGAGCCATGCATTTGGAACTCAATTGTGTCAATGGAAGACCCTTACAGTTCTAGCAACCAAACACCGGACCGTTGCCTTTCTTACATGAGGAACGTAATTCACACAGTTCGAGCTGTGTAAAAACAAGGAGCTGGCAGCACACTACCCGTCTTGTTACAACAACGTAAATGTCCATTTTTGGGATTTGGTAAAGACTTAATTAACCTCCTGCGGGGCGTTTTACAAAACTTTGTTCTCACATGCTATCCAATTTTTGACGTGCCACAATCTCTCAACAGGGATCTAGCCTACTGGAGAGATCCCCAGACCCTCCCCCAGGTTGTGCATCTGGGTCGAGTCTCCTTTTACACACAAGTTTTCATGCTACCCTGACGGGATTGGGCGGCACCTTTGGTGGCCAGGTGGAAGGGGGCTTGTGACCCCTTTTTACACTAAGTAAGGAGTAGTAAGGACCCCCACCAAAAACATGCACCCATCGTCTGACCAGCAATGGACATTTTGAACCAGGTCCCCGGGCATGTCGTTGAATGCTGCTCACTGCTCCTGGCTGCCCCACCGGAGGAAGGACAAGCCAGGATGGGTCAGTAAAGATTCTTCTTCATTAATGGCGATCTCAGCAGTGTTACGTCCTAACCCAGCTTTTACACCTAAGGTTGTGATGAGCTCATACAGATGCCTTTTTTCCTCTTCCTCACCAGGGTGTGTGGGAAAAGCGACTTCTCTGTCTGTGTCCCGTGCACGCACTGGCGTGTTACGTGGGCTGCGCAGCTTCAATTGGTGGTCACAACAACTGTTTGTGTGCTGTGGAGCGGCGGAACTTGGCCAGCCGCTCTCTTTCTCATTGATTATGCGATTGTATCACGATGGCTTATGAGTTGATGGGTCGGGATTTACAGACCGTTCTCTGTGCCCACTCTACCTGAGGTTTTGGTGGCCTCGACTGCTATTTTTAAAGGTGTTAGGGTTTTGTACGGTGGCGTCTTGGTCGTCATCGTCTCCATTTGTCCGTGTACCTGCATGATGCTCCCGCAGTGTCTCTTTCCCAGTATGTGCTTGGCATTGTGGCCAAGCAGACTTTTTTTTTTAATTTCTATTTCACAGGCTACTCAGATTCTCTCTAACATGCTGCCACTGCTTAGTGACTAACACTCTGTCTGTTTACTTTGTGTGTAGTGTTGATTGCTTCCCATTGGCTTTTGTTGGGCACGATGGACTGCTAAGGTCGCGGTGTGTGTGCATGTTGCGTTCACTGTCAGCTTTGGCCACCCTGGACCATTACGCAACTGAGGCATGTTCGGGTCCAGGGGGAGTATCGTATTGGGGTCTCCGCCCCTGGTACGCCAATAGGAGCATAGCACCTAAAGGGTGGAGCCTTCTGACATAGAACAAGGGTTACTGTAGCTTTGTTACTACTATGAAGGAGGTGTCGTCCCTTAGGTTTTTATACCCCACTGGACCCCATTGGTCTTGCTGGATTGGTTTCAGAGGTTATGTACTGCAATGCTGTTCCATCCTGATCAGCTGAAGTGAGTGGATGAATGAATTTCAGTACTTGCAGATATACCAACAGGAGCCCCTAAGGGGCTACACCTCCCTCATAGAACTGTAGTAACAAAGCTACCGTAATTCTTGTTTCGGGTGGGGACATCCGGACCCTGCTTCAGGGCATACAGGGGCACTTAACTTCAATTCCCACCAGTCCTGGGATGTCACAGAGCTCTTAGTGTGGCTTTTTCTGGGCAATAACAGAGACGGAACATTAGTAATAATGCCAATGGCACATCTGGCCATCTCCGTGTTCACTTTATGTATGTTCACCGACCCAAGGAAAAGAGGAAATGAGGCATGTACATGGTAAACGCTCTCAGGTGAACTGAGAGTCAGAAAAGTCGATTTAGCTTTAAGTTGTGAAAGGAATTCTCACAAAAAATATATATATTCTGTCAAAATGTTTTATTTTGGTAGAACACAAAGAGTAAATCAGCCAAAATCAATATGAATTGTGTAAAATGGCTTGGACTTTTTTCATCTTGGACTTTAACTTTGTGCTCCTTTAGTAATTTCTTTCAGATTGTGAGTCAAGCAGTGAATCCTCGACTCAAAATCTGAAAATAATTACTGACTAACTACTACTAATTACTTTTGACGTTTTGACTCCTGAGTCATTTAAAAGACTTGCAAGTCTTGCATCACTATCACTGGGCGATTATACTAAGCTCAGTTCTACATGTTTCTCGTCTTTAGTGGTCAAAAGGGTAATGGTGTGGTCAATGACCAGCACCACAAAAAAAGTGTGGGAAACACTGTTCTAATGTAACAAGGAAAACACAGTTTCATGTGTCTGACAATAACCAGGTACCCCCTCCTACTCAACCCCCTGTCCCTCAATCACGACAATCCCCCAAATAAAAATATATCAATTCTTCTTACAAAAGAAAACTTCTTCTTGTAGCTTAGAGCAGCAAAACAGTACAATTGTATAATATGTTAGTAATGTGTAGTGTATAAACTTGCAATTATGTGTACACAAAGCTATTAACTTCATATAAATGCACAGGAAATTAGGAAAATGCACAGGAAATTAGGTCCCTATCAGACAATATGCTTTCTCAACTCAGATACAGTAATGGCTTCAAAGAACAAACGTGGGTATTGATTTGTTGAAAACGGTCTTTGATATTGCCAAATTACCACAATTGTTTGTCTGTTTGTGTTCCGTGCAAAAATGTGGAAACGATGGTAAGACCAGCATATGAGAGGAAACGTAAAAATTTTACAATTAGTCGGCCCTGGAAATGAGTTCTACCGAGCCTTGTGAGAAAAGACAACATTCACTAGAAATGGGATATGAAATTTGTATTTTTGTTTAGGTGTCACTTTTACAATGTTATGCATGTAAAATTCTGCATGCAAATTGGCCCTGCTCTTTGACTAAATATCAAATATGAAGCCATGATTGAAAAGGAACTAAATATTCATACAAATAGTCTCGCTATGACAATGTTGAAAGATTTTGTTGACTAAAACTACTCGGCAAGAATATTTCAGTAGGAATTATATAACATTATTACAAGGCAGTGTGGAATAATCTGGCTTGTCAATAGCAGCAATTAGTGGTCATTATTGTTCATAATGATGTTGTCACAGGCAACCACTTGACCTCCGCCTGGACACACTAGCTACTGGTGCCACCTTGTGATACGAGATAGAAACAACAACAGAACACTCAAATTTCTCATTAACTATTTTTCTTAGCGGAGGCTTTTAAATTAGTCATACCGCGTTATAGTATCATTTCTAATCAATATTCCATCTCAATATGCTGATTTGTTTAGTGAATAGCCATGTAATAAGCAGAATAACGTCAGTCCATCTGCCCTTGTGGACCCTTGTGTCCTTATGGTGTGTAAGGTCGTAAGTCCAATGATTTTCAAACCACGATGAGGCAGGGCAAGGGTGCGGTCGAAGGGAACAGGAGAGAAAGTTCTCCCTGCATGTTGGTTTTGGCCCTGGCGGGCCGCTGCATATGCTGCCGCGGCTGGATTACACTGATCCAACTTAATGCCTAAGACCGCGCAATCATTCATAACTACAGGAGCTGTTGAGGGCACAGCCGCCGACCATCTGCCACTCCGCTGCGGACGGATTAACTTTGAGGAAGATGGGGAAAGGTGGTGGTGGCGGTGGTGGTGGTGGTGGTGGTGGTGGTGGTGGGGGGGGGGCTCTTAATGCTAACAGCTCGAACAGAGGCAGACCTTGTCCATCCCACCCACAACCCCACCCCCCGTCAGTGCTAGTGGGAGGAGTTGCAGGATCGCTCATTTAACTGCTGTGCTGAATTCACTATCTATCTATCTATCTATCTATCTATCTATCCATCTATCCATCTATCCATCTATCTATCTATCTATCTATCTATCTATCTATCCATCTATCTATCTATCTATCTATCTATCTATCTATCCATCTATCTATCTATCTATCTATCTATCTATCTATCTATCTATCTATCTATCTATCTATCTATGATATTAAACATATATACAGTATATATATACAGTATATATATGTATATAAATATAGTAATTACTAGATAAATACTTGATAAATACTACATAACGCCTATTACAATGCTGTTTTCTGGTACTAACTACTGATAATTGCAAGTTGTTTGTATTTCATATCCGAGTTACATTTGATTTTCTGAAAATGTATGCTTCCTTTCCTCTCTATTAGTCATTCATACTTTTCTGATTCTATTTCTTTTTCACAGGGTTAACCAAGCCCCTCCCCATCCCCCACATCAGGAGAGAGGAGAAAGCTCGACAGAATCGTCCACAACGACTGCAACCCCCACCTCAGAAACCTGTGCCTTCGAACGTAGTCGCCAATGGGTTTAGCTTTATTTTTAAGTTAAGTTCCTTTTTTTTTTAAGATATTATTGGTTGTTTTTTGTTTGTTTATTGTTTGTTTGTTTGTTTTCATTGTGTTTTATGGACAGGGTTTATTTTTGGCATGCAATGCCCGTTCCCTCGTCTCCTAACCCCCATTTCCCACCACCACCAACCCAACCTTTAAAGGACATCTGTCTGATGCGATGGGGACTGGGCTCATGTTGCTCTCTTTCTCGGGAAAAAACAGACACACACACACACACACACACACACACACACACACACACACACACACACACACACACACACACACACACACACATATATATTTACACACACGCACACACAAACGCACACACACAATGGACAAGCAATTATCTTTTGTTATCATTACAAAGTCCTAAATTCTGTGTTTCAATTTCTTCAACTCGTGTCAGTGATTTACTTCACATTGAAAGGAATCCCTCTTTGTGCAATATCAGTCAAGATATATATATACATACTGTATATATATTAAGTGTCAAGTTGTCGTGTGGAAAAGTAGATTTTTCGGATAACTTCGGCCACTTTGATTATTTTTCTAACAATATTTTCCTGATTTCTATTTTTCTAAAACTAAAAAAGAAAAAAAACATCTCAGAAAAGCGTTAGAAAAGAAACAAAAAGAAAGATGGGGGTGGACCAGGGGGGGCTCCTGGTTGTAATTTTTTTTTTAAATGTGTCACATTCCTCGGCTTAAAAAACAAAACAAAAAACTTGCTTGTCCCAATCAAGGCCATGGACGTGACATGCATCGCTTGTCATGAGCCCAGGAATACCCACTCTGACAACCCCCCCTCTTACAAAAAATAACGTTACATGAATTCAACATAAAATTTCACATGTGCAACGCATGTGGAAAAATATGTGTTTTTGGCACAAATTGCACTTGATCACTCACGATTCCCATGGGAATCCCATATAAAGGCATCATGTGAACTTCCTGCATATCCCTGGTGCTCCAGCAGAGGCCTCATAGTTTATCATAGAGACGAAAAAATTGTTTAAATATACATTTCCCATAAGACCTCAACTCGGGGTCTCGAGCAAAAGAACACACATGGTCTCTCCACATGTGCGTTTACATGGATTTCACATGTGAATCCTACGTTATCACATTCAATTTGTTATTTCTTTGTAGGGACCCGTGGCCGATTTGTGCGATTGTCTGGTTCTTTTTTTTCCCCCGTTCTTTTAAATCAGGGGCTGAAATGTGATGAAATCGTAATTCTCTTATCTTTGTGTGGCCTGTGCTTTTTTGCCGAACAGCAAATTTTTTTCAAAGGTCCTCTTTTGTTCTTTTTTTTTTTGTTGTTCTCCTGCATATCAGCGAACTGAGTCGGACGAGTGCGAGTGCGCGGGCGCCTGTGAGTAGACAAGTGCATTTGCCGAAATACTCTAGACTGTTTCATGTTTTCTTTCCAGTTGGTGAGATGTCGTCGTTCGTTTTAACCCCTCTAAGCTGCTATCCTCGTACTGTGTAGGTCTGAGTTATCCAGCCTTTCCCCCCTTATACCCCTTTATCCCCCCCAAAAAAGTTCAGTCCTATGGGAGAAAAAAAAAACATTCATGCAAATAATGGTAAATGAAAGGAAGAAAACAGAATGGTTCTCATTAAACATAGCATCTGACGTTTTCTAGCTGCTAATGGAGGGAAAGTCACAGTGCGCTTTTTTTCCTCTACATTTTTGACAATTGGAATTTCTTGATGATGAACCACCCCCCTCCAGCCACCCATTTTCAGGACCAACTGGGAATGGTAACTAGGGAATGATGTGTCACGCCTACCGTTATTTGGGGCATCGTTTGATCAGTTTTCTTCTTCCCGTGAGACGTGAATAGAGTATGCTGTGAGTGTGAATCATTAACTGTATTGCTGCCTCCATCCATGAAGTACCTTTTTTCTGACATTGTATCCCCAAAACAACGCTGCCAAATTGGTCTGAAGCCAAATTTCTGATGTTTCTCTGCGTGTAACTGGTTGAAGTGTTTCACATATTAAAACCTCGTCCTTTTCAATGTTATATTGTGTTTTTAAGAAAGATCCTAATTGTTACATTGTTGATATATGCATAAAATCATACGAGTAACAAAATAAACTAAAACAATTGAACGTCTGGTTTTAGTTTTATTATTTGACGTTTTAAAATTGTTGTAATTCATTATCTGCCTCTAGAGGGTAATATTCCCCATCTATTGGCATCAGAATGCAGACGTTCAGGCACATTACAACTACCTGAATGCTGCGTTCCATGGAGACTCGGAAATCTGTTTTTCCTAAACTGTATTAAGGTAAACTTGCATCTCTGGCTTCAGTAAGTAAGTATATTCAGTATAAGCTTAAAATTTATACAATATATACAGTGGTACCTCAACTTACGACTGTAATTCGTTCTATAAGAACGGTCGTATGTTAAAACAGTGGTATGTCGAAGCATTTTTCCCATATAAATTATGAAATCATGAAGGGTGAAAATAAACAAAATACACAGCACAAACACAGTAGATATGAAAAAAATATGGATAAGCCATGAACTACGTGCACACACGATGTGGGTCGCCCGCTGACTGACTGCTGACTGACTGCTGACTGGCCGCATATATATATATATATATATATATATATATATATATATATATATATATATATAATTTACAAAGAAATTGAACGTATATTATGAATTTTGAAAGAGATCTCTAGATATCTGCTCTCTGTTTAGGGCTGTCTTTCTATATCTTGACCCCACACAACAAAACATTTACAGCATAAATCTGTTGTAAATTTGATTGAAAATGTTAAAAAATGTGATTACAATACAGCTGATTGGAATAGTTTTTTCAACAACACTGAAAATACTGAAAAGACACACAAAAAAATCTTTAGAAACAGAGCAAGGCTTAGGCATTCTGTTATTAAATTTGATTCAACAGCATTAGGCGGAAAATCTTCAAATTTCCTTACATATAGAGTCCCTTTTAAAAAATATTCACAGGAGATATTTTTTCCAACCTGCTTCATATTTTAGTCAGATGTACAGTACAGTTTGTCTTTTGGGGTTTTTTGAAAGCAATGGAAGACGGAAAAAGGAAGGTAATACGTCGTACAGCCGCCACAGAAGCTTCTAGTAAGGTGAGTGTGTGGACTTCTATCAAGGTAAGGAACATTTAGGCCAAACATGTATACACACAGATGGAAACTCGAATCAACAGATGGGCATAGGTGGGAATTTGAATCAACTGCCTCTTGGGGATCTGTGTTGTCTCATGAAAATGAGGCAATTACAACTTGGTTCAGGTTCCACAAGGTCTTAACATTTAATAATGTGAATAATTATTTACATGATGTACAGCATAAATATACAGTATATATATATATATATATATATATATATATATACACACACCTACATATATATATACATATATGTATATATATATATATATATATATATATATATATATATATACACATATATGTATATATATATGTAGGTGTGTGTATATATATATAAACACAACACACATTGCCAAGGGAATATATATATATATATATATATATATATATATATAATTTAGAAGTAAATGGATGGTGTCTGTCCAGACACCTGCAGTGACAAACTGACTTAATGGTACTGGCGTAACCATGACAACTGGACGATAATTAAATTAAATCTTTAGCTTTTTGACTGTTACGGTGTTTCTTCATCTGTTAACTGCAGTGAAACATTATGATGAGACGCGTTGTCAAAAAATTTACTGATGTCAACAGAAGAATGTATTCAATATAATGTATTTTTATGACTATTTTGTTCCTACCATGGCTGTGTATTTATTATTATTATTATGATAATAATAATAATAATAAGAATAATAAAAATAATAATAATAATAATAATAATAACAACAATAATAATAATAATAATAATAATTATTATTATTATTATTATTATTATTATTATTATTATTATATAAACCTTCTAGTTAATAGTGACAAATGACTTACAAATGTTTACTATGAGTATGTGAAACCCGATTATGTTTTTCCACCTAAATAACAAGCCCCAAAATGCAACAGCCTTACTTTGCAGTCTGTTTCGTCACTGGTAAGCCCCCCCCCTAGTGGCCAAGATTGCAATTGCAATCGTAAAATTCATTGTTAAGGATTTGTTTTCAATATTCATACATCACAATGAAATCAGTGAACTCTGAACTGAAACAACACCAACAACACCAACACCAACACCAACAACAACAACAACAACAACAACAACAACAACAAAATAACTTAGATCGCTTGACCACAGTCCAGAAGGCCTGTATAGAAAAATAAGCCATTGGCGATTGAAAGAACCTGCTCAGTTCTTCAACAGGCAGACAGAACATTGCACTATTATATGAGAACTTTTCTTTTCAAAAGTGTGCCACAGACATAGATTTTTTCCCTGCACAGTGAATTTTGTCAGGCGCCTTTCTTTTTATATCCATGTTTTTGTTAAATTCATGAATGATTATTATGATTGATAAATTACATGTTTTTAATATACTTTTTAATGACTCATCATAATCTGATCGAATAAAATTTGAAGAGAGAGAGAGTGTGTGTGTGTGTGTGTGTGTGTGTGTGTCATTGCTATAACCAAAAATTTACAATATTTACTACTGGAGCCATTGGATTAAAATTTAGTTAAAATGAACCAAGATACAGTATGTTCTGTGCACTATTTAGCCAGTCATTAGATAAAACGTGATTTTATTTTAAATGCCAATATTTATTTATGTATTTGGTGTACCAATACGGCGTACTTTATTTAAATTACTGTGTAAGTGGTGAATGTTTAGTTAATTGGAATAATGTTCATTTTTTTTTTTTTTTTTTTAACCTGTGCTGTCAGCATGCTGGACATACAACACAGAGTATTTGTATGCCATTGCATTCAGGACAGAGTTTGTCTGCAAGTAGAGCTCAAGTTCTCAACCTGCAATGTAACTCTTTATTAATTCTTAAATCATCAACAACTGCTGCAATAACTCTGTCCTGTAGAATGACAAGGGCACAGTTTTTGGTTATACAGAACCATCACCAATCCCCCTTTTTATATTTATAACCATATCTTGTGCAATAGACTGACCTATTTCTGTTAGAAATGCTATAATGTTCCAATTATTTTAGTTTCTGTTTCAGGATTATTTTTCTTATTTTCATTTTATGTACATACACTGTGACCTCTAGCCCGTATTTGTAACATCGACTCTTACTTTTTTTTTTTTTCATGCCCCAAGAATTTCATTGTACCGAATGACCTTGTGTTGTACTGTACACTTGACAAATAAAACACTTTGAACTTTGAACTTTGGAGAACTATTTAACATGTTTGGGTCTATAAACAACTGATCACTAGTCCAAGAGGGGAGATTCACCACAGGTGAGACAATTAAACACAGAATCAAACAACATTTACACGGAAACATAAACATTGGACGACAACATGTATTGAAAAACAGAGTTAATCAGGTCCAGAAAAACTGGAACTACAACTGCTCACGTGGCCTCTTCCTGTCACAGTTATGCCAGTAAGAGGAATGCAACCAGGAGGGTGCTGGGGTGCATTCAAAGCAGGTGTGGTGGTGTGTGTGTGTGTGCGTGTGGGTCCCGCCGGCTAGCCTGCAGGGCGGGCGGGACCCACCCACGCCCCGAGCAAGGGCGAGGCCCGCCCCACCGCAGCCTACCAGACGCCCGACCCGGCCACGAGCGGCGAGCGTCTATCCACTTAGCAGGGTGTTAGCCCCGGATGTAAGCACCCCCCTAAGGATGCCAGCATGTTGCCAGACATACGGGCCCTCCACCACCCCCGGCACCCGGGTTCACAAGCCGCAGAGGAGCCGTGCAGCGGGAGCAAAGGCCGACAGCCACCCCCTGCACACCAACCCACACCCACAACAGCAAGCATCCCCTCCAGGGATCCGGGAAGGCACCCGGCGGCGCTCTCCACAGCCCCGAATGGTCGCAGCACGGAAGCCACCAGGCACAAGCCACCAGGACTCCAGCCGAGCCCTCGGGGGGCCCACCTGGCTGCCCCATAGCCAACCATGCCCCCACACTGACCTGTCAGCGACCTGCCTCCCCGGATAACCCCAGTGCCCAATGTGTGCTGTTGGCAATTGCAGTTTAAATTCAAGATTCAAGATTCAAGATTCAAGATTCAAGATTTTTATTTGTCACATACATATACATACTTCCATACATATATGCAGTGAAATGTAATGCAACGCACCCGGTGATAGCACACAAGAAGTCCTAGGAAAAAGTACAAAAAATAAAATAAAATAAAAAGTAGAAAATTCCTTTCTAATAGACCGACTAACTGACTCCTAAAACGTAATACAGTAAGTGGAATACTTATAGAATAAGATAAAAAATATATAGAATAAAATACAATAAAAAATAAATTGAAATAAAATGGAGTGGGGGGGCGTGAGTCCTTTTGGCAAGTCAAACCCGGATCACTCGCACCCGTGCTTCCTTGCAGACTCTGGTCTGGTGGTGTTCGGGCCCATCAGGCCCCTGGTCAGCCCCTGGCCACCGAGCATGTGGACCACAGAACAGAGGGCGGCAGACAGCCCCACAACCCACAGCCCAACCCCCCACAACGAGCGCCCCGCACACCGAAAGCGCCAGAGGACAGGTAGCCCGGTGTGACGAACTGAAGGAGGCCACATGGTGAGCCCTGCGCCGAGCACACCCAGCCAGGTTCAGGCCCCCGGATCACAAGACCAGACATAACGTCTAACCAGCCCCGGCACGACAGGCCAACCCCCCCCCCCCCCCGCCCCACGGGACGCAGAAGGACAAGCAAGCCTTGCCACCCTGCTCTGTATCAATTACTTTTTCAGTTCTGTTGGTTAGTGTTTTACTAATAATCTTTAGATTGCAATTAATAAGGCTTGTAGGTCTATAACTGGAGGTGAGGATTGGGTCCTTATTGGGTTTGCGCAAAACCAAAATGAGAGTGGTATTCATGTGCGAAGGCATGGTGGAGGTTGACTTAATCGCTGTAACCATTCTGATAAATAATGAAGATATAAGTGGCCAGAAGTGTTTCTAGAATTCCACTGGGCAGCCATCTGATCTGGGAAATGTATTGTTGGGCATAGAGGAGAGAGCTTTCCTGAGTTCTTCTAGAGTAAGTATATATAATATGGTAGCCTGCTCTGTCGAAAGTTTAGTGAGGTCAATATCATCAAGGAATGAGTGAAGGTTTGATATATTAGATTCATAATCTGAGTGATATAGCTTACTATAAAAGTCTTTATATATGTTATTGATGTTTTGCCGGGTGTGGGATGTAATCCTACCCCATGGATCTTTGATGGCTGTAATAAGTGTTTTCGTGTTTCAATTGATTGGCAAGAAGTTTACCTGATTTGTCATTGAATTCAAAATAATTTGCTCTTGTCCGTTGCATGAAGAATTGTGTCTTTTGATGGATGATCAAAGTTCAAGTATCAAGTTGAGATGTAATTATCCGGATCAAATTTTGGATTTGCTCGGTGGTTGACTGGGCTTGTTGGGAGTGCAACTGCTTCTGTCATTGTTTGAGTTTATTTAGGCATTCTTGTCCTTTATTTTTCTTGTGAGTGGAGAATGAAATAATAAAAATAAGTCCATTCGTCAAAAGTGAGTACTCATATAATGTTTTATAGTGTCCGACGAACGCCAGGATTTGTGACTATTTCTGGTTTGAGAACGGTCTAAACTTGGATCCAGTACTGTGTTGAAGTCTCCTCCCAATATAATAATTGAGTCAGAGAATTCTATGTGTTTTTAAAATATATTGTGAAAGAAATATGGGTCACACCCTGTTTTTCTGTATAAAGCCTCCTGTCTTTTCCTGTGATATCAGATTGATCCGAGCGCTGCTTTGTAGCAGTGCTGAATCTTTCTCTTTATTCTGCAGAATAAATAATCTTGAATATTCTCAGTTTTGTTTTCTTGTAGCGGGCAGATTAACCTCACCGATCATTGCGGTAGAATTTCTTTCACAGTTTTGGCGTGATCGGCAGGATCTCTGCTTGCCTCTGTTGAGCTCTTCATGCCCAGGTTGTGTGCACAACGCCAGGCAGGAACCGACTGTAAAGACATCCAAGAAGGAGTCATCTGGCATGACTGGCAGATCCAGCAGAGAGAAACACGAGACCTTGGAAAAATGAAGATGAGGACTAACTGAGATGTTGTACCGATCAGAGAAGATCAAAGGAAAAGCTATTGTGTAAGAAATGGCTCTGAGTAAAACTTCTTTGTTATCTCAGAAACCCCCCCCCCCTCACATAGACGTATGGCCTGTTTGCGTGCGGCGCAACAAGGACGGGGTAGCGGATAATTGGTCTGGAGGACCAAAAAAGTGGCCAATATCGATCAAGATGATCGTGGATTTTTGTTTGTTTATCTTTATTTTTTTAATATTTTTTTTTTTATTCAAAAATAACTCAACATTATTGAATACAAAATATTATAGAGTATTGTTGTTTCCTCCTAGCAGAAGCGTTGAGAAACTTCTGGTGTAGAAATACAATACATTTAATTAATAACTGGAGTAAAATTGATTATTAAGAAAAAGGGAATAAAAATAAAATCAAAGACAATAATAATGATTGTTATTATCATAATTTTAATTATTGTTTTGTTTATTGTTTTTTACTATTTTGTTTAGATTTCATTTTGGAGGTATTGACAATCCAGCAATGTGACTTAATTTCTAACTAGTTTCAGTAAATTTTAAATCGTTAGGAGGCGAATGGAGTTCAAGGGCCCCTGTGTGACTCTATTTGCAGTATAATACACTCTCACATGAATCCTGTGTGATCAAATTGGTGTCTGGCCGATTGATCACTCTGGAACACGTATGGATGAGATGAGTTCGGAGAGATTCTATCAGTTTCTTGGGTTTTGTTTAGCCTCCTGGCTGATAAAATCTCAATGAAACAAGCAAATATATAAAGATAAGCGTGGTATGTGTGCTGTACATAACATGTTAAACTAGTTTCACACATGAGTCCTTGGTGTAAAAGTACCATTATAATCTGAAATATCTGTTAGGATTGCTAGAAAGGATACCGTAAGGTTTTAAATGAATTAGGACATAATAAAAAAAAAAAAATATATCTTGACAATGAAAGTGTGAAAGTTTGCCCATGATGCATTTGGGATTCTTTGTTTAGGATGAAACTTGGAGAAGAGTGCGTGTAAAAGTAATTTTAGTAGGATATTGGTTCAGCAGAGGAAGCTGCAGAACTGAATAATTTAACTAATAGTCAAATGTTGTACAACAGAGATCTATGCTGTGTGTGTAGTATGAATAGATATTGCACGGTTTGAACTGTTGGATTGTGTTGAGAGAGATGATTGTGATAATAGTGTTGTGGTGAGTTGAAGCAGGGTTTTAGGTTGCTGGAAAGTGTTTTTGGTTCATTAAATTTGACTTTGGTATGGTTAGGAGTATGGTGAGGTTTTTTTTCTTTCTTTTTTTTTTTAAGAACTATAGTTGGTAATTTGTTAATAGATTTTATGGAAAAGCATTCCAAAATTGGTAAAGCTAAATTGATCAATATAAACATGTTTTAAGACATCGCGGAGAGCAGAAATGATGCGTAGTAGCAGCAGAAATGAATAAGTTTTTGGTTTATAAAGAGTTATTCTTTTTTAAATGTACTTTATTTTTCCCTTTTGTATTCTTGTGTCAAAGTAATCTGCTGGTTAAGATAAGATAATCCTTTATCTTTCCCACAGAGGGATAGTCTGCAGTGTACAGCGGTAACAAATTGAATGGCACAAAGCATTAGTAAACTGGTAATTCTAAATCAAAGGATGTGATAAATAACAAAATAGTATAGATTAAACACTATACATGAAATCATGATATGCCATGAGTGAATTGTTAGTTTTGGTGTGATATACAACTGTGTTTGTACGTTTCAAATCCTTACCGGTTACTCTTTGTTTTTCTCAGTCGGGCTGGTGAATGTTTAAGTTGATCGGACAACATTATTTATACTATTAATTTTCATTTTTGTCGTCCTCTAGAAGTAATCTCGATTTGACATTGAATAAAGTAGATGTTGATATACAGTATAACATTTATAAGTAGTTTAACAAAGAGGAATAATTGTTTTGTTTTGTATACAAGAGAGGCAATGAATTGTGTACGTTTGCTTACTAAAAATAGAAACAGTAAAATAAATGTGACATACGTTGGCCATTTAGATGTTTTTGTTTTTTATGTTTTTTTTTTATTTGGACATTGAAAAATTTTAAGTTTAAACTTGAAAATATCTTGCGATTCGATTAATTAGAGGATTGCTCTACAAATGAGTAAGGCCACAACATGTCCAGCATTCAAAGGTCCTTGTACATTATTGATGTTACTACTATTTGTATTTAACTGATTTGCAAATTTGATTATTTAATAGGCTCAATTGGAATTCTTTTGAGATGATATGCATGCAAGTATATAAAAGGAGAGACCTTGATTGAATTTAGCTCTATATCCCATATTGAGCTCAATCGTTAAAATGTAAAAAAGCATCAGTATTATAGAGTGCCTTATAGAACCAGAATAATTCTTGATTAGTTCTTATTTTAATATGACTTTCTAGTTGTCTAGTCTAGTTGTTGAAACAATCTTCAGAAGCTGAGTTAAGGATTCCAGTGTTAACACTCAGGGACACTCTTGTCAGAGCACCTTGGAGTGACTATCTCTATGACACTGCTTCCTACAGTGGTAGACCTTTCCTTTCATCTTATGATAATGTCTGGGAACAATTCATTAAGCACCTTAAGGGGTTTTCACACATGCCCAAAAGCCTGATATCCTGCTGAGAGACTTACCTACTCCTGCATTTCCGAGAAGGTCTGTGAAAACCTTGTATACAGAGATCCAGTTTGGCCAAAGTCAGGCTGAACAGAAAAAGAAAAAACTTGGGACATTTTCTGAACAACGAAAAAGTTATGGAAAATCAAATGTAAGCGTTGACTCTTGCTGATCCTTCCCTACACCAATGAACATGAAGTGTTTGGCCTCCAAGTACAGCAGACGCATAATTGAAAAAGGTGTTGTGCACAGTTGAGGAGCCTCATCAACTGTGTTCCTTTGGAACTGGATTCGATGATGTCACTGCATCAGACACGATGAAACTGAATGACTGCAATTGGAATTTCTTCTCCAACTGAGAGCTGTGGAATGACTGAGCACCTGAAGTCCTGCTGGAAATGATATCTGTGTGATTACCATAAGGACTGCTTCTGTGTTTTCTCAGCCATTGTTTTATCAATCTGTCTATCCTGATAGTACACAGATTATTTCTAAGAAATACTACATTCTAGTAAGAATATTGCCAAATTTAAATTAAATAATTTTCCAAAATTTTCCGGAAAGGTTTTGAATAGTTTGTAAATTCAATAATTAAGTAGATACATAATTACGCACAGATTATAGATGAAAGTGATTGTTTCATTAATTAACAAATATGTAATTAATAGCCCTTCTAGGTTTTAAGTGGTCTCAATTTGAATGCTGGCTATGTTATTGTCATTATACACATATATTTGTTTTAAAAACTTGATTGGAATGCCAAATAACCTCTCCATTTTTTTCTAATCAGACTGCAGAATGATGGGAATTATAGTTGAATACTCCCTGTCCAAAAGGTAAGACTAGCAGTTCAAAGCTTAGCACATAATATATGTAATTTTTAGGAGTTGAGTAACTTAAATTAACCATGAGAAATCGAAAGTTGATCAAATGTTATTTATCAACCCCAGTAAGGCTCCTATTATATTGATGATGTTAGGGTTCTATTAGATTGGTGACGGCGGACATCTCAGGCTTATTGTTTGCGGTTATTAATTGTACCTTTAAGGGTATAAGTAAGAATTATACAAATAAATAAATAATAAATTAAAATGGTAATATAATATTGAGCGCTAAATATTAAAATGTTTTAGTATGTGAATGACATTTTTCCTTACCCTGTCTAGTTGCTTAACTCATTGTTGAAGTTATGTGGAGCCTCAGGAAATGTATTCTTCTGCCACATTACGTAATTTATTTTGACTGATTTTCAATTTATCAATGGCAGCACGCTTATTAGAATATTGTAGTTTATTGATCTACTTGCGTCGTAGATACACAGGAATTCCTAAAATACTTTGAACAAGATGTTTACAGTTTCTATAATTTTTATTTCCCTTATAACTCCAGCCGGCACAAAAGAGCGTTCATTATTTGAGTCATGACATTTATTTTATTTTAATTTTGTCTCCTCAGGGTCGCACCCTGGCATGGCCTTTCTTGGCTGTTGTGGTTATTGTTGTTTTTGGATCATGGAACGATGCAATGCTTGCCCAGCCATTACACGGTAAAACCTTTGGTTGCTTTTCGAACAAGTTTTTTGTTTTTTTTGCAGCAGCTCCATTCAAGATTCAAGATTCAAGATTCAAGATTTTTATTTGTCACATACATATACATACTTCCATACATATATGCAGTGAAATGTAATGCAACGCACCCGGTGATAGCACACAAGAAGTCCTAGGAAAAAGTACAAAAATAAAATAAAATAAAAAGTAGAAAATTCCTTTCTAATAGACCGACTAACTGACTCCTAAAACGTAATACAGTAAGTGGAATACTTATAGAATAAGATAAAAAATATATAGAATAAAATACAATAAAAAATAAATTGAAATAAAATGGAATAGGTTGAAGGAATATGGCTATGTATATACAGATATGTGCATTTAAAGTGGCATGTGAATTAAAGTGGCATGTGAATGTGAATAGTGTGAGGTAGTGTTTGGGATAATACAGCACAGTATACAACAGTACGGCGCAGCAATACGGCATCACGAACAACCCTGAACAGTGATACAGTATGCGGTACAGTATGCTACATACAGTACAGTAGGTAGTGGAGCCTAGTGCATGGCTCAGTTAGGACCCCTGGTGAGGTCAGCGTTGACAGTTCTGATGGCTTGAGGGAAGAAACTCCGTCTCAGTCTCTCTGTTCTCGCTGCGTGACTGCGGAGGCGCTTGCCTGACTGCAGCAGCTGAAACAGTCCGTTGTTGGGGTGATGAGGATCCTTCATGATCCTACGGGCTCTGCTACTGCACCTCCTGGTGTATAAGTCCTGCAAGGGGGGGAGGGTAGTTCCAGTGGTACGTTCAGCTGAACGCACCACCCTCTGCAGGGCCCGCCTGTCCTGGGCAGTACAGTTCCCAAACCAGGCAGTGATGTTGCCTGTCAGGATGCTCTCCACTGCTCCAGAGTAGAAGGACTTGAGGATCCTCACCGAGACCCGGAATTTCCTCAGCTGCCTGAGGTGGTAGAGACGCTGCCTCGCCTTTCTCACCAGAGTGTCTGTGTGAACAGTCCATGTTAAGTCCTCTGTGATGTGGACTCCCAGATATCTGAAGCTGCTCACCCTGTCAACAGAAGTCCCATTAATCCACAACGGCGCGTGCGTCCTCGATTGTGATCCACGCCTAAAGTCCACAATCAGCTCCTTGGTTTTGCTGACGTTCAGGTGGAGGCTGTTGTCCTGGCACCAGAGTGACAGGTCAGCCACCTCCTCGCGGTAGGCCTTCTCATTGCAGTCGGTGATCAGGCCCACGACCACGGTGTCGTCAGCAAACTTGATGATGGTGTTGGAGCTGGACCTGGCCACACAGTCATGTGTGTACAGGGAGTACAGTAGGGGGCTGAGGACGCAGCCCTGGGGGGATCCTGTATTCAGGGTGAGGGAGCTTGACATGTACTTCCCCACCCTGACCACCTGGGGGCGGCCTGTGAGGAAGTCCAGGATCCAGGTGCACAGCGGAGCATTCAATCCTAGCTCCATCAGCTTGACAGCCAGTCTGGTGGGGACGATGGTGTTGAAAGCTGAACTATAATCAATGAACAGCATTCTCACATAGGCCCCCTTCTGGCCATCCAGGTGCGTGAGCGTGGTGTGCAGTACCTGGGAGACCGCGTCATCCGTGGATCTGTTCTGCCGGTACGCGAACTGCAACGGGTCCAAGGGGGAGGGAGGCGCAGATGTAATCCTTAATCAGCCTCTCGAAACACTTCATGACCACCGAGGTGAGGGCCACCGGACGGTAGTCATTCAGGCAGGTTGGAGAGGCGATCTTCGGGACAGGAACGACGGTGGACCTCTTGAAGCAGGATGGGACCACTGATTCAGCCAGGGAGATGTTGAATATTGTGGTGAACACCGGAGCTAGCTGGTTAGCACAGGTCTTCAGTACTCGTCCAGATATGCCATCTGGACCCGCAGCTTTCCTGGTGTTCACCCGCATCAAAGCCCTCCTGACCTCGTGCACGGACACTGAGAGTGCGCGCTCGTCCCCAGCGGTGTAACTTCAATTAGCCGGCGAGCTAGGGGTGTTGCTGCCAGACTCGAACCGCGCATAAAAGGAGTTCAGTTCGTTGGCCAGGGAGGCGTCCGCACTCGTGGCTGGGGAGGAGCTGCTCTTGTAGTTTGTTATTGTTCGCAGCCCCTCCCACAAGCGTCTTGTGTCCCCCCGCTCCATCTGCAGCTCCACGGTCTCTCTGTACGTCCGTTTAGCGTCCCTCACCGCCCTCCGCAGATTGTACGACGCCGCTTTGTAGTTGTCCATGTTACCAGATACAAGTCCGTCGTTGTAAGCGGCCGTGCGCGCATTCAGAGCGCAGCGGATGGATTTATCAACCCATGGTTTCTGGTTTGGAAATATCAGAACTTTCACCGTGGGAACGATTTCATCCGCGAGCGTAGCCACGAAACTCACTACAACCTCCGTAAACTCGCTGACGTCACTTGAGCTCGCTCGGAACACGTCCCAGTCTACGTCAGTCAGAGCGTCCTGAAGCGCAGCCTCTGATTGGTCCGTCCACCGCTTCACTTCCCTCGTCATCACCAGATCCCGCGCGATCAGAGGCCTGTAAACAGGAAGCAGCGAGATCGCGGCGTGATCTGATTTCCCGAAAGCAGGAAGCGACACGGGCTTGTATCCGTTCTTGTAAGGAGTGTAACAATGGTCCAGAGTTCTGTCTCCCCTGGTGGCACACGTCATGTGTTGGTGGAAATTAGGCAGAACTTTTTTCAGGTTGGCCCTGTTAAAGTCCCCAGTCACCACCACAGCCGCGTCGGGATGTCTGTTCTGAAATCTGCACAACACATCGTGCAGAACCGACAGAGCTGCGTCGGTGTCCGCTTGCGGTGGGATATAAACGGCTGTAATGATGACCGTGCTGAATTCCCGGGGGAGATAAAATGGACGGCATAGTATGGTCAGCTGTTCCAGGTTCGGCGAGCAGGAGTGGGAGAGGAATTTGGTGTTGTTGGCGTTACACCAGCGGTTGTTAACCATTAGGCAGACGCCTCCACCTTTGGATTTCCCCGACTCTCCCGTTCTGTCGCCGCGGAACACGGAGAAGGCCTCGGCTGGACGTATGGCTTCATCCGGCACCAGTGGGTTCAGCCATGTTTCCGTCAGGCAGAGGACGCAACAGTTCCTCGTGTCACGCTGGAATTGAATCCTCGCTCGAAGTTCATCCATCTTGTTCTCCAGGGACTGGATGTTAGCAAGAAGGATGCTTGGCAGAGGTGGACGGTAAGGTTGCGTCCTCATTCTGACCCGAATGCCGCCTCGTTTACCTCGGTGCTTCCTCCGTGGGCCGGCTCGTGGAACAGCGACTCCATTTTTGTTGTTGTTGCGAGTGTTCCCGCGTAGGATTTCCGCCGGCCACTCTGCTCCCACGGATAAAAAGTCCCAAAGTTGTTCGTTTAGGGAAATTTTTATATCCATGAGTGCATCGCAGCCGTATGAGTTAATTGTTGATGTTTTTCTGGCGAACATTGTGATAAAAAAGGAAAAAAATACTAAAGAGTAAGAAAGAAACCGGAGCGCCGGCGCAGGCGACCGCTAGGGGCGGCGCCACTATTGCCATATCCATGTTGGGTTTGCTGGATTAGTTTAACTGTGGATGAGGGAGATGGTTTAATGTAAACTGTGTTGTTGCAATCTTATGGAAATGAATTAAGTCTTGTTGCATACCATGCTCGGAAACTCTGTGCCAGGGTCATTGGGTTGATTACATGCTGTAGCCTTTATCTTGCTACGAAGCAAACCGGTTCGTTTCTCTCAGACATCACCTCTCCATCATCGACATGTGCAACTTTCACTTTGCTTACTCCAACTTCTCTTCTTCACTCTTATGGAGATTCACATGATTGCTTGACAGCGATAGCCTTTGTGGCTTTGCCCCGCCCAGATCTTGCTACTGAAGTTCTTGAAAAGTTCAACTACAATGATTTTAACTCATGAGTACAACAAAAGGAGGGTTTTTGTTTTGATTTGTTTGTCCATCATCTGTTTTTGTAAAAAACAGTGTGTGTCTATCTTTGTACAACCGGTTGTGTTTGTGTTTCTATCTGTGGTAAACAGTTTTTTGTTTTTATTTTGATTGCATGAATATGTACAGGCAAGTGAGATACGGTGTGGTGTAGCTGTTTGATGAGACATACAGAACATCTGTTTAATGTTGTGATGTCATAACCCCCCCATTTGATCTTCCTATTTGTGTTGTTTACATAAATGTACTTGACCCCATCTCTATAGGAAATGTTGGAGCCAGTGCAGCCAACAAAGCTGAACTACCCAATTTATGCTCTGTCTATTGATGGTTATCTCCTCCACAGATGAGGACACAGTCTCACTAACTTTGTTTTTTCCTTTACTCAAAGGCATCCTGCACTAAATTATTGGAGTGGCAGAGCCGCTTGGTACTTTTAGCTGTATTTTTACCACAAGTTTTTTTAAATTGTTTTACTTGTTTGACATATGGTAGGTACCATTTGTCAAAATGGAGGGATATAGTTAGAGAATTATGTAAACATAATGATTGTGCTTAGAACAATGCAGGAACCTCATGATGGACTTATCAAGCTTTGTCATGATTAAAATATTGTTTGGTGATCATTGACATGTTTTTCAGAATGGAATCCCAGTCAAGGTAAGCTCTACTGAGTTTTTATTCCTGTCATTAGTGATGATGGGAATGCGAGGACGATCACATGGTGCAACATGACTGTCCCAGCATGAATTGCTGACCAAGAGACCAATGCGGTTAAGTATGTCTTCTGTCGACGCCACATATGAAATACATCACGTAAACCAGTAGTGATCACAATGTCCAGTTTAGTATTTATCATTGTTAGATTTACTTTATTAATGGATTGTGTCCATGGGATTATGTTCAGACAACATTCGAGAAATGCGTTCTAGGAAAATTTGAAAAGCGTTAATTTGATAAGCAAAATGTACACACTGTCGGTTGTTTTGTAGCCTAATCGAGATTCTATGGACATTGTCTCCTACATATTAGACATTGTGATAATATTATTGTTGTTACACTAGGGTGCATACATTAACCTTTGTGCGGAGTCTGTAGTCGATTTTTCAACACAACTGTTTGGGAAATTACAGAATTATTCCACGTACCCTATTTTACATTCATGGACCTAGACCAAACAATGGTAAAAATGTGTGCCTCTCACCCAAGTGTTTAAGTCTATGTGGCCAGGTCAAAGCAACCCTACCCATCCCACTCGAAGGACCACTACACCACCTCCGACCAGGTACCTGGGTAGCGACTGCCGGAGGAAAAGCTGGAACTTCGCGAGATCACGATCCTTGCGGGATACGTGCTAGTAACCTCTGTCCCGTGAAGAGGATATGCCACTACAGTATTTCTACTTGAAAAAGATGATGCCCCATCAACAGGAAAAGATTGGACATGCCTGTGTGATCATCTTTCTTTCTATGCCAATTTACATTTACATCTGACCAAGGCCCATCAAGATGTGCGTGTAAGACGATCAGGAACATATACTGTATTTCCGTGACATCGGTTCCAGCTGAGTATAGGATTGTAGGTGGAGCAGAATTTTTTTTTACGTCTATATCAGCGCCCGTAGGTACATCTACAGCTTTTAGGTGGTTAAATATCATACATTATAGGTTGTTACTGTTCATTTATACAACTGTCCTAGCAGAAGAAGCTGTTAAACAAGAATTAACTTCGATCCGTTTGATGGTTCTCCAGAATCGTATGGCACTAGACATAATGACTCAAGGTGTATGTGCTATGAGAGGTGAGTCATGCTGTACATACATTCCTGCCAATGATGTAGAATCAGGAAATTTGTTTTTAGCTATACAAGCTATGAAAAAGTTACGTGATGATTTAATGAAAGATCAAGCTAACACTTGGGACCCCTTCGCTTGGCTAAGAAATGCACTGGGGCCATAAATTTCTACGCTCATAAAGATATTGATACCTGTAGTGATAATGTGCTTAATACTATGTTGCTGTCTAGCGTGTATAGTACCTATCTTTCGTAAGATGATTACTAACATGGTGACTAGATGAGTGGAAACCACCTTTTAATAACGAACAGGTTGAGACGCTGAGATGCTGAAATATGGAGATGTTTTGTCTAATCATGTTTATCCTCACTTATAGGATGTGTTAGTCATTACGTGCAAGATGCATTTTGTTGTTGTCATTTTGAAGTGATAACCATTGATTAATCTGCATAGCATTATGTATTAGTGAAATCTCTATGTTTGTTTTGTTTATTTCATTATGTGATTCATGATAAATTTCCTTTTGTGTGTGTGTTTTTCTAGTTAGAATTGTAAAATGGCCACACAGGATTTTTCCTCTGTATGACCAGAGGTTTTTGTCCTGTGCGTTGTCATAGTATAGTAGATACCCCTTACTGGCCAAATGTGAGATATCCTTGAATTATATCTGGAATGTGGTTATGAGTTCATATAGTTAAATTTAGTATTAGATGTGGATTTTATTAGTAGATTCCAATTAGATAGAATTGAACGATATCTCTGAAGTGTAATTGTATTGTATCCAATTTGCATTATATGGAATTTTTAGTATTATTGCATTTTTCCTTATGGTGTTGTTCCAGTAGGAACAAGAGGAGGAAATGTGAGAGAAAAATGATTACGATCAACTATTTTGAATGAGGACAAAGGCCTCTACCTCCAGAAGGGGGTTTTAAAACATTTGTCTCTGTCTCCCCAGGAACCCCCCAGAGTTCATGTGAAGAGAAATGTTTTGCTCCCTACAATGTCCATTTTAACATGAAAGAATCAGATCACACTTGGCCCTGTTTACCTTCTATGGAGATGAAGAAACTCAACAGGGGGCGTAGACTTGTTGGAGACCTCTGACCCAAGCCACACCCTGTTTTCCTGTATAAAGACTCCTGTCTTTTCCTGTCATATCAGATTGATCCAAGTGCTGCTTTGTAGCAGTACTGAATCGTTCTCTTTATTCTGGAGAATAAATAATCTTGAATATTCTCAGTTTTGTTTTCTTGTAGCGGGCAGATTAACCTCACCGATCATTGCGGAAGAATTTCTTCCACAATAGTCTCTTTGATTATTTTAATTTCTTTTTTTTACAACCTCCATCTCCAACCTCCATCACTCACTGTATTCACAAAGCGAGTCAGGATTTGGAGGCCAGCAGTACATGCCACTCCTGAGGATACACATACTGTAGAATAGTTTGTCTAGTTGGTCTTGTTCCTTTGACCTCTACATTTGCTTTGGCCGCCTTCCTATGACCTCAACATTTGCTTTGGTGACTGTAGATGTGCATTCTGGCCCAAGGCCAGGGATTGAGAGAGAGGCGAATAAGTGGCGGTTGGCATGTATTTATTCAATGTTTAAACAAAATGCGGCACGTGGGCCAAAAGGACAACTTTAAGGCTCGCAGGCGAATAATGAAAACGTCCGTTAGATCTGCCCTTAGGTCCACTCCCGCCGCGATGTGTCTGGGTAACGTGCCGGTCTCACCCGGTCTGCGCCATGTCTCACAACCATGCCCTCTTTCACTGCGGGGACAATGTCTCTAAATGACTTCCTGGTTTAGGATCGGACGAATCAACGAGGCTCTCTGTTGATTCGCCTGATCCGCAGCAGCTGAGCAGCCCCGGGATGGGAGCCTGCACTGCCTGTCTGCAGCGGCGGCTTGAACATCCCCCTTGGCCTGCCACATAACCCCACCGTTGCACTTAGGCCGGGGTGCTGTCTGGCCGACAGCCGAGTCCCCCCGGAGTGGGAGAGGAAGTCGGCTATGACCATCTGGGCACCTGGTCTGTGGATCATGCCATGGTGTCTTTCATACAGCGGAGCCATTGTAGTGGGGTGTTACCCAGTAGGTAATAGCAGAGAGTGGTGACCGCCCACTTTATCGCCAGACATACCTTCTCTACGGTGCTGTACCTCGTCTCCCGCTCTGCAGCTTGTGGCTGAGGTACAGCACCGGCCGGTCCAAACCCTCGACCTCCTGTGACAGAATGGCCCCAAGCCCCCTGTCTGAAGTGTCTGTCAGCAGACAGAAAGGAAGAGTAAAGTCAGGGGTATGCAGTACAGAGAGTTGCCTTTAATCTGACAAATTCCTGCTGGCACAGCTCTGACTACTGGACCGGATCTGGAAAACCTTTTCGAGTTAGGTCAGTCAAGGGAATGAACAGTGCCGCAAATTCCGGTACAAACCTTCTATGGTACCCGGACAGCCCCAAAAACTGCAAATGCTGCATGCAGATGCAGGACATGGTCCTTGAGTCTCTGAAAAGTCACAGGGGCACCAGACAACCCAAACGGACGCACACGAAACTGGAAAAGGCCTTGCAGAGTGGAGAAGGCAGATTTTTCCTTGGACTGCTGGGACAAGGATAGTGAAATCAGTGTTAAATCTAGCATCGTAAAAAAATGAGTCGTACCTAACCGGTGGGTAAGCTTGTCAATGCGGGGCATCGGGTAGGCATCGAACTTTGTTCACTTTCTGGGAATCTACACAGAATTGTACGGACCAATCAGGATTGCCCATTAGCAGGATGGGGCTGATCCATTCGATCGTAGGTTCCTCTATTACCCCCATGTCCAGCATGGCCTCTAATTTCGCCTGCACTATTTTTAGTTTGACTTCAGGCAGGGGATACAACCAGGAGCGCACCTTCATCCCTGGTGTCGTCTCCACATGGTGGAGTATAAGAGGCATACGGCCAGGCAGGGGACAGAACAGCAGCACTGCGACGTCCACGCTCTGGCCGGGAGAAAGATGGTCACTTAAAAGCCCCAACTCGTCCCTCTCAATTGTCGCTGTGGCCAGTGCTATGGGCACATCTTCTTACCATTCTTTTAGTAGGTTTAGGTGTTCAATTTGGGCGGACCCCGCCATCTGTGCGTTCGACTTCATAATCGAACTCTCCCACACATGGGACCAATAAGGGCCCTTGCCACTTTGTCAGTAAATTAGAGATGGACGTAGGGAGCTAACCTTGTCTCCCAGTAAGAATTGTCTTAACCGAGCCCCCTATCATACAGGCGGCGCTGACATTCCTGGGCCTGGAGCAAGTTCTTCCGTGCTTCCTGCCATAACGCGTGTAGCTTTGCTCTCAGGTCCAGGATGTACTGGACCTTGTTTTTACTGGTGCTGGGACCTTCCTGCCAGTTTTCCTTAATCAGGTCGAGCACCCTACGAGGTCTCCTGCCAAACAGTAGCTCAAAGGGGGAAAACCCCGTTGAGGACTTGGGAACCTCTCGCACAGCAAACAACAGCCATGTATCCCAATTACAGCGTCATCATGGACGAACTTCCGGATCATGTTTTGGAATGCTTTGTTGAAGCGCTCGATCGGGCCCTCCGTCGGCGGGTGGTAAACGTTGGTCCTGATTAAGCGGACAGCGGTAACCTGTACAGGGCGTGCAGTATGCGTGAGATAAACAAAGTGCTCTGGACGGCCAGGATTTCCTTCGGAATCGACCTGAGGGATGACCTGAAACCAATCACTCTATATCATCTTTCCCTTATCACCGCGAAATAGTGAGTGAGTGCAGCAGCTTATCTTCCTGTGATTGTTCCAGAGGAAAATCCTCCATGGGATAGACTGGGGGTTCCGGGGAAGTGCCCACCTGGGGCTCCGCCTCCCCCACTCTGGTGACCTCTGCTGGTGCGACTTCCGCTTTGCAATGCACTGCGCAATGCTCGCATATACCTACAGACTGTGAGCGCATCCCCTTCTCTCATTAAGACATTGAAACCGGGCCAATTTGTACACACAATCATGAGGTGCGACAGGCAGAAGCTAACCGCAGCCTTTACCATATGCTGTTTTCCCTGATAGCGAATTTTGAGCCGCACTATCCGATATGTGTGAATACCCTTTCACACAACAAATATCCACCTATTGCTATGGCGACTTGGAGGCAGGCTGGCAGGTAGCAACGCACCCAGCAAGCGTTGCGGGCTAGGAGAATGTCCACCCATAATTTTACACGGCACTTGGGAATGCCCCCAAGGCTGCATTAGTGCAAAAGCAGTGGCAATGATTTTTCCGTCCACCGGGGGGAGCAGTGCTTCAAAACGTAAAGCAGCACGCGCATACAGGATAATCTTGCACTTTTTTCGTCAAAAATATACATGTTTTGAAATGAAACATATGTTCTGTACATCCAATAGAATTAAGATATACCTCTCTGATTTTAAAGAACGAATGGTTTGAAAGAATGAATGAATCAGTGTTTTTTTTTTTATTGAAGATATATTTATTTGAAGGAAACTAATGAAAACACTGTGTTTAACCCTGTGTAACGGGTGTTTTATTTTACATAAAATAATTGTGAAATATCGCAACAAATATAAACACAATACTTAATGTATCGCCAAACTCCCCATATCGTGTGTTTTTGCACAGTAGAAACGTTTTCATAGTTCTAAGGACTTTTTGGAGGAACTATCCCTTTTGTTGTGACCGCAGGAACTACTGTAGGATCGATTGTTGTTCTTAGAACTCTGTTTTGAGCCATTCATTTCGCTCCTACTCCAGGAAAGGGGCTAACCGCCACAAGAGGAACCTTCAGTGGTCTAAGTGCCGTTGATGGGTCCAGTCCTAAGTCCCTCAGACTGATTCGCCTAGTTGAGTCGCATCATTCTGGGTAGGTACCAGCCTATATATACTCAGAGGTTATAAAGAACATGAAAAATTAAAAATTAAAACTGTATTTGTTATTGTTGATTTATTTTTTTAAATTTTACAATGTTTACGAAACAGAAAACTCCCAAGTGAGCGAACCCGTGCTTTACGAAAGTGGGAACAATTTTATATTATATCTAATATGAGTTAAGATTCAGCAACTGCATTTATTCAAGAGGTTACAAATAAACCTCTTCAATCTTGAACCTCTTGAATTAATTCTTGCCTCAAATTTGTTCAGAAACAGATTTTAGTGGACTGGTAAGGTGAAATCAGTGAGAGTTAAGGAGTAAATACAACACGGAACTCGTTCTGAAACCCCATTGGATGACATCACGTCAGCGTCACCAGTAACAGTACCAGGTTCTCGGGGAGCTCCCCCAGGTCTTAGAGCCCCTCAGGGAGTCCCCAGAACGGTTGGGTGCGAAAACACTGCATCGTATTGTGAGGTCCCAGGTGATATAAATCCCCACTCCTATATATATTTTTTAAATCATTTATTTATTTATATACACATATATATATAAATGTATAATATAATTAATAAATATATTTAAAATAATAGCGTGCCATTCTCATCTGGTTCCATACTGCGCTTGAATAAAATAAAAACAAACATTTTAAAAAATGCCTCTGTGTTCTCTGTCACGATTGAATGACCTTGAGACAATGAATGACATAAAAATAACAACAAATATCAGGGTTTGCATTGAGATGATAATTTTGTGTGTAAGGTTTAGAAGATAAGGGAATTCATATATTTGAGTTACCATATTTCCTCAAATATAAACAGTTACTCAAATAAAAACCAGGCCTCTAATGAATGCGTGGTCAACACCTGAGATTAAGACCAGGGTTAGTGGAAAATCCAAGGATGAACTACCGGTTCCTGTTACACAGCATATGTACAGTATGCTGGTTAAGCATAATGTACATTTCTGCTTCATGAATTCATGAATACAATCATATTATCTTCAAAACTTTATTGTCTTCAACTCATAGTTTGAGAGGTAAACCTAACTCTGAGAATTGGATCTGAGAATTTTTTTTGTCTACAGTGTGCAGACCTTATAAGTTATTATTACGTATTACTACTACTCTATGGTAATGCTTATTTGATGTATGTTAATAGAATCTATCGATCCCCATTGCTTTTCAGAACGACAACTTATGCACATGGACACACACAAGTGTAATTGACCATGTGTGCATTATGACTATTGATTGAGATCATTTTTATCTGTATTGCTGCATCATCCTTTATTGTTTATCACATGTTTTTGCTGTTTTACCAATGACCTACTACCAAAGCACGTAAAGCCTTGGGCCATCTCCTTGTATGCGCGTGTCACCCAACAGGTCTGTAAGCCCCCACACCTAACCCATACATCTGAAAACGCAACCCATTGACGAAAATCTCCACATTCCAATAGAGCATTTAACCCCTCTTTTACTGAGAGGTGAAATTCCTCTCTGTAAAGGTGGAATCAAATATCCAGTTTACTATCATACAGGTCTTGCTAATAATTCTTAATTCTAAATTAATAGTTGGCAATTTATTTAATAGTTGGCAACTAATCCATGAAGTAAACCATGGAGTTTAAACTGTATCAACAGTAAAACCCATACACTGTTTAGACTCTTTAACGTTTGTACAAAATATTATTATTATTATTATATCCATGGTGTTGATTTTATTAAATTGACTTTTATTGATTGAATTTTAACACTTTTTTTGTGTCTTTGTTGTTTATTGGAATTTGGAAAATCGATCTATCAAATGGGGAGGGGGTGACGGGGGACCATTTCTCCGACAGAGAGGCTCAAATGCAGAAATTTGTTGTGATATTTCACAATTATTTTAAGTAATATAAAAATTTGATAGTTCAAAAAACCCCTGTTCTGAAATCAAAAGGCCAAAGACTAGAACCTATAAATCCAGCCACTTGGCCACTTTTAAAAGAGGTAGTAAAACTTTAAAATTAGTCACTCTAATGGATCAAGTATTGCAAAGCATGCCTGTTTTGTCTTACCTCTCAGTAGTACATTGTAGTGTTTGTCCTACAACACTGTGTCTAACTTGCCATTCAGTATGACACTGCATTGTTGTGGCCCACAACTATTTAAGACGTCCACTATGAAGTTGACTCACTGTCATTATTGTCTGCATTTAATTTGGTCTTTCTTTTAGGTTAATACTTTTATATTACTTATACTACACTACTCCTTTCCATTTTTGATTTTATAAAATGTGTCTTTAAAAACTGTATAAATATTCTTTAAATTATGTTTTGAAATACTGTTTTATTGTAATCGGTACTTGATGGGAATTTTATTAATTACTTTGCTATGTTGTGTAACCATGACCATATCAACTTGTGTGTGTAACAATATATCGAAATCTATGTAATCACAGAAACATATATGCACACACATAATGAAGAACACATCCTCACATATCCTACGGCACATATCTTTATTTTCCCATGGTTTTCCAAATCGTCCAAATGGGATTACAGTCCGTATTCTATCGTCTTTTGGCCTCCCCCTGATGCAGCTGCAAGAGCATGAATAAAGCCTCATTGTTCTTTGTGTGTCACAGAGTTTACCTTATCTAGAACACGTGTTAACTATTTCCCAATTTGACCATACATTCTCTGACTCCCTGAAAATAAACTGCTGGTCTCAGGAGATGCTCTTAAGCACATCTCTGATCCAACTCTCGTAGAACCGGCCCTTGTACAAGAAAATAAATTCACTTTGAGACCAAGAACGTTTTCCTCTTCATTGTTTATCAGAAAACAGGGCATTCAGCAAAATAATTTTTCTAACACTACTATGCCCTTATTTACATATTTTGTAAAGTTGAGTTGGCTGTGAGACTAAGAATCCCATTACTGGTAATGATGCTTGCATTGTTATTAAGTATTTGAAAATAAACTTCTTCTTATGTTGACACACTGCAATTGAATGAATGGGCGTGTTTTCAATTTAAATTAAGCACTTCCTGTCAGGACACATACGAGGGAGAGGGAATTCCAGCCGATGGGCAGTTGGCTGGGAGCCGCCTGGAAGTTGGCTGGAAACTGGCAGGAAGCTGGTTGCAATTTGGCTGTCAACCAGCTGGGACAGCCCTCTTCAAAAGGCTCCTACTGTAAGAAGCTGCCTGCTCTTCAACATAAGCATGATTCACATCCTGAAGCATGTGTTCTGGTCAGAAATCTAAGGCCTTAGCAGAGGGTGGTTTCAATCCATCAACCTTCCGCTGCACCACTCTGCTCTCTGCAGTCCTACTGGAAGCCACAATCACTGGTTTAGGAGGTCAGTTCCTTATTCATAAGGTCAGTGGGACAGTGAAACGCTGAACTGTTGATGCTCAATGGCATGTAATTAGCCAGGAACAGTTTCTTTGTTTGTACTTTTTGAATGAAAAGAGCAAATGAGAACAGAGTGTGTTAAAGTAAAACTTAAGAGATGACGAGTGTCAATGTTTAGATTTGCAGACAAAATCCTGTAATAAGACATTTTCTCTCTGAGGACCACAAGTTCCGGGATGGAGTGTGCTGGTGGAGGAGGTCAGACAGGTATTGGGGGGCAAGTCCGTGAAGGAATTTGTATGTGAGGAGGAGGAGTTTGTAAGAAATGGGGAACCGGGAGCCAGTGGAGGTGGATGAGGGTGGGGGTGATGTGCTGCCAGGGCTTGAGGGTGTGAGTGAGAACCCTGGCAGCCGAGTTCTGCACCTATTGGAGCCTGTACAAGGCTTTGCTGGAAACCCCGGACAAGACTCCATTACAGTAGTCCAACCGGGAGGTGATTACAGTATGTATGAGGGTTTCTGCCACAGAGTCTGAGAGTGAGGGACGGAGACGGGAAATGTTTTTGAGGTGATAGAAGGCGGACTTGGTGATGGATCTGATGTGAGACTGAAAGGAGAGGGTAGAGTCCAGAATAAAACCCAGGTTGCAGACCTCGAAAGATGTTTTGATCTAACAGCCGTCGACGAGGAGATCGCCAACCTTCTGGAGCAGTGGCTTTGGGGTCACAACCATGAGCTCACCTTACTTATGTTACCACACACCCACACACCCAGCTTGGTAAGTAGCTAACTTAGTTAGCAAAGTAGCAACAAAGTAGACATGCAAATCTATGTCTTAACCCACTTTCAGTACATATACATTCATGAAATAATTGAATTGTGGATATAAATGGACAATCTCTTGGGATTTCAGTGCAATGACCTACCACTTGCATGATCAAGCTAGACTGGGAAGAGTGTTGCTAAATAGACGTACAGGGACAGAGTGGAGCGACAGAGTGGAGCGACAGACTGAGCAACGGGACACCAGACACTTGTGGCAGGGGCTGCGGACTATTACTAATTACAACAGCAGCTCCTCCCCAGCCACGAGTGTGGACGCCTCCTTAGCCAACGAACTGAACTCCTATTTTGTGCGGTTTGAGTCTGGCAACAACACCGCTAGCTCACCAGCTAATTGGAATTCCACCGTTGTGGTTGAGCGCGCACTGTCAGTGTTCCAGCATGACGTTAGGAGGGCTCTGATGTGTGTGACTACCAGGAAAGCTTCAGGCCCAGATGGCATATCTGGATGAGTACTGAAGACCTGTGCAAACTAGCTAGCCCCAGTGCTCACTACGATATACAATGCCTCCCTGGCTGAGTCGGTGGTCCCGTCCTGCTACAAGAGGTCCAGTGTTGTTCCAGTCCTGAAGATCGCCTCTCCAGCCTGCTTGAATGACGACCGTCCGGTGGCACTTACCTCGGTGGTCATGACGTGTTCGAAGAGGCTGATTAAGTATTTAATCTGCGCCTCCCTCCCCCGCACCTTTGACCCGCTGCAGTTCGCATACCGGCAGAACAGATCCACGATGACGCGGTCTCCCAGGTACTGCACACAACACTAACACACCTTGATGGCCAGAAGGGGGCCTATGTGAGACTGCTGTTCATCGATTATAGTTCAGCTTTCAATACCATAGTCCCCACCGGACTGGCTGTCAGGCTGCGAGTGCTAGGACTGACCACTGCGCTGTGTGCCTGGATCATGGACATCCTCACAGCCTGGCCCCAGGTGGTTAGGGTGGGGACCACGTATCCAGCTCCCTCACTCTGAACACAGGATCCCCCAAAGGCTGCGTCCTCAGCCCCCTAATGTACTCCCTGTACACACATGACTGTGTGGCCAGGTCCAGCTCCAGCACCATCATCAAGTTTGCTGACGACACCGTCGTGGTGGGCCTGATCAATGATGGTGATGAGGAGGCCTACTGCGAGGAGGTGGCTGACCTGTCACTGTGGTGCCAGGAGAACAGCCTTCTACTCAATGTCAACAAAACTAAGGAGCTGATTGTGGCCTTTAGGAGAGATTTACAACAGAGGACACATGCCCTGCATGCGCCGCTGGTGATTAATGGGACTTTTGTCGACAGGGTGAGTCCACATCATGGAGGACTTATCATGGACTTTACGCACAGTCACTCTGGTGACGAAGGCGAGGCAGCATCTTTACCACCTCAGGCAGCTGAAGAAATTCAGGGTATAGGTGAGGATCCTCAAGTCCTTCTACTTTGGAGCAGTTGAGAGCATCCTGACAGGCAAAATTGTTACCCGGTTTGGGAACTGTACTACTTAGGACATGAAGGCCCTGCAGAGGGTGGTGCATTCAGCTGAACGTACCACTGGAACTACCCTCCCCTTCCTGCAGGACTTATACACCAGGAGGTGTTGTAGCAGAGCCCGCAGGAAAGAACCTCACCACCCCAACAATGGACTGTTTAAGCTGCTGCAATTGGGAAAGCGCCTCCGCAGTAACACAGCGAGAACAGAGAGACTGAAAGAGTTTCTTACCTCAAGCCATCAGAACTGTCAACGCTGAACTCACCAGGGGTCCTCATTGAGACACACACATAGGCTCCACTGCCTTACTGTACTGTATGTAGCATACTGTACTGCATAGTGTATCACTGTCCTGGTTAACTGCATACTGTGCAGTATTGCTGTTCTGTTCGGTGTTACTGTATTGCTGTGTTGTACTGTTATACTATACTATACTGTATACTGTACTGTATTTTTACACACACACTACCTCACTTAATTCACATGCCACTTTACTGCACATATCTGTATATATATAATAGTCTATTTATGTCTATTTTGTACCCCCACTCAGTATTACTTTCTTGAGTTATTTTATTTTATTTATTTTTTATTCTATATTATTCTACTTACTTACTGCATTACGTTTTAGGAAGAATCTAGCCACTGGGGTGCACAAGCAAGTGTATCATCAGTGCCGGTCCCAAGCCCGGATGAATAGAGAGGGTTGTGTCAGGAAGGGCATCCGGCATAAAAACCATGCCAAATCAAACATGCGGACAACAAATCTGATTTCCATATTGGATCGGTCGAGGCCCGGGTTAACAACTTAACCACTGGTGCCGTTAGCAAACAGGGGGCCAGCGGAAATTGTGCTTCTGTTGGCCGAAGAAGAAGAAGAGGGGAAAGGTTGTGTTTTGGATGTGCAAGAGTGAGTGTTGGACAGAGTGATGAGCATGAAGCTGGAATTTGATGGGGTGATGATAAATGTGGTCAGTGCATATGCTCCCCAAGTTGTGTGTGAGATGGAAGTGAAAGAAGAACTCTTTAGTGAGTTGGATGTAATGGAGGAGAGCGTCCCCGAGGGAGAGAGAGTGGTCGTTGGAGCAGACCTCAATGGGCATGTTGGCGAAGGGATCAGAGACACTGTGATGAGAAGGTAATGGGTAGGTATGGTCTCAAGGAGAGGACTGCTGAAGGACAGAGGGTGGTGGATTTCGCCAGAAGCATGGAATTGGCTGTTGTGAATACCTATTTCAAGAAGAGGGTGGAACACAGGGTGACATACAAGAGTGGAGGAAGGTGCACACAGGTGGACTACATCTTATGCAGGAGGTGCAATCCGAGATTAGTGAGTGCAAAGTGGTGGTAGGGGATTGTGTTGCTAGGCAGCATTGGATGGTGGTCTGTAGGATGACTCTGGAGGCCAAGAAAAGGAAGAGAGTGAGAGAAGATCCAAAGATGACGGTGGAAATGGTTGAAGCTGAAGCCTCACTCCTGAAGCTAAGTGAAGCCAAGATCCACTCCCTCATTTTCATCAAGTGCCCCTTTCAAACACCTCATGATGGACTCTATCAGGCTGACTCCCTGTCATGGTTAAAATATTGTTTGGTATTAATTGATACGTTTTTCTTAATGGAATCCCGGTAAAGGTAAGCTTGACTGAGTTTCACCCCTGCCATTAGTAATGATAGGAATGCAAGGACGATCACATGTGACTGTCCCCGCATGAACTGCTGTCCGGGAGACCCATGTGGTTAGATCTGTCATCTGTGACAAAAGCCACGCACAAATTACATCACTAAGCCAGTAGGGATCAGATTGTCCAGTTAGTATTTATCACTTTTTAATTTACTTGATAAATGGATTGTGTAGACAAGATTATGTCCAGGCAACATTCGAGAAATGCATACTCGGAAAATTTGAAAACCCTGCATGGTTTACACACTGTCGGATATTTCGTGTGGGAATCTGGGAATAATAATGGGAATATGTTAGGGAATCACAGAATTATTCCACGCACCCCACATTTACAATTGTGGACCTAGACCAAACGATGTTGTCATAATGTGTGTCTCTCACTCAACTGTTTAAATCTTTGTGTCCAGGTCAAAGCAACCCTACCCGTCACACTAGAAGGACCAATACACGACCTGGTGACTGGGTGATGTCTGCGACTTCTGAAGGAAAAGCTGGAACTCTGCCAGATTCCTGGGACCGTTCCAGAACCTCCTCACCAACCGCTCGCAGCAGATCTTACACTTTTTGCGGATGGCTCCTGCTTCAGAGATGTGACCTATAATCATGGCAGACAGCTACAGCTGGTCAGCAGCAGCGACCAGCCATGCCCTTGAAACACCAACCGCCTCCACCACACCAGCTCCAGCACCTCGACCTTCACCATGAAGCCCTAACGCTCCAAGGACACCACCGTGTCCCACGCATGGCTGACTCCCCTCACCTCTGCAACTCCAGTCCACGTGGACTCCTCCTGCACCATCATCAACCAGGACCATTGGATGTGACCGCCTCAGTTGCAGCCCCACTACACCAGACTCCTCTGACACGTCATGCAGCTCCTTGTCGGACACAACCACTACAAACAACTCCCCACAGGATAGTCCAAAAACCACAGTGGACCCATTCTTTTCTCAACCTGCCATGGTAGCAGCTATGACATTGTCTGCTTTCCGGTCTCTTCTGGTCAGGGTCCCACAAGCTACAGCGATCAAAGGGCCTGTCTCAAAGCTAAGCCTCGCCTCAATCAACTGTCATTATACAAAGATCAAGTGTATCTTACCCACCAATCACCAATCACCATCACCAATTACACTCTAACCAGGAGGTGACCACCCTTAATCAATGACTGCAGCATATTCAGTGGCTGGGAAGGTGGACTTTGTCGAATTTCACCCCCAAAAGGCTAACGCAGATTAATGGTGTATGTATTAATGGATTATGTACCTGTTATAGTCTTTCATTTATCCTTTTTATTTTGTTAGAATGTGACTTTATAAGTCACAAAGGGGGGAATGTTGTGGTTAATTTGTAACCTAACATGAAAATAACCTATTACATGTTATACTAAACCACCGATACTCAAGATAAATGTATCCAAAAACCTTTTAAAAACTGTACACTACAGAACCAGGAGAGGGAGCCAAAGTATAAAAACAGTAGAAAAATTCAAGGTCATGTCTGAAGGGATATCCAAATATTGGGAAATATGTGACCCAGACTTTAGGGACATTTGGTGGCCTTCAACTTTTTTCCCCATCATTTGAAAGTGAAGAATCAGAGCTTCAAAAATAGGTGTCACTTGTGCAAATAAAGAAAATATTTTTTAAAGCTATGACTTTTCAATGACAAGGCTGTGGCAAACTGTGTTTCTGAGATAATTACCTTCAAAGTTTTCCCCACACTTGGCTTCATTCAGCCAGCTCCCAGAATGCAAATGAGTTGGAGAGCTGTAATGTGACAAGCTGTGACAAGCTGTGACAAGCACATCACATGACAAGCTGCATGGCTACTTGTCACATGGCCGCTTGACAACCTGCTGAATGGAGAAATCTCTACATTGTTCTTGTGTTTTGAGGGAATGTTGAACAGCGTCATCGACACACACAGCATCTTTTATTTAACAGTAAAATATACATGTTTTATAAAAGTGGAATTATTTTAGGAGTTAGGAGTTTTAAAGTGCGGTTGTAGATTCTATCAATAATATGAGGCTGTATATCAGCCTTGTGTGTCATTTAATATATAAATGTGCATTCCCCAAATATCTTCAAAGTTCTTGCCTACCCCAGCTACACTCTGAGAGCCTGTTTGGGGCTGCCTCTTTCCCCCCCTGGCTGCATTTGCAGGTAAACTTGAGAATCTTGTCCATTGCTAGTTGTTCATAATCTGCATCATCAACCTCAACGGATTTCATCTTGACATCAACTTCTTCCATTGTAACAACAATGATGTGTCGTCCGTCTCCTCCGATGATTCTTGAAAATATTCTGCTTCATCATCACAAGGTTGAAATCCCCTGTTTGAAAGTCTGGGATAACCCCGGTATCAGATTCAGCATCGCTATCGGAGAACTGACTATCATCGTGGAAAAATAAGTCCTGCTTACACTGACTTGGATCTATCGCACTGGTCAGATCAAAGTCCGCGATCTGATTGAGCTCTTCCGTTTCTCGTAATTCATAACAACACGGAGATAAAAGATTTCACAGACAAGTGAAACCGGATCCTCGTCTTGTTTACTGAAGTGATGTCAGCCTTACTTCTTCGTTGGTACATGCCCCCTACACAATAATGTCTGTGTGTGTGTGTGTGTGTAAAAGTAGTACGATTTAAAGGTTGAACTCTCTCAAAACGGTTTCACATTGTGACTTCACATCACATGGAATATGGAGGAATGATCTTCACCTGGACAGTTGGAAACGATCTTCACCTGGACAGTCGGAAACGATCGATCTGCGTTGTGCAGCACTATTCAGTGTCTCGGTAAGTGTACTGTGTTTTCCCATGTAATCAAATGGGAATATTTAACACCACGGTCAAACATTGAAAATATGTTGAGCAAAAACACAAAGGAACACGAATCTGGAAAAATCAATTTTTCCTGTAGAAAGGTTTATTCAACTTATTTGGCTGCTCTTGGAGATTTTAGAAATGCGTGAGACCGCGGGTTTTGCTGCGGTGGATCACATATGACGCAGGTGTTCCACTTACACTGTTTCCAAGAAAGCGGTGGGAGTTCACGTATGAAGGCTGCAATTGGCTGTCTGGAAAGTTACACCAGAACGCGTGATGACAAGACTACGAGCTGCGACTGGCTCAAACAGGATTTTGCGTGACTCATGTTGCTGAAAGAGGCAGAACATGTAATTGAGCAGGCTGCTCGTTGAGCATAAAATGGAGAACAAAAGAGGGTAATAATAAGTGGGTTCTGCGAAACCTTCTCAAGGTTTTTTGATGTATGTGTCCCTTTGATATGTAATCAACTTCATCGCATCAGATTCTGGTCCAGTTCCAGTATTTTTGTTCTAAGGTTTTGAAGCCAGAATAAGATAGAAAGGTTGTCTAGAGATCCAGGCTTTTTCTTTGTTTAACAACAAGAGAACAGCCCAACGGGACCGATAGGAACAGCTCCAAATGGCCCAGCTAAAATACCCTCAGGGGAAAGGCAGAGGACAAGACATGGACAGAAACCAGAGGGACAAGCGCGACCGAGAACCCGTGAGGGGCCAGGGATGGGGACAGAGTGAGGAACGGCACCTGCTATGTTACAACTGTGGAAAGCCTGGGCACTTTCCCCGGGATTACAAGGAACCAAAGAAGAAGAAAGCGATGGCAGGTAGGGACGGCGGGACAGAGAGCACATCACCGAGGACAAATGTTGACGGGAAGACACGCACGACCACTCAGCAGACCATCCAGGTAGCGATACACCAACCACACCACCAGCACCATACAGACCCCAGAAAATGAAAATGAAAAAGATAAAACCTCATGTGTGTATTTTTCCTATGATAACTGCAGCCACTGAGCTGCCCGTAATCACACTCTTGGTAATAGTAAAAAAAAATGTTTTCGGTTCATTGTGTGGTCTTAACCACACAGATTTAATGTGATTTAATGTGTGCATTAGGTACTGTATTTCGGTTGTATGTAACGGGGCATGGGTACATGCGGTATGGGACGTGAACCCCTCTTATCAGATGGCCGAATTTGGCTTGGGGTCCCCCTTGTTGTATTATTCCTGGGATTTAGAAATGCATGGTCCAAGGTCAGTTAAGACAGAGTTATTATAACATGCCCATAGGGTATGTCCGGGAGGAGATGTCATGCCTGCAGAAGATTTATATGTGACAGCATTTTTAGCTGCCAAAGCAGACCCCAAGATGGTTTGATAAAGGGAAAGAGACAACCCTGGCTCGGGCTAAATATCTCAATTGGGATGAGACACAGGTAATGGCAAGTGTAGGATAGGATGAGTCAGAGTTCAAGTTTTTCAATGTACCAGGAAGTATGCCCCACGTGTCATTAGGAGGACTTAACATGGACTACACACGCAGACACTCTGGTGAGCAAGGCGAAGCGGGCGTCCACCTCAGTCAGCTGAAGAAATTCCGGGTCTCGGTGAGGATCCTCAAATCCTTCTACTCTGGAGCAGTGGAGGGCATCCTGACAGGCAACATCCCTGCCTGGTTTGGAAACTGTACTGCTAAGGACAGGCAGGCCCTGCAGAGGGTGGTGCGTTCAGCCCAACGTACCACTGGAAATATCCTCCCCTCCCTGCAGGACTTATACACCAAGGAGGTGTAGTAGCAGAGCCTGCAGGATCATGAAGGATCCTCCACCCCAACAACAGACTATTCCAGCTGCTGCGGTCAGGCAAGCGCCTCCGCAGTCACACAGCAAGGACAGAGAGACTGAGACAGAGTTTCTTCCCGCAAGCTATAAAGACTGTCAATGATGAACTCACCGGGGGTCCTAAAAAAAAGCACTGAGACACTCATATAGGCCCCATTGCCTTACTGTACTGTTTGTAGCATATTGTACTGCATACTGTTTCACTGTTCTGGGTTACTGCATACTGCGTCATATTGCTGTTCTGTTTGGTGTTACTGAATTGCTGTCTTGTACTGTTGTATACTCTACTGTATATCTCCATACACACTGTATTCACATGCACTTTACTGCACATATCTGTATATACAAATAGCCTATCCCATATACATAACTCAATTCCATTTACTTCTATTTTGTACCCCCACTCTCTATACCTTTTTGAGTCTTATTTTATTTTAATTTTATTTTATTTATATTATGCTATTCACTATCTGCATTACGTTTTAGGAATCAGTTAGTTTCAGTTTGTTAGCGAGGTAAAAATTAGGTTAGCTATAATGTTTGGTTTAGAAACTATTGTGCATAATCTCTGGGTACGTTGCAAAGACATTTCACTGCATATATGTATGAACAGATGTATGTGTATGTGACAAATAAACTTCTTGAATCTGGAATTATGAAAAGACCCTGCCCAGGATTGGGAGGATCTGGGGAAGTGGATGGATCTGACACTCAGGGGCAGGGCCCTACGAGAACCCATGAAATGAGTGTTCCTTGCCCGCCGAGCCGTGCCCCTGCTGCCAAATAAGCAGGGTTATGGCTCCACCACGGGGCTCCTACAGTGCGTGTTGACATAAGCTCAAGAGGTGCTCCTGGCCTCAGTGCCAGATTACCTGTGGGCTCAGGACAAACCTGATGTGGGCCCAATGGGTGGAGCTACCCCACTACAGATGCATTCAAAATCAAACAAAAAGGTGCTTTGTTTTTGTTTTGGTAGTCCCCCTCACCTTATGTTGTCGCAGCTCGGTACTGTGTGTTGCTATCGTACAATTTGAGATTTCCTTGTTATGCACAAGTTGGTGTTCAGAAAGATGTAAGTCTAAACAAAGGACAGTGTTTTTTGTCTCTTCCATATGTTTGTTTATATTCGCTCCCAAGTGTAGATATATACGGAGATAGATAGATAGATAGATAGATAGATAGATAGATAGATAGATAGATAGATAGATCGTCATATCGCACAGCCCTAATATAAAACATGAACATGTTCCACGTTGTCAATGTTCACATTACAAGTGTCAGTGTAACGTTACCTGTCATGCCCCAGGCAACATGAGGCAAAATGCCCCAAGAATTTCATTGTACCAAATGACCTTGTGTTGTACTGTACACTTGATAAATAAAGCACTTTGAACTTTTGAACTTTGAACCTGGTATGCAAGCTCACACTCGGAATGGCATTATCATGATTGGATGACTACCCTGTTAGAGAAGAACGGCGAGGAGACGATGATGCCTTCGATAGCTAAACCGAGCCTGCAGCAACAGCTAACCTGAGGTTGAGGTGTCCCCAGCAACAAAATGAAATAGGGTGGCTAACTCGCTGGCTCTCTACTTGCGTCTTGTCTCCACCTGACTTCCTCCCTCTCGTCTCCATCATTCAATCCAGACACACATCCACTTAACCCCAATTTTCCCGCCCCGGAAGAACTTCCTACCAATAACCCACTACGGCGAACCCCTCCCTCAATAAAACATTGAAAAACAAAGATTGATTAACAGGAACTTATACCCAGCGTTACAATATGATCAGATCAGATCATCAATCATCTGTGTCAAGACTCATTACGTTTCAAAATTCACAAAAATTGCATTTAATAATTTTGATTCAATCAAATCAATTTGCGCAAATCTGTTCTCAACATTTTTAGATATTCTTCAAACAGGCAGACAGGCATAGTTTGATGTTGTAGTCTTGGTGTATTGTAAGTATTTCACTGTTGTGATGGGGAGGGGATATTTTTTTGACTGAAGAAATTAAGAAATAATAAGCTTTTATAAAGTTATTTGTTTTTGTTTGATTACATTTATTTCACTGAATATCAATAATTATAATACAAATTCAATTAATTGCCATTCTTTTTCAACAGGATTGATTGGCCAATAATATCATTATTATATTGAGATTGTCTATTCTCTTCATAAAGACCAGATACGGCCGGTAAGACTACAGTATCTTGGGGGTGGGGGGACTCGACTTGACTTGACTTGACTTGACATGACCTGTGACTTGACTTGACCAAGGAAAAATGATTTGGGACTTGTTTGAGACTCTTAAGAACTGGACGTCTTAAAACTTTCTGCGACTCAATAACAACAAAACTGAGATTCACGGTAACAGTATAACTAAAACAGCTTATTGTCACTTAAATAATTTCACACTTTTATCAGTCCATGCATTTATGTCCTGTTGATAAGTTTAGTTGCTATGTCCCCTACCTGCTAGATACTCTGAGCACTGAGCACACAAAATCACTAATCACTATACATATATTCAAAGCTTTAAAATGTTTCTTTCATGTGATTAATTTTGTTTTTTTTCTGAGGCCAAAACTTTTTCCCTTTCATTAATGTTTCCTCTGAGCATGCATTGCATGTCAATGGGTATTTGTGCAACCTTGAATCATATGCTTTTAAAATCGGATCTTCTCTGTGCAGCGTGTATTAAATGTGCTGGATTAAATGTGCTATATAAATTTTGCTTGCTTGCACTGATGCACTGATGCTTTAAAGAAGTTTTAATCCGATTGATGGTAGAAAAATAGTTCTTTCACAGTGAATAATGTCATGAGTTATAAGGATAAATCATGTTAGGATATAGAAATATATATATAATAATAAAATAAGTAAATAAATAAAAATATATAATAATAATAATAATAATAATAATAATAATAATAATAATAATAATGCTATAACATTAATGACCACAAGGAGCCGGCAGAGACCAGATGGGAGAAAGACATTTTTGATTATTACAATCATTGAAATAGTACACTTTCTGCAAGGCATGGGCAAAAATAAACAAAAATGTGCTATTCTTGAAAAATACTAGGAGTTTTCTTTGGGGAAAAACCTCTTACATACTGACATTCCCATGAAGCCGCGTACTGGACGGAAGATTAAGCTTTGCTCTGGGTTTAAAAGGATAGTGACCCCATGTGTACCTGTGCATCTGTGTTCAGTTTTGAGCAAATTGGACACATTGCATTCTTATAAGTGTGTATATCCAGCCAAGAAATTGATGACTGATTTTTCATTTCAAATGTATTTATAATATATTTGTCTTATCTGAAAAGCCACCTTAAACCTTGTTTCTTCGATTACTGTAGAGTTTGTTTAATTTACTCTTAAAAATTCAGTTAGCATAGCGTGCAAAATATGTATGTCTGGAATTAACATGTTCACAGTAGTCCAGGCCACTGCAATTGTTAATTCTGCCCTAAACAGAAACCCCCCCGGCTACATATTATGTAGAGTATGTATGACATATGCTTCCAGATGTTCATATAGGTTCTAGTGTTAAAAAAAAAAAGGTGAATAGGCGCCGGCACAGCGGTTTTATTTATATCAGTTCCAGCCAAAGACAAGCGCTCAAGTGCAGAGCAGTCAACAAAACTGAAAACTTTAAAGATAGGCTCAGACTGGAATGTCTCTAGAGTGTGTGCTCTGTCTCATCTTATAGCCCCCCCCCCCCAGTGGAAAACTACTAGAAGGGCAGCACACAGAGTCAAGTGGAAAAGCACTGGAAGGGCAGCCCATGGAATGAGTGAAAATGTACCGCATTGTACAATATGGAAACCGAAAGTTACTGAGTTATGCACAATGAGAGAGAGAGGGGCAGAGTGAGAGGGAGAAGTTTGACCGAAACTCATCAAATAGACTTTAGCGCTCCCGCACATTCCCTGCCATGGCTTTCCTCACCTTGAGACCAACAGACTTATAAGAACCTTCCCCACTGCTGTGATTGGCCAGTCAGCACAATTGGACACAGCTGGCACCGAGGTGGGGAGCGTCAGTCTACCACGCTGGCTTCCCCTTGCCTCCCGCTCGACCAGGCCCCGAGTCTGCCACAGTCTTTAAGGTCCTTTAGTGGTCAAAAAACACTTACATTGCTATCTGACCTGAATGAATCTCATAGAATCATCTATTTCATAACCTAATCTATTTCTACCAAATACGTACCTCATCACTACACCATATAGTGCTTACCTCGATACAGCACTTATCTGCAATAATTCAATGAATAAGAAAGGATTTATTTGTTTCTTAAATTCTTTACAATTTGTATTTAAATGGTCTTCAAAAGAATGAATTTTAACCCTGATCCCTGCTCACATCCTAATATACTTAACTTAATACAGTATTCTTCTGGTCATTGTAGGATTTCGGACTGATGTACAAATGAGGCGTAGCTTGCGGTTTGTTCTGTCAGACAACTCAACAGCGCCACACGCTTCCACACCCTTATGGCTGTTTAAGCACCCAATACCTCTTGTGCTACCTGCTTTGGTACTGCTTTGCTGCCTGCTTTGTTTGCTGTGGTGTTGGGCTCTACTCCTCTATCTAATAGGAGGATTCAAGCATTCAATCCAAAATTTCTAGCTCATTAAGCATGCCTATGTTTTCTGTACACCTCGCTGGGAGTGATGAGCAGTAGAGCCCAGACACCCAATCTGAAACGATGCAAAATAAATGTAATTTTAAATGCAATCCAAGAGTTGTCTGTCAGAACTTGTATTATCGGGGGGAAAATAGTAGTATATTATTTGTATAATGTATATTCTTTCTTATTGTATTCATATCCAACAAAAGGTGTCAAAGCTACAGTCTACCTTGAATGTGGTCAAAGAAAACAAATAAATCAATCATTCAGACCGCATGTGGACACATGGACATCTATGTGCCGAGACGCCTTGGTTGGATATTTGGTGTGGACGGAAGGAGTTAATCATAACAGAAACAATGTTTACATGTTTAAATCACAAATGTAATTTAGGAGTTCAATAAACTTCACAGAGAGCATGAATTCCTATTCACTTTGCAGTACAGAAATTGACTGATTCAAGGCCACTGAGACTGGTACGGCTCATCGTGCGCCAGATTTCCTCAAGTGGTTTGAGTTGGTCGGAGCTTGGAGCCAACTAGAAACAGCAGATGTGAGAGGATGCGGTCCAACAAACTGCACCGACTTGCTCGTAAAACTTAATGCTTTAACAAACTGGAGGGATTTGCACCCTGTCAAGTGAAACGACCATTAATCAGCGGGGAAAAAAAGGATGTTGAGGATTATTTTTCTCAACTTATTCAACTCAAGATAAATAAAATCCAAGCACTGTGTAAAATGGTCAGCTCTTCCAAACCGGAGATCAGTTCATTTAAACTGATATTTTCAATGGAGCCCATCTTTGGTTAATGGATAGGTGGTGGAATAATTGTGCCAGTTGTGAATGTACATTGTAAAGGCTTCAGTATACTACATCCGCGATCCAAAACAAATCACTGTGCGACTGCTGGTGGATAAAGTGTTTAGATTAAAGGCCATTATACTCTTTATACGCACCAGTGGAGTAGGCAAAAAATGTATTTTGGGTGTGTCAGTGCAAAATTTTGTGGGCCATCTTTCCCCAGAAAAAGAAAGACTTATCAAAACTTAGAAGTAGAAAAATGATCAAACATAGACAAACTGAAAAAACAGCCACAATTTTACTTTGCAACATTCACTTATAAAGGCAATAACAGCAAAACTCTGCAACATGCTCAAACAACAGAGCTCAGTCTATAAAGGCTGTAACAGTATAGAGTGGGGACTGGGGGTTCAGGGGTGTGGGCTCAGGGGGTCTATCCTGCTGACATTCTCCTCTGGGCAGGTTATGATCGAATGACAATCTTCTCCCAAAGCATTTCATCATATTAGATGTGACATAAACTGTGTAATCTATCTCCCCGATTCTGTATTTCAATGTTATTTTCAGTTTCATTGCATTGTTTTTTAAAAGCATAAAGACTTGACATCAACTCTCCTCAACAAAAAGAAATGTGTTCATGCTGAGGAGCTTTGCGACATAAGGAAATAAATCGAATGGGGGAAACAATCTGCCCAAACCTGGCCAGCTCCTTTCTTAACATTTCATTCGTGATGAATGGGGGCACATTGGAAATGGTCATAGTTTTGGCAGGGTTCATCAGAGGGAAAACGGGGATGAAAGCTTTCAACTCCGCTTTCCACCAACCTTTATCCACACTGTCCATAAAAATCACCACGTAGCGGCTCATTCTTTAAGCACAGAGGAGTAGGCCACCTTCTTCCCCACTGCCAGACCACACTCCTTCACGGAGCAGCTGATGACGCGCCGGGGCAAGCTTCACCACATGCCAGCAATTGAGCTCCATCCCCACCGCCACTAGCTGCCTACATTATGGAGTTCCTACAACTTGTTTCAACAGTGCCATTTTAATCGGAAGACGAGTTTATATTTATTTATTTTCTCACATAATTTTTCTTTCTGTTTTTCTGTAACAAAATGTATTTTGATCAAACTTGGCTGGGTGGGCCAGTGAGTAATGTGGGTGCGCCAGTGCCGCCCACGCCCATAACTGCCTACTCCACTGATACACTGATACTGATACGGGGGTGGTAGCTCAGGCGGTAGAGCTGGTGGTCTAGTGATCTAAAGGTTGCTGGTTGGATCCCAGGCTCCTCCTGCTAGCATGCTGTAGTGTCCTTGAGCAAGACACTTAACCCCTAATTGCTCCTGATGGCTGCGTCCGTCGGTGTTTGAACAATTGTAAGTCGCTTTGGATAAAAGCGTCTGACCAATGTAATACACACATGTGCCTAGTGTGGTGAAAACCAAACCAACCAGACAAAATATTTGAGAAAAATTGAAAAAGTAGAAAAATAATCCACTACTGCAGGTCACAGCTATTTATTAGTTGACAGGAAGTGGACCTATCTGAAGAACTAGTAATAATTTAGTAATAAATGTAACCAGTTATGTGAGATTGTTTACCAATCGTAGCCCATGGTGCATTTGGTGATCGAAGGCGATTCACCACCCGTTTCTAGGTCGCAAAACCGCCATACTGGCTCTGCAAGTCGGCCAAAATCCATCTTACATGAAGTAAACAGTAAAGGAGCCTTGACACTGAAGATTCTATTGACTATTATAAGTATTCTAGCATTCACCACCTGAATGGCAGTGGGTCCCACACATGCTTACACTATACAGTCACCCCCTCCATCCCCTACTCCAGCAGCCCACTCAGCTCTCCCAAACAGGACTTATATGGCTTCCACTATAACCACCCTGATTCCCCCCTATCCCCCCTGATTTTATATTTCTCCACCAACCCATGCCCTTAGGCAGGGGAGGTGGGGATGCTTTTATCAATAGAAAGGATTATAAAAGTACTCCCATCTCACATAGCAGTTTTACATAATTTGAACATATTGGTTTTATGTTCAATTCTAGGGACCTGGTGATAATTTTAATAATCTACGGACTGCCTAGACCAAATTATACATTTTACCAAGAATTTTCTGAGTTGTTATGTCATTTTATGTCAAATTATGACAAAATTCAGATTTTAGGTAATTTTAACACGTCTGCTGCCCCAGCCACACTTTTATCACAGATTTTATGGAGGTTCTTGACTCTTTTAACCTAACTCAAGCAGTAAGAGAACCTACACATTCTAAAGGCCACACCCTTGATTTAGTAATTTCAGTGGTCTCACGCCTGAAAACATTGAGCCAAAGGATATCCGCGTTGGATCACAAAGCAGTTTTATTCAGTGTGGTCTTACCCCAATTTTTTATCACTCACAACAATCCTGTCCTCTGCCATGTTTGATGATGTGTGAGGAGTTCTTTAACTTTTTTACGAAAAAATCGGAGAATATAAGACAACTGGCCAAGTTATACATGCCAGTAGGGACACTGACAGTTATTTTAGCAATTGTGGAACCGTGTCACTATCTTCTTTACCTGAAACTCTATCCCACATGAAATCAACCATGTGCAGCCTTGATATTATCCCACCAAATTTCTTAAAGAGGTGAATCTTAAGGTGACGCATTTGGACCCAGTATATTATAAATTTTAAATAGCTTGCTGGAGAAAGGCATTTTTCCTTCTGCTTTTAAACATGCTGTTGTCCATTCTCTTTTAAAGAAACCTAACCTTGATCCCTCTGTTCTTAACAATTTCAGGCCCATTTCTAAAATTCCATTTCTTTCAAAGGTTTGAGAGAGGGCGGTATCAACCCAGCTTTTGGCTTTTATGTGTGATAATAATATCGTTGAGAAATTCCAGTCTGGTTGAAGAGCTTTGAGAGACTTGGAACTATGGACTGGAATGGGGCCAGGAGAGACATGAACACAGGTAGGTTCGCTAAAATCCGGCGATGAGTGACTGGAGAGCTGGAGAATAAATACTGCAGTAGATGATGACGGTAATAGATCCCAGGTGTGTGGAATTGGCTGGAGGGAGGAGCAGCAGATGGGGCAAGAGCGGCCTCTAGTGGCGCTGGGAGGCCTTGGGCTTAACAAATACGATCATACAGCGACCTTTAAAAAGTAATCCACGCCCTAATTTTCTCAAGACTATACAATTGTAACTCTCTCCTTTTTGGTATCAACCAAAAGTCACTCTCTCGCCTCCAACTAGTTCAGAACGCGGCAGCTCGGCTTCTTACCAAAAGACGATATCACATCACCTCAATCCTGGCTTCTCTCCATTGGCTCCCTGTTCAGTTCAAAATCGATTTGAACATTTTACTGATCACCTTCAAAGCACATCTGGGTCTGATACCAAGCTACATAACAGATATGTTGACCCAATGTGAGCCAGTGCGCAGCCTTAGATTTTCAGGCGGGGCCCTCCTGGCTGTTCCAAAGTCAAGACTTAAAACTAAAGGGGACCGTGCCTTTTCTCGCCCCTCGACTTTGGAATGACCTGCCTGAGGAGATACAGCTAGCAGAGTCAGTGACTTCTTTCAAATCACTTCTCAAAACCCATTTTGATAGATCTGTTTTTATGTAATTCCGCCCCCTTTCTTTATCTTTTTCATTTTTTAGTTACTTATTTTTTATTTTTATTTTTTTTGCTTTTATTTCTATTTCTTATTATCATATTGTATCTATTTATTTTTATTTTTTGTCTCTTTATCTGCTTTTACAATTTAATAAATTAATTCCTGTTCATTAATGTTCCTTTGCTTTTAAATTCATGATCTGAACACTCTGCTCTTATTTCATCTGTCAAAGCACTTTGTAAACTGTGTTTTTAAAGGTGCTATGTAAATAAAGCTATTATTATTATTATTATACTGTTCCTTTTCATGATTATGTCTCTTGCCTTTCCTTGTTTTTTTTTTCGTGCTTTATTTGATAGTGACAGTGTAGGGACGATGGGAAGGCGGGAGAGAGAGAGAGAGGGGATGACATGAAGCAAATGGGCTGCTGCAGTAAGGAGTCAGCCTTGTATATGGTGGGCTCTACCCGGTCAGCCACTGGTGCACCCGATTTATTGAGAAATGTTATTAAATGTTGAATATTAAAATATATGTTTTCATTTATTGTTGAGAACATATGACAAGATAAAATGACCATACAACATATGTCAAGCACTTTTACGATTATTCAGATAAATTACTAAATAATAGCGACAATATTCAGGATACTCCTGTTTATCAGTATAAACTGTGTGAAGATGATACTAATTTTTAACTAATTAAATTATTACATTGCAACAGTGTTTCATTGACACAAATCATTAAAAAAAAAAAGTATAGTATATGTAGTATAGTTTTGGGTGCATCTAGAAGTAAGTCTTCGGTGCCTTACAGCAGTGTTTCCAAAACATTTTTCTTCCAAGGCACACATTTTTTACAATTAAATAATTCCATGGCATCACTATCCTTTTTACCACTAAAAACATCAAAAACATGTCCTTATTATAACTTACAACTTATTATAACTACTGTATTGCCTACTAGTAATGATACAAGACTCGCAAACGATTAGTTCATGGCAAACATATATTTTTAATGATTCGGGAGCCGGGAGCCACTCTCTCAAAAGATTGAATCTTCGACTCACAAACTATAAAAAAAATTAATGAGGACTAAATTAAAGTCAAAGGCTACACAAAAAAGGAGGCTTTTGGCATAATTCATATTGAATGTGACTGATTTACTTTGTTTGCATTCTATCAAAATATATCATTTTGACAGAAGGGTTTTTGTGAGAATTCCATTCACAAGATAAAGACAAACCAACTCCTCTAACTCGCTCACCGAATTTTCGCCCTCACTCACTGTGCGTAACACCAACTGATCCAAACGAACGACAAGTACGAAAATCGAGCGACTCTTTTTTCCTTTGTTAAGAACCGAATCTCAAAAAAGAGTCAAACCGTTCATTGCTACTGATGGTCCTCATTCTCAGAAAAAGTGAAACTTGTTCTGCTGGAGCTGGTATTCTGAATGGAACTGATGAATTAGTGCCAACCTGGCAATTTTGATCTTGCAACACAGGAGTGCATTTCTATCCTTTACACTGCCTTACATTCGGCCCAGGCATCTTGATCAAGCTTGGAGAGTGGACTTCTGCTTCCTCTACTCTCTCTCTAATAAATCACCTTACTTCAGGGTCCTAGTTTGGTGGTGGTGGTAGGGGGTGTCTCTTCTTTAGAAAGAAAGCACCCTCGGCATCTAACACAGCGCTGCCAGTTCTGGTAAATCACAGTCTTTCATTCAGAGTAGGGTGAAAAGGGTGATGGTGACGGTCAGAAAAAGAGCAGAAGAGGCAACAATTGTGAGATAGCTGACAGGAAGCATCCTAAGCTCCCAAGTGGCCACTATTGTTTCATTGTGTTGTGTTCGGTTGTACTACGAAATCTACTGTCTCCTACATGTAACCAAGGCAGCTCTGATTTCAGCCATGCTGCATTCCTTCATTTTACGGCTGAAGTTGAGGTTTGGGGTTGGTAGGCAGGGAAAGTCACTGAGAGCTCGAACCGCCAGAAAAACATAGAGATGTGAGAAATCCAGATCCAAGGAGAAAGAAAGAGGATTTTTTTTATATATGTTTATATATATACATATAATATATATATATATATATATATATATATATATATATATATATATATATATATATAGAGGCTTTGTTCATTGTGCAGCATAATTTAATATTTACAAAATATAAACAATTTACAAAAATGTAACTTCAATTTAAAAGCTTCCTTTAAGGCACTTGAGGGCCTGTGTAATGCTGAATTTCCTTATTTTAAGCCAGTATTGTATTATAACTTTCTTCTGGTAACTCTCACTTCATAAGCTTGATTAAGCTTTAATCGAGACGACCTATGCATTTGAGTTTATTGTGAACATTTCATAGCATTTTATTGTGTATTTTCCATTTCTTTTTCTACAAAAATATCGGTTGCTTTTGTATCAAACCTTTTCTCGGAGCCTGTGATGTGACAAGGAATGCAGTATTTACTTTTCTCTTCCACAGCGACAGATTCCACTGTTTGACTGATTGACTTTAATCCCTGCCAGGAGATTATTCTGGATTTGTGGACCTAAGAAATCACACAGATTTTCAATGAATTGCATGGTTGTCATCGTGCAGTTCCACAGGTATCCCTTTGTGTTCTTCAAAGACAGAGTTCTGTGGAGGACTTTTGACAGCAATATGCGTGATGGACATTGACCTCCATTGTTTTCACAAATCCGTCTCAGAAACATTTATGATTCAAATACAAAGCTGGTTCAAAATTCACACAAACAAAGATTCCATTTTTTCTTCACTTACATCAGCTTCTATCTAATTGGCACATAGAACAAGGATAGTTGATAGCCGGCTTTGTACTACACAGGTAGAATTGTTAAGTCAACTGAAATACAGAGCATGTTCTTTAATCAACCATCTCAGAGCAGAACTCTTAAACATCTAGTTTTCTTTTGTTTAATTTATATTTCTTGTCTGCCCCACTCCTTAAGGCCGGTCATTCAGTATTATAAAAAAAATACAGTCTCCAACACAACCTGCTTTTTACTACAATTACAATATACCAAATACCACCCGGAATTGGGCTGGGGAAAGACCGTAGACTGTCTGTGATGTCACAGTTGGTTTCTGAACCAACCAAATTTCTCACCACAATCTTAAGACGAAGCAAAATAAAGACTTCCATATTTTGAGAGAACTGTCAATCAAGGCGACCATGTCCGAAAATATACATCTCGTTATAAGCCTTAATAGCCTCTTTTTAGAACAATCATTTTGAAAACCATAGCCGAGGCACCCATTAGAAGAAGCAAGAAGAGCCCAGAGACTTAGATATAATTCATTGACTTTGTATTTCTTGTGATAAGTTTTTTTTCCCATTGACTTCCATTCAGTCAGGGGTTTTCTGGAGCAGCATCGAGTGCCCATTAGCCAAACTGCAGTTGAAGACACTTCCACTTCGGCTTTAACATTCGTCCGTCATTGTTTCTGCTTGGTATAAGTATGCGCATGTTGGTTTTGGCCCCAAGTTTTTATTTACAGGTGTGCATATCGTTCATGCTCTCGCAGCGCCGGCAGCGCACATAGCAGCACCACACAAACTTGCACTCGCACCGCTCCACATGGCGCACCACATGTGTGTTGTATCCACGCCCGCAGCACAACAGGTTGCAGCCGTCGGGACCTTGGGATCCGCGGTTGCAACGTCGGCCCCGGGTGCCCGCGACCCCCCTCCGCCTGTCCTCCAGACAGTAGTTGGGCGACTTGTGGAGGTAGACCAGCTCGTCCTTGGCTGGGGGGACGCGGCGTCGCTCCTTCTCCTTCCGGCGCAGCTTCCGCTTGGTGGGCGACTGCTCCCTCTCCAGCACCTGCACACCGGACTCGTAGCGCTCCTTCAGGTAGGCGCCCACGCGGCTGAAAGGGGCCATGGTGCGCCAGCAGGTCTTCACAGCGCATGAGCCCGAGATGCCGTGGCAGCGACAGTCGGTGGCCATGGTCTTTTCGATGGCCTGGAGGGGAAGGGGGGTCGGGGAGTAACAAGAATCAATGAATCAATCAAATCTTATCATACGTTGGGAATCGTGGATTGTCATTTAAGGAGGAAAAAAGATGACTGGGGTATACAATGATATTCTGTCGAAATTCCTATAATAACATATCCATCAATTCTTAAATATTGCCTGGCCCTACAAGGAGAGGTATAATTTTACGGCTAACTGGATTAGAGGGGGAGTTACAGGCACTGTTGTTTGTTACGCTCAGATGTTTCACTTGGCGGTGAAAAAAGAGTCAGGCTTGGACCGTGAGTCTCTTTGCCCTGAACATTAGTGTCCGTGGAGACTATTGTGGAACAAACCGAAAAAACATATTGTGTTTCTCACGGTTCAGGCAGGGAAGAGAGAAGACCACAATGACCCCCCACACCCCCCTCCACTAACACACACACACACACACACACACACACACACACACACACACACACACACACACACACACACACCCATGCAAGGTTTGGCACTCAAGTGTGCGTGAGCCTTGTATCAACCATCTAAAACATCCACTATCCCAACATAACTTCGTTCCCAGACTTTCTCATCAAGAAGGAGAATGCCTGGAAAAAAGTCTTCGATGATCTTGTCAAAGTTAATAACCCCCCCAACCACGCACTCTGACTGGTCTGTCAATGGTCAATGGTCAATGGTCCTATACTATGTGCAAGTACGTCCTTGTCTGATAATATGTTTTTTTAGACCCTGGAGTGGCTTTAAAGACCAAACTTGATGAATTGTACAGGTATGGGAAAATGTGTAGCCAGCCGGTCATTATGGCAGCATAACCCCCTGATAGGGTGATCAGGGGTTACTTTGCGATAATGACTGGATAGCTACACATTATCTTGCTTTTCACATGTCTACTTATGAAAGAAAATCCTTTTGAGATGGAATATTGATTTTAGAACTAGTGACATCAGTGACATCAGTAATTTTTCAGAAATAATTAGCCACAGATTGTCACTATTGAGCAATCAGAATTGAGCATTCCACAGAGCCGTGTAATAAGATTGGATTATTAATTCCTTTAATACTGTCTCTGATAACGCCATATTAAGATTCCCCTTTGTTTTTCAGTTTTTACTCAGTTTCCCTGGGGAATGAAAATGAAAGCAGTGTGAAAGGAAACAGATATTGTCAAACTACTTCCGGTGAACCAAGAAAATCGGAAGATCTCGCCCAAGTCTCACCCCAGCAGTAACAGTTGCGCAGAATTGATTTGATGAAAAGATTTGCCCCTTGGCAAGAATAGCATATTTTTGGTAGGGTGTGTTGAGGTAAATAATTACATTAGACCGTGCAGAATTCAGCATTTTGGCATTTCTCTCTCTCTCTCTTGCTCTCTCTCTCTCTCGCTCTGTAAAACATAGATATCGTCCATGCATTTGTCCACATTTTGGGAATCAAACAATTGTAGAAATAATATATAATATAGCATGATATACCCAACTGTATTCATTAACTAAATATTGAACAAGATAATGTCATCTTCTTTCTCCTTCGGGTGCTCCCATTAGGGGTCGCCACAGCGGATCATCTGCCTCCAATATCTTCTGTTCTGCGCATCTTCCTCCCTTACACCAACCGCCTGCATGTCCTCCCCCACCACAACCATAAACCTTCTCTTTGGCCTTCCTCTTTTCCTCTTGCCTGGCAGCTCCATCCTCAGCATCCTTCTCCAAATGTAACTCTTATCTCTCCTACACACATGTCCAAACCATCTCAATCTGGCCTCTCTCACAACCTGAGCTGTCCCTCTAATGTACTCATTCTTAGTCCTGTCCATCCTTGTCACTCCAAATGAAAGTCTCAACATCCTCAACTCTGCCACCTCCAGTTCAGCCACCTGTCTTTTTGTCAGTGCCACCGCCTCTAAACCGTACAACATAGCTGGTCTCACTACCGTCCTGTAGACCTTCCCCTTCACTCTTGCTGGAACCCTTCTGTCACAGATCACTCCGGACACTCTTCTCCACCCACTCCACCCTGCCTGTACTCTCTTCTTCAACCCCTCTCCCGCACTCTCCGCTGCATTGGATGGTCGACCCCAAGTACTTGAACTCATCCGCCTTCTCCACCTCCACTCCTTGTATTCTCAGCTTTTCCCTGCCCTCCCTCCCATTCAGACACATGTATTCTGTCTTACTCCTGCTGACTTTCATTCCTTTTCTCTCTAATGCATGCCTCCACTTCTCCAGGCTCTCCTCAACCTGCTCCCTAATCTCGCTTCAAATCATGTCATCCGCGAAAATCATAGTCCACGGAGACTGATTTCATCTGTTAACCTGTCCATCACCATTGCAAACAAGAAATGGGCTCAGAGCTGATCCTTGATGCAATCCCACCTCAACTTTGAATGCCTTCGTCACGCCTACTGCACACCTTACTACTGTCTGACTGCCCTCATACATATCCTGTACAACTCTTACGTCCTTCTCTGCCAACCCTGACTTCCTCATGCAATACCACACTTCCTCTCTCGGCACCCTATCATATGCTTTCTCTAAATCTACAAAGACGCAGTGCAACTCCCTCTTCCCTGTACTTTTCCATCAGCATTCTTAAAGCAAACATTGCATCTGTAGTACTCTTTCCTGGCATGAAACCATACTGCTGCTCGCTGATCCCCACCACTCCTCTTAACATAGCTCCACTACCCTTTCCGATTGCTTCATGCTGTGGCTGATCAAATTTATTCCCCTGTAGTTACTACAGCTCTGTATGTCTCCCTTATTCTTGAAGCTGGGTACCAGTACACTTATCCACTCCTCCGACATCCTCTCCCTTTCCAGGATGGTGTTCAACAGTCTTTTTAGGAACGCCACTGCCATCTCACCTAAACATTTCCATGCTTCCCCAGGTATGTCATCTGGGCCAACTGCCTTTCCACTCGTCATCTTCTTTAATGCTGTTCTCACCTCATCCTTGCGCATGATACACCCAGTACCTTCTTGGCCGTCTCCCTCACCACTTCAGAAGTTGTTTCCCAGTAACCTGGTAACCATTCATTCCCACCTATTGCCTGCCTTACCTATTCCCTAATTTGCATGTAACACTCCTCTTTTTTCAACTTCCACCATTTTATATTTGGATCTTCTTTCACTCTCTTCCTTTTCTCGGCCTCCAGAGTCATCCTACAGACCACCATCCGATGCTGCTGAGCAACACCCTCCCCTACCACCATTTTGCAGTCACTAATCTCTTTCAGATTGCACCTCCTGCATAAGATGTAGTCCACCTGTGTGCACCTTTCTCCACTCTTGTAAGTCACCCTGTGTTCCTCCCTCTTCTTGAAATACGTATTCACAACAGCAAATTCCATCCTTTTGGTGAAATCCACCACCATCTGTCCTTCCACATTCCACTCCTTGACACCGTACCTACCCATCACCTTTTCATCACCTATGTCTCTGATCCCTTCGCCAACATGCCCATTGAGATCTGCTCCAATGACCACTCTCTCTCCCTTGGGAATGCTCTCCACCATGACATCCTACTCACAAAATAATTCTTCTTTCTCTTCCATCTCACACCCAACTTGGGGAGCATATGTACTGACCACATTTATTATCACACCATCAATTTCCAGCTTCATGCTCATAACTCTGTCCGACACTCTCGTCACCTCCAAAACACTCTTGACATATTCTTCCTTCAAGACTATCCCTACCCCATTTCGCCTGCCATCAACTCCATGGTAGAACAGTTTGTACCCGTCTCTGATACTCCTGGCTTTACTCCCCTTCCACCTGGTCGCTTGTACACATAGCACATCTACCTTCCTTCTTTCCATTATGTCAGCCAGCTCTCTCTCTTTAACCTTCATAGTGCCAACGTTCAAGTTCTTAGTCTCAACTCTACTCTCCTACGCTTCTTCCTCCCCTGCTGTCTCAGGACACGCCTTCCCCCTCTTCTACTTCTTCGGCTGACAGTAGCACAATTTCTACTGGCACCCTGTTGGCTAACGGCACCAGTGGTAGTCGTTGTTAACCCGGGTCTCAACCGATCCGGTATGGAAATCAGATTTGTTGTCGCATGTTTGATTTGGCATGGTTTTTACGCCGGATGCCCTTCCTGACGCAACCCTCTCTATTCATCCCGGCTTGGGACCGGCACTGATGATACACTGGCTCGTGCACCCCCAGTGGCTAGATTAAACAACAAGATAATGTCATATAGTATATATAATGGAAATGTGACTATATGGAAGGAATCCTTATATATTTTACAGTACACGCCGATAAAAATTAGTTTCCTTCAAGAATATATCACAACATACTGTACATGATTGTACATTAACTGTTTTCTTCTATTGTTGAGGGGATTAAAACATTGTAAAATACATAAAGTATCATTTCAAAGTATTTGCTAAGCAGTGCTTTGGTCCAGGAGTTTAGAAAAATATAGAATGTTGCTGCGTCACAACTGGCCTACCATTAGGGTTGCCAACTGTCCTGTATTATCTGGGACGTCCACTATATTGGGCTAAATAGTTTTTTCCCATACGGAACCTCCCTTGTCCTGTATATACAGGTAAGATCACCTGTCATCCAATCATACACTCCTAATGCGCATCAGAAGTACGTATAACATAAATGCGCCAATTCCTGCAACAACAAAAAAATGTTTGGTGTTCTTCAGTCTGTTTGGCATTTGCAAATATGGATAAACTGAAAAATGAAAGACTGTGCAGCTACAGCAAATAATGTGACACAAAAATGTCATGGGATAAGCCGATCAGCCGTGAAAAAGTAGATGAAAAAGTAGACTCGTGAGTCATGCCCCTCTTTTGCTCATTTGCATTTCAAATGTTTTTTTTGTTTGTTTTTTTTGCTGTAAAGGTCCAAATCGTGATTTCTTTGATCATTTATCTTGAGGTTTATTTACATAAGCGTACATAATGATACCCTTTTTGTAAAGCTAGACTAAATGAATATACACATTTATTTCCTTTTCAATTGAGAAAGAATATGAATATACACTGTTCATTCACACAACACCCTACCCATACCGCCGGCGCAACGTGCACCCGACAAAAGGTGGCCGTGCCACTGCCACCCCCACCTTGTGTACCGTATTTGGTAGTGAGAAAATTGGCAACCCTACCTATGTTCGTATGGTCGACCAGCGTGCTTTAGTATGTGAGTAAAAAGAACAATGTCTTCTCGGACAGACTAGATATACATGTCATATACAGCAGCCACTCCACTTCCTCTCGGCACGTTGAGGGGTTGATGGCGATACTAGGTTACCCTAGGTTTTTAAGTGGTTGGGTCTCCACAATTCATTGTTCCACGATCATGCAGCTAGCTTGTTTTGATGCAGTTTGACATTCATGGTTAGCGATCGGGTCTCTCTCACCTGGCGTCCCACCTCGCTGTTGTGCTGGTTGACGACGAGCATGGTGTGGCCTGCTTCCCAGGTGGAGGACGAGTTCCTGGCACCACCGTGGATAAACTTGCGGCTGAACCAGGTGCCGTAGTGAATGTGGTCCGAGCAGCCCCCCCAGTGCCAGCCCCCGGTGGGCGAGCCGGGGCCCTGGAGGCTGGTGTCACAGCCGCACTCAGTCATGTTGCCCTGGCTGCAGGAGCGTGTGACAGCGTGGACCAGACCGGCCGCCATCACTGCATAGATAAACGCTGTCTCCTTGGTACCTGTACCACACAAACAGAGGTGCAAAAAAGGAATCCATGTAAAATAATTCAGAGATACTTGCTGCGTCCAGAACAGTGTACTACATAAAACATGTTCGTACTGCCGTCCAGTATACTTTTGTGAGTAAAAAGAACAATGGCTTATCGGATATATTACATTGTCACATAGCCACACCGCTTCCTTTCAGAATGTGGGTTCAGGATAATGCTACATAGAAACTTTTACTCGTGTCTTGCCCTCGCAATGCATTGTGGGATACGCTTTCCAGCATAGGGGACAGTATTTCAACGGATATAGTATTTCATTTTGGTACTTTTCCCATATTGGGCATACTATTGTTTGGTACATACTAAACACTAATTTGGCATAGAAAATAGTATGCTAGTGCGCCATTTTGTCTTCCCAAGTGTCAGCCCCCTTCTGTAGGTTTGTTGCCATTCCCTCCTTTCTAAACCACTAGTGCATGACCGGTCAAAATTTAAGACTTGCTAAGACGTTTGAGTTTTAATGGCTCAGTTTAACAAAATGTCAATGATTCAGTCCTTGTGTTCCACAATGGAAGATGAAACTGCTGGTTTACGTCATACACTGGGGAAACAGTCTTTGTGACTCAGACACCCTGAAGCCCAGCCTACTGCTGGCTCGCTGTTCATTGAAAGTTTATCAATATTACATTTGTCCTGTGTCCAAATTGCACCAAATTGGACACTACACGTCCTTGGATCGCCAGCAATATGCACACCAAGTGTGAAGTAGATTGGATGATCGGTTGTCGAGATTATCAAAGAACATACTGACAGACAGACAGACAGACAGACAGACAGACAGACAGACAGACAGAGATCGTTTCCCTTATAGTTAGATTACAGTAGATGTTGATGAACGTTGGCCTTTGACTTAGCTCCTCCCATATTGGCCCTCCCTCTCTGAATGGCCAGAGATTTTTTTTTCCAATCAATATATTCTAACTGCAATATTCGAGGAAGGTGGAAGGTGTTCTTGGAGAGAAGGAATAGTTCAGCTATTTTCAAGTTGAAGGACACTGTAACGGTTCTCTAATAAGTATTGTGGTTGGAGACTTTGAAATCTTCAAAGTCACAATAGCTGCACATATTGACATCTTACAACCAGTGGCAGGAAGCTCGTAGAATGACTACAAACCTGACAAGGGGCTTTCAGCATGATTGTTAAAGACAGACATCAAGGCCGTCGGGGTGCCCTTCTTTGAACGCCTTGAGATCGCGGTCTGTCAGTCGAGAAAGTGACAAAGTTGAGGCGCCAGGGCACCAGACACAAGGTTGGATGGGAAAAGAGGACCTCGCCTAAGACAGGGGGAGTTGGGTTACAACATCACAGCTTCGCAGAGCTGGAGCGCGGACAGACAGGCCTGCCTGTGATACTGGCGATCACACCCAGGTACAAAAGAACAGGGTATTCAAAGGAGAACTGCAGTCAGCGTAATTATATAGTTTTGTATACGGATTTATATATGCTACATAACACCGTAAATACATTTAACTACAATTAATGCTACACATCTACCGTAAAAGTTCCCTTTCAAAGACAAATACAATTGTTCTCATTTTAATGAATGCACTATTACTGTGAAAGTTCTCTCGTAAGGAGGCATGATGATACAGGTTTAATGGTTAATATTTGGCCGTCTGATTCCAAGGGGACTTTAAGCTATTAATATTACCTTACGTCATTCTAATTAGTGAATCATACTACACTCACTACCTTGTAAACGGTTTACTAGAATATGAATCTTAACGTCGCCAGAGAGGCCTTTCGTGACATAATTACGTAAAAATGAAATCCTCTGATTTGATTAGAATAACGTCTCGCATTGAGACCGTAAAAAGGAACATCTGTAGTCATGGGACAAACACTTACAGCGAATAGTTTTCCAAGGTAACCGTCCCACATCTGACTCATGCAGATGCGTGGTATGATTTCAAGTATATGAGTGTGACAATATGTACATTAAACATCTATATATTTTTGGTTCCTAATTGGCTCTAACGCTTACCAACAGGTAAGACAGAGAAGAGATTGAAAGAAACGAAAAACAATGTTTTTCCCTCCCGAATTCCTGTAACAATAAGGAAATTTAACTCGACTTCCATATTCATTTGGAGTTGGGGTCTCTAATTTGGATAAAACCAGCTGGATTAAGGGTCAGGGCGGGGTGGTGGGGTGGCGGAGGTGGGTTGCGCAGGGGTTCACAGCTCAAAGACAAGCATTAGACCGTGGATAAAGCGCTGTTAACCGGAGCAGATGTGCGCACGGGGAGCACACTGGCACACAGGTTCCGGCAGCGAATGCTCGCCAAATCAAATTAACCATCTCTGACCAACATGGAACATTTTCATGAATAAAGTGGAGCACGGGGAAGAAATTAAAGCCTGTGGGCCTACTGTCGACTCTTCCCACTAAGAAAAACAGAGCTCCGGGGGTCAAAAAGTTGTCTTAGTCCTGTAAAATGATCTTGTAGAATTGTCCAACCGTTCACAGTCAATAAGGAGAGATGTCTTGAAATGTACTCAAGGCGGAGATCTTTAAACATCTGTTGTTCTTTCTAAAATATGACTTATTTTAGTCGAAGTAAATCCAAAAAATGTGTTATTTTTTCAACATAATCTAGGCCTAACCAAAGACACATTTCCTTAAAGGTAGCTGAATAAGTTGATTTTTCTTCCCCCGAAAAGGCTTAAGATTTATTTCCACGTGGATGTAATGTGTGAGTGCAACGAGAAAGTACAAATCCATTAAAGAATTGTGAGAAAAAAAACATCTAAATTTTGGGATGGGAGGCCAAATTCTGAGAAGGCTAAGAATACATACAATGAGATTAAAAGTCAGAATGCTGATATTGACGTCTTTTTTCATTACTATTCAATTCAACAGAATTAATGGAATTCTGGGAATAAAGCCAACAATCCTGAGATTCAAATCCTAATTTTGAGATTAACGTCAGAATCTTGAGATTAAAAGTCAAAATCCTGAGATTACAAATCACAATCGATGATATAACCGATATCGTTATTTTTTCTGGGGGGTTGGGGGTAAAGCAAACAATTCTTGTGATTCTCACCGCTGGTCAGTTCGTGGCCGAACACGGACGCGTCCCGGGCGGTGGAACAGTTCCACCGTTCGTGCCTGAACTGCGTCTGGCACTCGGCGACGCCAAGGCGAGCACCGTCGCGCACGCTCGGCAGCAGGAAGGGCCGCTTGGCGCACAGCTCCTTCTGCTTGGGGCTCAGCGGGAGGTCGGCGCAGCCTACCTTCTCTGGCACCCCTGACGACGTTATTCCCAGCCACCTGACGCACACACACACACCAACACACACACACACACACACACACACACACATCAATAACACATCAGGTCACCAAAGTTAAAAAAAAAAATACAAATTAAAAAAAAGTATTGGAAAATTATTATTTACTTTTTTAAATTTGTTAAACCTATATACAGTGAAGGAAGACGTATACTATTCTCAGAGATTTTACTTAAATTAAAGTACAAATACGCACAAAAATGACTGATGAAAGTTAAAACTACCATATAGACGTATATACTTAAGTAAAAGTCACCTGCTTTCTCTTAAATGTACTGAAAGTATTAAAAGTAAAGGGATTTGTCATATTCAGTCTATGTACTGTAACTTTTTTTTCTGCAGAGTGATAGATATAAATATACATCCTGATTTAAAGAATGCACATGGATAAAAATTCCTATTTACAAAACGAAATATATATATATTTCGTTTTGTAAATATGGATTTTTATCCATGTGAATGTGCATATATCTATATATATACATATACACACACACACAAATTAAAAACTAAAGTAAACTCACTAAAACCTAAAGTTGCTTAGAAACGTCGTGGAGTAAAATTCCAAAGTCTGTTATGCTGAATATGCTTAAGTTAGTATAGATACTTGAAAAACAGTACAAATACTTTAGTACTTGTACCATTGTTCTCTACTTAAAACGTGAATCTTAATTCCTCAAATTCGAGTTAAGAAGACCCAATAAATATAGGTTTTGTGAAATTAAGTTTGTATTTTTTTTAAGATGATCGAATGATTCCAATCCAATGTTAGGTGCTGTGCGTAAAAGTACGTTTTGGAATTTGGAATCAGCTGGTTTAGGCACTTATGGTGTGCCAAAACCAGTGCCATTTCACCACCACTTCACACAGGGGCTGCAGAACGTTAAAAAGTGGAGCGTTTTCTACTTACATCCAGCTGGCTCGGCAGTAGATTGGGTAGAAGGAGAAAAACAAGAACGACAGGGCGCAGATCTGGCTCAACCCGCGGTTCCGTCTCTCCATGTCCGCGTCATCTACAAAAGTCTGCGAGTGTCAATGTCCATCCCGGGGATTAATCACTGGAGCACCGTCGTTTCATTCCAAAAAAGACCCGTACCCAATTAATTCCCAGTACGCATAGTGGAGCGGCTTTTCCAACTTGTACGCAAAAATCCTGATGCGCAAAGATAAAATAAGCATAATCCAATTTTCTACATAGGGGATGGATGTGAGCTTGTTCGATTAGTTCCCGGCGATGTTTCTATTCTCCCAGCGCTCCGGAACATGGTTTCTTATCCCTGGATTTGGGGGAAAGGAGAGCCCGAGTGGAGGGTTTAACGCTGCGCTCAACGTAACCCGGGGCTGCGGATTGGATCGTCCCACCGAATGTATTATTCATACGGACGCGGATCCAGGAGCGCTAATTGGACGAAGCGTAAAGATGTGTTAAAATCTAAAAGCGAAAAGGAGAAAAGAAAGAAGAAAAAAAAGAGAAACCAATCCAGTGTCTGCAAGGCAACCGGGTGAGAAAATTCTATGAAAAATCCTGCCTATTAGTCAGTGGCCCATACGCGCACACACACACACACACGCACACACACACACACACACACACACACACACACACACACACACGATAATCTATTTCCAAATGCGAGATTATGAGTTTTTGTTTCCTTTCGTTTCATTTTTAAGAGGGCACAAACGAAACAAAGAAACTAGTTTTCTCCCTCGCAATACAACGGTTGTTTCCTTATTATTTACTGTTGTCCTGTTAGTACGAGGAGTCATTGAAAACTGGAGTCAAATTCATTGTATGCGTAAGCTACACATTCCAATGGCCAATAAAGGCCAATAAAGCCCGATTCTGATTAGGCATTTGACAATGTTGGGTGGACATGTCTAATTACCTCACAAATTAAAGAGTGGTTATTGAATGAAGACGTGGATGTCGAAAAAGAGTTCTGGGACATGATCTTATGGATTCCACCTTAATGTAAAGCATTTTGCGGTGTCTGAAACATAATGTATAAGTAAAGGTTATTATTATTATGATTAATAATAATAACAATAATAATAATAACAATTATTATTATTATTATTATTATTATTATTATTATTATTATTATTATAACTATAATAGTTACAACAATAATAACATTTATTATACATTTATTTACTTTCAGTCTTCGAAAAACTCAAATTTAAAGCCTCATTTACATCAAGATGAGGCCTAATTCAGTTTTACTCGCCTACAACGCTGACATTGTCGCACAAATGAAACCATGAAAGCAAAGAAATAACATCATTCTTTGACGTAGATTTGCACTCTCTAAACAAAAAGTGTAAATTGGGCAAATTTATTAAATTTCCTGAATTATGAATCTCCCTGGAAAACCACGTTTTTGGTGCTTGATGACCAAATTTTTTTTTTTTTTTTTTTTTTTCGAGGACTTTTCTGTGTACATACATCTACTGATGCCTCTGGACACATCTTCAGTGATTTTCCTGGAATCATCGGGTGTTTCGGGTCTTTGGAAATCATACACTCTCATCCAGGTGACCCAGCTGGGGCTGATCAGACCCCAGCTTGTGGCTAGCTACTTACTCCATGGCTCTCATCTTTTGAGCCACAACCATCTTGAAGCCCTCTCTGCCATATCGGTGGTACTCTGAATGCCTCTCCTCTTCCTCTCTCCCTTGATGCCCAAATAGCTGAAGGCTCTGGCCAAAGAACGGGCTGCGAATTCCCTGTAATCCAACCTCCACTGGGAGACACCTTGCTTTGCATCCAGCTTGCTGACAGCTGATGGCCTGCTTGGAGGGCCGGGACCGCTTCACCCATTCAACTACTGCGCTGATGGCCTCAGCGATGGTCCCCAGGACCTGATCATGCCTCCATCTATACAGTCCCTCTCTGAGTGCCTTTGTGCAGCAGCTGAGGATGTGCTCCAGGGTTCCTTGCTTGGAGCACAGTGGGCACCCCCTTGTGACTCTGCTTTGCCCCATTTGTGAGATTTTATGGGTTTGAAAGCACATCTTACACTGCCTGGATGAGAAATTTGATGCGAAGTGTATCGGCTTAACAAAGCTCAGCCCAGGTCACTTTCCTCTCAAACACATTCTCCCATCTTGTCCAATCTCCTGTTGCTTCATTCCCACCGACTTGCACGTTCTCGTCTCCTAAGCTCCTTAATCTTGCCTAAGCTCTTGACTTGTCTCTGTGATGGTTGGGATGGCTGTGCCTGCAATGTTGAACCGGAACTTGTTCTCCACCTCTCCTTTCCTTGGCACCATAAATCTTGATTTGGCTGGTTTGAAACGCATCCGCGCCTACTTCATCAGTTTTTCAAGCCCCTGCAGAATTCACTGGCAGCCTGGGACTGATTCTGTGGCGACTGTGAGGTCGTCGTGGTTTGTTTGTCGCCTCGGTCTGATGCCGTTAAGGCTGTCCGTCTGGGGTGGGGGGTTCTCCAGAGAAGAATTCCCCCAGTAATTCCCCCAGTATGAGGGAATAAAAGAGGTTTTCTAATTTTACATTTCGGTAGGTTGAGTAATTTCAACACCAATTTCATATTCACAAAACAAACAAACATGGGATGCCTTTACCGAGAACCCAGGCCTTTATTAAAAATGCATAAACAAACAATTTTCGTATTTGTCTGCTATTTTTTTACCGTTAAGAAAATAGTGAATGTGAGTAGGAAGATTTAAAAAAAGGCTTTTATAAACCAGACAAAAATGTCCTTATTTAAAAAATTCATATAGAGTAAGGCTAAATAAAGGAAGCAGACCAAAGTGGAATCAATTAGTAATTGCATAATTCATATTAAATAATTGCATAAGCAGGCAGTCATCACATCACATTCTCTTGTTGGGCGGAAAAAATGAGAATCCACAATTTTCTTAATTTTCTTACAATTCTACATACACATATAATTAACACATTCTGCACATTCTGACATTCACAAACAGAACAATCATCTGTCACCGACCACCAAAACAATCAAAATACTAAAAAGGGACGTTTTGTTTTTCTTTCATTCCTGTTAAGACCTCCACTCTTGGCTGCTTGGCTAACAATTGGCTTAAAATATGGAAGATTTGTGCATTGCGTCTAGCGATTCTGCCCGCTCGTCCCATGCGCATTTGTTACTGATTGTGATGGGTCGACGGAACTGTGAGAGAAATTAGGAGGGCACGTTTCGATGCAGCCAATCTCCCTGATACAAACGCAGCAAGATTGTCATCTTGTACAAAAAAGAGATGGCAGATGAGGTGCAAATCAAGATGGCGATTCTAAAACAATAACCGTGCCGCCCTATGCTCTAGTAGCATTGGGGTTATAAAAGCCTTTCATTGAGGCATCTCCCTTGATTTTCATCTAGATTTATTTATTTCACTCAGAAGCAAGCTTCTCTTCTGCATGTGTTGATCAACCGGTTTCACAACATTCTTATAAATAACATATTACAGTTCTGTCTGAACATATAAACATAGGCACGATAAACATAGGCATGATAAACATCTCTAGAATGACTGTAATGCAATATCCAACAAAAGTCAATTTTTGAGGTATATAGTAGTTGCTAGTTTGGTTTTCTTGGGTAAGATTAAGAGTTTGTGTATGCAAGACATAGAGAGAGATAAATAGCCAGAGGTTAGAGCGTATGAACAGGCTCCAGAATCTCTTTTTAGTCTTGAATCTCTCATCTGCTTCCTCTCTTCTTTCCCCTGAATATACCCTTTTCTTGATGAGATGACAGGAGTGCGAGAAGGACCGTGCCTCTCGCATGGAATTGTCTCTTCATCGTCGTCAGTGGACTCCCCAAACAGTTTCTAGGTTTCCTCCAGCGGACAGAGGCGGCTCAGCAGGATCTCAGAGTACGCCTGGGCCACCGGCCCCCTCACGTGATAGAACACAGTGTTGGACCCCTCCAAACTGTCCGCCAGAGCTCCGGGGCCCCCTGGTCCACTTCCTGTTTCGTTCTTCCCGCCACTCGTTCTGGTGGCGGTGGATCGGTCGGTCGCGCCATCCACGCTGTGCTGGAAGTCCGACTTGATTCTCCCACTTGGTGGACCTGTGGAGGACCCCAACTTGTCGACCTAACAGGTGCAGAAAATGGCTCTGTGGATTACTAATGTAGAAATATCATGTTTAGGAATGACAACATTTAACAAAGGGACACATATGAACAGTGCTTATAAAAACACTGTAGAAATGTGTTTTTCAAAAAGAGGTTTAGAATGAATACACAAGTCTCGCAGCTTGAAGGATGGAGAATTCTGATGCCCAGCCGTACTGAGAAAAGCCTCAAGTCAAAAAAAATTAGACGCCTGTAAATGATAACGGTGTCCATAATAAATGTAGAAAAGGGCAGGACATAGGACAAGGTGGATTGGCTTGTAACAGGAAGCTGGATGTAGCTGTAGCAGCACCATGCGGGATCCATTACAGCCGACTTTTGAAGCCAGTGCTGAAGTGCCTAATAAACTACAGTTTGTCTAATGGACACATAAAAATGCAAGCCACTTCACATTATAGTCAATATATTTCAATCAATACAAGAATTTAGGCTCTCAATATTTAATATTACATCTCCCAATGGGTGCCTCGGTTGTGATTTTGAAAACGATTGTTCTGTGAAGAGGATATTAAGGCTTAAAGAGTGGTATATTTGGAGGTGTGGTTGCCTTGATTGACAGGTCTCATTGACGCTCAAGCAAGTTGGGCATGTTTCTTTCGACTTACCTCAATCGCACTCCTACCGCTGCCCAAATTTATAGGCTTTGGATCTGTGTCCGGCCAAGAAGGCAATGAGCCATCTTGAACCTAAACTCCGAGTTTAAATCGTCTCTTCAGAAAGAGATGACGTCCAAGTCTATGGCCAGTACAGTTCAAAATGCAATTACGCAGTGGTAAAAATGAGACAGAACAGCCAGGCAACAGGCCTCAACTCGTGTCATAGATTTCCTATGGATTGGCTCCGTTTACTCCTTTTATAGGTCGAGGTTAGTCAAGTAAGATGCCCAGCCTTCTCTTCCATCCAATTTGTATGAGGCAGCAAATGGAGTTTGTACACCCCTGACACTCTAAAAAACGCTTCACTTGCAAACTTGCACGCACATAAACACCAGCCTAGCTGCCATCAGTGTATGTTTCACGAGGCAACGTAGCTGAGCCTGATTGCTAATTACTCATTAAATGGTGCCAAGAGGCAAGTTTTACTGGTGGGTGGCGGGGGAAGAGGGGGACCAAGAAAATCCTGAAATCAAGTCCCTCACGCCATGAGCTAAGGGCAGTGTGCGGTTTTTAAAGAGCTTTGCAGAGGGTTATCAAGACTTAGGATCAAATTTCTGTGAGCCGTGTCAGCGTATTTATGTATGCCACAATTTAAAACCCCTGATTTTCCCATAAGTATTGAGAATTGTACTTCGTTAGGGAGTTTTTTTCCCTGAGGGCAGAAGGCATTCAAAATCATTAGCTGCAATTTATTTCGATGAGCTGGGTGGACATGTCACTCACCCAGCTCCACCTGCCATGGCACATATTCGTTTACATATTTCTGGACCCCTGAGAGTAGGCTGTGGCCATTCTGCCAATCTTGGAACAATTGCACAGCTGTTTTACAACAATTACTCTAGTTTTCGGAGAGTTATAATAGCTTACCTCGTGAAAGTGGCAGCAACAATGACCACCAAGGAACTCCTTGAACCGGGCCATGGTGACTCGGAATGTGTCCAGTACTTCATACCCATGGCTCTTTGCTGCGGCCATAATGTTGTTGTTCTCCCGGTAAATGTCTCGTATTTGCCGCTGCGTGGACAGTGATAAGACAGCTGAGAAGAAACCTTTTCATGGAGTCATGTTTCCACAATAGATCACAGGAATACACTTTCAATATTAATACACAATTCTTAAGAAATATGTAAACCCAACATTTGATTTTCCACACTCTGAATTGGCTTTAATCGATTATGCAAATCCCTGAATTCAAAGTAGGTCGCAATGTCCCACATAAAAATATCAAATGACAACTCTGAGGTGCAATACATTTTGAACATGTGAGCATTTTTCAGCTTTGAATGTTAAAGAGAATCTCACAGTTTTGCCATGTGGCAGTCAGAAATGAGTTAATAACTTCCAAAGATCCAGCTGGTAGAAAGAAAACTATCTTATCGTTACAAATGATGGTGTGTTGCTGAGACTAAACAAACCAGTGATGTGCGGTCCACGTAGGCAGTGCTTTTCAGAAGGCACATTTTTTTCTCTAAATGCGAGTTGAGGGAGCCATTGATTATAACGTCTAGATAATTAGCGAGATAATCAGCTAACACGAATGCATCATATAAGGCCATGATTGGGAGGGAAGTGCCTGTTTTGGGACAGAGAAACATGGAGGGCAGGGGGTAGGGGTTCAAATGAGGAGTTTATGGTGGTAGTGAACATACCAGACTGAGAGATGTGTCATCTATAGATAGATGGAAACCCAGGCCCAGAGATTTGATCACCACCATGATGTTGCCAAGACCTTCTCTAGAGGGGATAGGATCCAGTAGGGAGGGTAGGATAAACTTAGTGACTAAGACAGTTTTCAGTTGATTAGGTAGGCAAACTACCATGAGAACTTCATCTATCAAGGAATAAAACACAGCAAAATCAAAGTATTAAAAGTATCCCTGTATTGTCAAATCTTTGTGTCTACATTGGTATGCTCTTCCTCACCTCTCCAGAATCTCTTGAATGACCCGGAGGTGACTGGCTTTGAGCCAGTGGACGCCGCCGACCACCAGCGCCGTTCGATGGGAGTTTTCCAGGGGCTGCGACCTTAATGAAAATGGGATCGCACAGAGGTCATGCATTGTATCATCCCAGAAGACAAGAGACAAGCCTTAAAGGGATACTCCAGGTTGAATGCCTCAAAAATAGTTGTGAATGTAAGGTCCATGATTTTGTTTCTATCTTTTTATTTTCACCAGTCAAAAACAACTCTATACTAATGTACTAAGATGTATCGCTTAAATAACTCAGCATTTGAGATGCTGGAAGGTGTATTTCTCTGACTTCCCAGCAGCTAGGCTAGTTGATCCCCGCTGCATCCTTGCATTGAGCTGGGCACCAGGTCAGGTCAATTTTTTCGGAATAATGACCGGGGTCTGTTACAGTTGTTCTTGATTGCAAGAGATATGTAATGAAACTGGGGTCGACTTGTTCTCCATCATAACCTAATTAGCACAACAGTATTCCCTTGAGCAAAACAGTCATTTCTCATCGCTTTCACACACAATGCAAATGCTCAGCAAACTTTTGCAAAACAGTAAACACAAGTCCTGATAGAAGATGCAGAACTCAGTTGAACAAATCATGTCAAACAAAATTAACACATTTGGTCACAACAAACTGAAGTTACTCTCTTGAAATTGGACCTCTTCTGCACATTTTTGCACAATTGTTGAATCAGCTATCAGTCCCTATTCATGCATAAAGGAGCTTAGCTTGCTGGATTTTATTTTTATTCTCTGTTTATACAGCATCATTGAGTTTGTAAAGGATAAAGGTTTTGTAAAGGTTTCCGAAATTTGAAACATACAATAAAGCCTTTTATTTCGGGAAATTCATGCTCTTGAGTGACATTCTTTCGGCACTGGTCATATTTAATTAAGACATTTTAGGAGAAAAATAATAATAATACAGCTGTGGTTTAAGCAGCCACACCTGTCTTGGGTCTAGGTAATTGGGCTAGGGTTGCTGCGTGTCTGTTGCCCATTTGAGTAATCAGTGAGCAACAGGTTAAATCACCATCCCCACACACGCACAGGATAGGAGCCCTTGTCATGACATGCTTTCCATCTGCTCTGGGCTTGTTCCACCTTGCCCACTCTCGACAATGAAACTGGTGTGCTTCACCCTGGTGTCCTTTTTATCAGGCACAGCGGAGCGCAGGTCATGGGCGGTGTGGGTAATGGGAACAATTCCTCACTCACTCTGTTTCCTTCGTTTCACACTGTGCCTTCACGCTAACGCTTGCTAGTGGCAAGATCTTGTGACGCTACACAGAACTACAATGGAAGAATTGAATTGACATAAATGTGCATAAGTGAGTAAGTCAGTCAGTACTGTGCATATGTTTTAGGCACTTTAGATGTTTCACAACAACATTTGACTCAGACAGTTATTTAATATCTTCTGCATTAGTGTGTCAATTAAGCATTTTTGAATCAACGTTCAAGGGCATTTTTTCTGGCTACATTTGCACCGCCAATAGGTACTCTGATGTGACGCTGACGTGACATGAGCCAATGGGGTTTTAGCATGAGTTCTGTGTTCCGTGTTGTATTAGCCTATAAACTTTCACGTATTTCACCTTATCAGTCCACCAAAATCTGTTTCTGAACAAATCTGAGGTGAGAAATTAACAATCCAGTTGCTGAATCTTCACTGGGCCTAATTTAAAAGTTAGCTCTGACTTTCGCAAGGCAAGGGCACACATTGGGACACCGTGCACAGATTTCTTGTTTCACTCATTTGATCTGGGAAAATAAAATAAATGAAATAAATACAGCGACAATAAAAATACAATTTTTATTGGGTTTTTATTTTTTATTACCGCTGAGTGTACGTGGGCTGGTCCCAGAGCAATGTGACTTGACCAGGTGGACTGTCTTCAGTCCGAGGGACCGGCAAGGGTCAATCACCATGCTCTTACGTCACTGAAGGTACCTCTTATGCCGGTTAGTCCCTGCCCTGGAGAAGGACCTAAAAAAGTCCCTCAAAACGGCGTTCTAAAAACTACTGTACAAGAGGGAGGGAGGGTTCCTCCAAAAGTTCTTTGAACTATGAAAAACTTCCTGCAGTGCGAAAACGAATGTCTGTAGCATGATGATGACCCCAGTCAGAGTCATAAAGAACTATTATCCATGAAAAGAAGAACAAGGAGTCCTGCAACAGATGGTATGGCCCCCCTACAGAGCCTCTTTCCATCATAGAGTCAATCTGGGATTACATGGAGACAGAAGCAATGAGAGCCTAAATCCACAGAGGAACTGTGGCAAGTTTTTCAAGATGCTTGGAACAACCTACCTGCCGAGTACCTTAAAACTGTGTGCAAATGTACCTAGGAGAATTGGTACTGTTTTAAAGGCAAAGGATGGTCACACCAAATATTAATTTGATTAAAGTTTTTTTTCTGTTTACCACACTTTGTATGTCATTAATTGATAAATAAAAACTATTCATGGCATAATTTGTGTGTGCCTAAAACCTTTGCACAGTACTGTAGGTTGAAAGTAGGGCTGGACAATATGGCCAAAAATGTTATCACAATGTTTTTCTACTTCTATGTTTGTTTCTTTGCTGTATGATTGGCTGTTTTGACTCAAAAACTGAATCGAAAAAAGATTCATAGATTTGTCAGTGTTATTGTGGAACATTTTATCGCAAAAATTATCTAGATCATTTTAGTAGTGGCCACACCTGCCACCACACTATGAGCATTACTTAGTTCAAACCAATATTACGTCTCGTTTCTCAATTTTCTTTAATTATATACGTGGCCATGTAATAAGTGGGAGAAATGTGCAGACAGTTGGTCATTATCGCAAAGGATGCCCAGGCATTTTGAAAATGGCTAACCTATCTTTTATCCTTCTGGGTTGAAAAACTCACTCACTCTGTCGCTCACTCTCTCTCTCTCTCTCTCTCTCTCTCCCTCTCTCTAGCAGACTCAACACACTCAAACTGAACCCCACACTCTGACGCCCCCTCACCTGCGTAGAATCTCTTCCAGGGACCTCTGGAAGGTGGGCCGGGCACTCTCCTCCAGCCAAAACTGGGGGTAGTAGGAGAAGCTGACGTGGGTTCGCCCCCGGTTGAGTCCGTCGTAGAACAGCATGTCGTGGGACCTTAACCAGTGCTCCAGTGTGGAGTTGACCCTCTCCATCAGGAAGTACATCATGCCTCGATTGGTGGAGTCACCATAAAACACAATCTGAGGTGGAACGAGGAAAGTTTGCGTACCATTTAATTCCAAACCTCATTTATCCGAACTTGCCATTCAATTGACCAAGATTTTAAGATTTTCGCCGATGAATTTTTGAATCAATGACAGCTGCAAAGCACAAAAGCACTGTTTTATGGCAAACCATTCCTTATCTGACAAAATTTTACATTTTGAATTTATGTTCATGGATCTCACTGTGAGCAAATATTATTCATATAATTGTTTGTGGGGGAGATTAAATAAACCCTGTTTGATCGATGTTAGGAACAGTTTACAGTTTACGAACATGGAAGTTGAAATTGCCTCTTGATTTTGTCCTATTTTACAGTCAATTGTAATCTTGGAATTGAAAAAAACCTAAAACACCAGGATTATTTAACTCCCTTAAAATACAGATACATATAATAATAGATACATCTTTTATATTAAATTCCCTTTCTTTTCTTTCCTTTACTCTTCATTCGTGGCCTTTTTCATCATGTTTTATTCCTCTGTGTGAACTTGATTCGGTCAATTTGAAATCATTGCACTTTATATGAACAACCAACAAAGGGGTGAACACTTCGTTTTTCAGGGAAATTTAACAGCTATTTGCTCCGACAGATCGGTGAATATTTTAAAATATTAATGCTAAGGCTCTACCAAATCTAGGAATGGGATAACTCAAATTTTGATGTCACAGTGAAAAAACTCTTTCACTGGCAGAGCGCTGTTTCCCTGGCAGAATGTGCCTGCTGGTAAAGCTATCCAGGACTGTCACTCCTCTCTAAAATAATAATAAATAATAAATAATTAAAATAACAAGTCTTCTTCAAAGCCATAAAATGGGGAAAACTCCAGTGATTTCCCCCTTGAAGTTCAGAAATCCATAAAAATAAAAAATAAAATCCAAAAATCTATATAATCACAAATTGGCACTCCGTCTGAGTTCACAGGAAGGAAATATTTATTTTTTGTTCATTTATAAAAAAAATTGACAGTAATTTTTTGTTATACACAATAATGGCACCACCGATGTCCAGCTTGAGGTTAAACCCTATTAAATGGCCTCCATGTCATAATTTCTCTCCTCAGTCATTTAGCTTCCTTTTTGAGATACATTTGGCTCAGAAACAGAGACACATTTCCCATATGTACAGTATATATTAAGGTGTATCTATGTATATTGTCTCATTTTGAACATCATTTGAAATATATTAAAAATCACATTTAGATGGTCAATCACTTTGGAGTTTGGAGAGTTTTCTTTAACGATAGTTTGTATGCATCAAAGATTTTCTACGTGTGGGAGCCATTTTGTTCTAAAATTTTGTCAAGCTACTGTTGCTAAGCCACAGTTGCCAAGTAGCGTAGTTGGAAACCTCATGACGTTGCTAACATTAGCATGCCTATTTGCTATAAATAACTCTCTTTTGATCTTGATGTATTTTGTGTTTTAATTCATTTTAGGGAGCTTTGTGCACTCTATAATTTACGTATAATATACGCAATGGGGAGATTTCTGAAAATGTACATTTCAATCAAAACTACTGTCTTTGGCAGCCTTGTGTCACCTTGCGTTCTGCCATGCAGTCCTGCAGGCGTGGCTGGTCGACCACAGAGTGGTAACAGCCGTCTGGCTGCCAGGAAACATCCCTCCAGTCGCACGTTCGATTATCCGAGCAGCTGAGGCAGGGGACCATCCAGCGACCTAGAGAGAGAGAGATGGAAAGACAGTCAGTCAGACAGTTAAACAGACAGACAATAAGACAGGCAGACAAACAAAGACACCAGACAGATAGCCAGATATACAGACAGAGAGTCAGATACAAAGACAGACAGAAAGATACAAAGACAGAGAGACAGTCAGAGACAATCAGACAGACAGACTCTAGTAAGAGAGACAGAAAGTCAGGGAGACAGTCAGACAGACAGGTACAAAGACAGACAGATAAAAAGACAAGACAGTCAGGGTGTCAGACATAGACAGACAGTCAGCCAGAGAGAAAGACAGAGGGTCAGACGGATAGAAAGGCAGGCAGACAGACAGGCAGTCACATAGACAGACAGAGAGACAGTCAAACAGACAGATACAAAAACAGACAGACAAGTATAAAAAGTACAACATAAGTAGTATAATACTACAAAGACTTTTTTTTTTGAGAAACAGTAAAAGACTCTTTCAACAGCAAAAAAAGAAAACCGACACGTATGCTCGTCCTACTGCAGGGAGAATATGAAGTTTAAACAAGACAAGTTTGATTACTCAACTGTTACATTCCCATATAAAAGAGGGGCCAAAGAGTGTTGCCAACGCCAACACACTCTTTGGCCCCTTTTGGCCAAAATAACCTGCTGTTGAATTGGAAACACATGAGAAGGAAGCTGGCTTTACACTGAATCCGACAAACAGTGACAAGTCATTCATCGCAACTTGGTTTTGAAGTTAGCATTATTATTATTATTATAAACAACCACCCAATGATTGTCACACACCCAAACACACACACTGAGACATAAAAAATACATATGCCAAAACCCATACACATCAGAACAAATGACAAACAGGCTACAGTCACAGACCTGGGGTGTCCCCTGAAGTGCAGTGTGCAGGTGGAGCCCAGGGCTTGCCGGGGGTCTCTGGAGGGAAAGGCTCCAGGCCGCAGGGCTGTCCAGGCACCACAATCAGACCACAGTCCTGAAATGCACCGCAGAGAGAAGCACACTCAAAAACAAAAAAACATCCCCTCTATGACATCCACACGTGCTGCCGCCTGCACAGTCTCACAAAGAGACGAGTAGATAAACATCGAACAACAGACTACTTTTTATTGACAAGTTTAATGATGAAATCGTATTTTACATTTTCGATTCCCTCACGGCTTCCCAACAGAGTAGATTAGGGGGAGAGTAGAGGGAGAGTAGAGGTAAAGTTGAGGGAGGTAGAGTAGAGGGAGTTGAAGTAGAGTTAAGTAGAGAGGTAGAGGTAGTGTAGGGGAGGAGGAGAAGGTAGATTTGAGTTGAGGGAGGTAGAGTAAAGTAGGAGTAGAGAAGAGAAGAGGTCGAGGGAGGTAGAGGAAGAGGAGAGTAGGGGTATAGTAGAGTTGAGGGAGGTAGAGTAGGGGTAGAGAAGAGGTAAAGTCGAAGGAGGTAGAGGAGAGGTAGTCTAGAGCTAGAGTAGAGGGAGGCAGAGTAGAGTAGAGGTAGAGTTGAGGGAGGTAGAGTAGGGGTAGAGTAGAGGTGGAGTAGAGGTTGATAAGCGTAGAGTTGGGGTAGAGTTGAGGGAAGTAGAGTAGGGGTAGAGAAGAGGTAGAGGGAGGTAGAGTAGAGGTAAAGTCGAAGGAGGTAGTGTAGAGCTAGAGTAGAGGGAGGCAAAGTAGAGTAGAGGTAGAGTTGAGGTAGAGGTTGAGTTTGGACAGAGTAGGGGTAGCGTAGAGGGAGGTAGAATTGAGGTAGAGTAGAGGTATAGAGTTGAGGGGAGTTAGAGTAGAGCTGTCGAGTAGAATTGAGATAGAGCAGTATAGAGTTGAATAGAGTAGAGGTAGAGGTTGAGTATGGGTAGAGTAGGGGTAGCGTAGAGGAAGGTAGACAAGCGGGAGGTAGAGTAGAGTAGAATTGAGGTATAGTAGAGGTATAGAGTTGAGCAGAGGTTGAGTAAGGGAGAGTAGGGATATTATAGAGGAAGGTAGGGTAGAGGGAGGAAAAGTAGAGAGAGGTAGAGTAGAATTGAGGTACAGGTATAGAGTTGAGTACAGGAGAGGTAGAGTTGAGGGAAGTAGAGTAGGGGTACATATACAGATTTCCCTGATGGGAAATTGAGCTATTGAATGTCTCAGCAGTTCACATCAAGAAACAAAAAAAATACAAGAATGAAAAATGCCAATATCTGGGAAAAAAAGGGAAATATCCAATACAGCCTCACACAAGAAAATATGGCAGGATAATGGAAAATAACCCCGAAATGTTAAAAAACGAAGCCAATATAAACATGAAAAATGTACTTAAATTAAATAGAAGTAGAAGGAGTGTGGTGTGGGGATGCTCTGGTTTGAGCAGCCACACCTGACCTGGATGTACGTGACCAGATCAGAGTGGCTGCATAACGGTTGCTCAATGATTGCTCTAACAAGCAACAGGTTAAAACCCCCATCCCCACACATGCTCAGGATAGGGGTCCTGTCATGACATACACTATGTCTCTCTGCTCCTGGCTAAAACTGGCCAACTCTCTACAATTAACTGGTGTTTACAACCCCGTCTTATGTGACGGAGGGCCCTGAAAACGTCACTTGGGTGGCGCGTGGTCGGAGAACTGCCACAGGGAGGTAGACAAAATTTGCCTGTCACAAATTTTCGAATGGTTCTGTCGTACAAATGCACCTAACTGCTTGCTGTGTTGCGTTTTGACTCTCAGTAAAATAGAATGTATTTTCGTTGGTATTTTAGAAACGCAATAAAGAGAACAACAATCTTTCAACTTCCCTCCTGTAGTATGAACCAGCCTGACCATCTCTCCCAATCTGGAAACACTGTAGAGATGGAGCTTTTCCAGTCTAGCAGGTGCAGTATGGGTGTCAGCATTTGAGCCAGATATTTAAACAAGATGTTGTGACATATCTTTAAAGCACAGGACAAGATAGGTATGTACTGTATATACAGTAGAGATAGAGACAGGTACAGATAGATTGATGGATAGATGTGGTGTTACAGTAGCTCGCATTAAAACAACAGGCATTAGAGATCTAATATTTTGGGGGCAAAAACCTAAGAATAAACCAGAAAGGTTATTAATAAATTAAGAATTAAATCTGGCAATCATAAAACACAATTAAATTAACAACAATCAATAAAATATCTTTAAATCATCTGCTATGATGAAAATAGGATTGTCTGACGCTTTCTTCCTCTTTTTCATTTAACCTGGGATGGAAATAGTCATATAGATCCCCATCTCCGAGCCTCTCCCTTTGACAGAGAAAGCCAAATAACTTGTCCGTGATGGAGACGTCAATGAATCATTTTGGGTACGTCCTTTAAGACAAATAATAATAATAAAGGCCTACAAGTTGTTAATGTCTGTACCGACTTCACACTCACAGTTATTTATTTCCATGTATAGAAGGAGTCCAGCTATGCTTTACGTCCGCTTTTGCCAGACGCTCGGTCTGGAGAGTGCCTCTCTCTCGTAATTCCTTTGTTCATCTTTTCCTATCCCAGCCCGACTGCTCTCCTTTTTTTTCCCCCTCCGACCCTGGCACCCTCCTTCCCTCCTTTCATCCTTCCGTCCGCCCCTTAAACTGTGAAGCCCCTGCCAGCGTAAGCCAACTTTCAAAGCCCAGGGGGAAAACTCGAAGATTTCAACCTATCTGCCTCTTTTTCCGGGTTTTTTTCTGACACAAAAAGCATTGGTCAAAGTTCATAGGTCAAATAAACCTGACCAGATGAAGGGCCCCTGCAGAGAGAGCCGCCGAGTCTGCACCCCCCCAACATCAGAAGGGCCGCCTTACGCATGCACACACACACACACACACACACACATCACGCTCACTCCCTCTCTCCCTTTGGCGATGGGCGGCTTCGAGGGTCCGCGCCACATTTCACACCCCGGCGCCACAGCTCGCGACAAAGTGCCACAAGAAAACTTAACAGGGATTTTCTTGTCCGTACATGCGCACGGTGTACACGCGCAAATAGCCGGGCCGCCGGGGTCCGGAGGGTCTTGGAGGAGGTGGGGTCGGCGGCGGGGTTTGTCTTTCTTTCATCCCTCTCAGCCATTCATGTCTGCTCTTTTTTTCCTCCCAAAACCTGAAGCAGTGCGCCGTGAGCCCCCCTGCCACGTAACCCACCGCCGCTTGTTTCAATGGCGTCAGAGGTGGGCGCCAGCATGGGACCCTATGTTAACTGGATGAATAAAGAGTATAAACTATGAAGTATAACGTTTGCAGCTATGAGAACATTGACAAGACACTAGCACATACAAGTTAACTGTTATGGATGAAATTGCTTACATTGAAACTTAAGAACACATGGCCATAGAGATCTATGGTCATTTAGAAATACCGAAAAAATAAATAGAATTAGACTTTTTTTTTATCGCAGTGCATTCCAAATTCTCAATTTAGAAGAAACACAATGCATCCTAGCTATCCATACTATGTACTCCATGTATGCAATCCATACTATACTATGTATTTTCAAACCTTTATGGGTTGCTAAGTTAAAATTATTTCACAGTGTAACAGATTTCACAGGTTTGTCCTTGTCATTGAAATCGCCGTTGTTCATTGCTACCTTCCTTGAGGAGATTGAGATGAAGAAACTTCAACAGTTATTAACAGCAAAAAAAAAAAAACCATACATACACACCCACACACACACACACACACACACACACACACACACACACACACACACACACACGCACACAAAACCATGTACACAGGCATCATACAAGCAGAGAGTATTTGGGTTCAGAGAGCAACAGCGGTCCACAATAATCTGCTTTGATCAAAGAGGCCCAGATATCACACTAATCCCTTACCCTCTCCATTTTCCCAGCAAGACATGCCTCTAATCTCACGAGGGCTTCCATTAGATCTATATCTTATTAGCGAGCCATCTTCATCGGGAGACTGGGCAAAAAGGCAAGTCGGCCGTCCCCCAACAAAGAAAAAGAAGAAAAGAGTAAACCCAACAGGAACCCAAGAGCTGAACCCAAATAGACTACAGTAATTCGACCTCAAGGGCTTATCATTCTGATGACAATTCACCTGGGTCGACCCCGAGAAAAGGTTGGATAGCTGAATGAAACTCCAGTCGCAGATATAACTATTACAATTGGGGAGAGATTTGGGAATTGACTGTTGGCAGCAAGGTAGTTTGGGTCTTTCCTGTCAGAGTCTGCTGAAAGCAACACTAAATCCGCCTCATTTGGTTATTGAATGAATGTAAGTTTGTTTTGTTTTTGCCCTTCACCGTTAGGTTTCCGCAATGGATTTGTTGATAAATAGTACTCTTGTTCAATATTGCGGTAAACTATAGACATTGCAGTGGTATTCCTTGTTTAGAGTGTTGAAACATCTAGCAGATAAATACAGTGATTGGCTTTCATGACTTTTAAGACTTTTTAACTCGCCATGAGTGATGCAAGACTCGCAAACGATTAGTTTGTAGTGAACAAAAGCCGCGAGTCACGAGTCATCCATGCACCTCATCAAACCCCGCAGTGTGTGTGTGACACCCCTTTCCCACTGCGTCAAAAACCTGGTAACAACCGCTACCATCTGGCATTTGTCATTAGTAGGAACGGTTACACCCGGGTTTCAGTCCTGGTTCAAATGACCCTGCAATAGATAGGTTTTTATCGGCTCCACCTCCGGTCGGCTCTAAAGAGCATGACACCCGGGACAACACGCAAATTTTACCCTCGATACGGGCGCGATGCGACACGCATCGAAGTTCTGGACATTGGCGCATTAAAAGATGGAATATCCGTGTATCATTCAATCATTTCATAACTGATTTAGAATCCAAAATCAAAATCAGAAGTTATTGACTTTTTTCCCACAAGGAGACCATGAAATGAGTGTGGGGACCGCTCCGAGGGAACCCCAGTGGGAAGCCCCCACACTCGCACCCGGGCTTCGAGCCACTCCAGCACCACCCCAAGCCAGTCTCCGAACCGAAGGAGCGTCTCCTCTCGCCATGGTCTAAGGACCGGTGAGCGCACCTCACATTGGCCGCTGCCAGTGCCTGGGTGCGGGCCTAGATACTGCATGCTGCATCGATTGCAGCGTTGGGTCGTGACAAACGTTCCGATTCTTCTTGAACTGCTCTTGTGTAGGAACGAAGGGAACCGAGTCTCGCTGGGTGATGAGCTGGGATTTTCTTTTCCCAAGTTTTACAGTCTGTTATTTGTTTGAGTTGTTGTCTCCTCTGCTGTTCTTCCCCCCATCACACACATAACACGGCCCTTTTCCAACGTGTTTGTGACATCCAACGTGACACACCAGAAAGAAATGGCATTTCTCCTGGTAATGGGTTGGTTTCTAAAGAGAGGATTTAACACCATGAGTTTGCATGGAAACACAGCAAAATTTGTATTAGTGCTGGTCAAATCTGCACAAATTAATCATTCTGAAGAAATCATTCTAAAATTTAAGTCTGCAGTGACACATATTAAATTAGAATTCTTTGAAACTGAAATGATGATTGGGTCGTGACTTAATGACTAAAGCCGGCTTTACATTGAATCGGAAAATGGATGCAACTGTCTGAACCCCGCTTCCGGCAGCCCTCGTAGTACATGTATCTTGATTTCACATCACAAAATATGTCGGGGGAAAATTGACTCAGTCTTCTCCAGTAGAGAGCAGTTTGCTCAGCTGGACATTAACCATTTTCCATGAATCAGAGTTTAAACCTTCCTTTATATCGTGAAATTATGAAAAATACAAATAATTCATGAATATAAATGGAGAATTATTGATAGTCAATAGAGTGACACCCAACCTTAACATCAATAACATTGCTATTTTACACAGGTAACTTATTTACTTAGTTTTAAGCCCAGCGACGATAAAAACAGTGACTTTCGGTTGGTGTTTTGGATCAGAAATTTGTCGCAAGAGTCAACACTGTGCCTCGGTCGGTTGTGGGCATTTTTGCAGCGCAGAATATTTTCCTGACTCTCCATTGAAATTAACAAGACTTCCGGTGCCTTGTTGTCGTTTGCTGGATTCAGTGTAAAGCCGGCTTAAGGACAAATCTGGACCCTGAGGGCTAGACCAGTTGAGAACTATTGATGTAAGACAGGAAGAGCTTTTTATATTTCAGCTATAGCCATAAAATGGAAGTGAATGCTTGAGTAAGGATCAAAAAAACAAATGAAAGAAAAGATAGGCGCTTAGAAGGGAAACCAACAATGGACTGACGCAGTCAGGGAAGGGAAAGAAGTTCAAAGCCCCAGTACTAGGAGCGAATAACGTGCCCGTTCGGGTCTGTGTGGACTTAATCCTGCTTGCCCTGCGGTTGCTAACCTGAGCTTTTGTTAGTACAGACTCAATTACTCCCCATAAAGGACCTTTCATTTGATCAGTCGCAAATAGGATTAATGCAGTTCCATAGGTTGTAATCCTATGTTGTACAGTCACGCTCAATCATTAGCCTCATGCCACAAAGGCTTATCCAGGTTTTCTTTTCTTAAACATTCGACAAAAATCTGAGCACATACGTAGGTCTCGGAATGAAACACTGTGTACTCTCATACCCACCTGGATCTAGACAAGCAAACATTTAGCCTTGGCGTTCAATTCTTTGGACTTCCTCCAGTGCATTAAAGAATAGGTTTGCTATTTTTGAATCCTGGGAGCAATAAAATGGCTCCCATTATTCATAAAACATTGTTCATAGCAGAACCACGCTGAACGCTTTACTGAAACTTACCACTGTACTGTTCAGTTTAGTATGCAAACACATAGTATGCAAACACTGAAAATTATGCTGGCAAGCATTCCACAACGCATTGTGAGGGCGAGACGCCGGGGAAGGTTTCTTTGTGTCGTCATCAACGCACTATTGGCTGAAAGGAAGTGGCGAAGCTATATGATAATGTAGTATGTCCGAAAATCAATGGGCCTCATTCATTAACATGATCTTACTTTGCATGGAGAAAAAATATATTTCACAATAATTTAAACGATTACAATTAATTAGCATAAACCACTCCCACTTTCTTCTACACGCTCAGTGATAGCGATTAGACACGACTTATATATAGCAAACTGAAAAAGTTAACCATAGCCCCTAATGGTAAAGTTATGAAATATACTACTGAAATAGAAGCTAGTTTTTGAGGGGTTGAAGCTAGAAAATGTGATGTAAATTTGACCTTTTGATGTAGAATCTCCTCTGAAGTGACAGGTGCGAGGGAAGGCTTGGACTGCAGCGCTACAGTTCTAAATTTGTTCCTAAACTAATAGCAAGAAGAATATATTGATAAGTGCAGAACTTGTTCTTAAACAGCACACTGTTGTTGATGTCCTTTTTACTCACATACTATAATATGCTAAGACACACACACGTGCCACACACACACACACACACACACACACACACACACACACACACACACACACACACACACACATTCAAGAAAACTATTTAAGTGGTAAATTTTTCAGATTTTTTGTGTTTAATCTGCTCGCTCATCAGTCACACATATAGAAAAAGAAGAACCAAACATATATTCAAAGGCACCAGCAAACCACTAAACGAACAAGTGGATAAATCAGGAAGCTGTCTCCAACAGACCCATCCAAATGTAATGTATCCCAGTCATTGTTGCACATATACACTGTGCTATTTATTAGCAAAAAGGGGAGTAACTGCATCGCTTACATGATGCCCAGAGGCTCCTGCATGAAGATTGGGAGGTATCAAGTGAATAGGGGGTGTGGGACAACGATGCAAACCCCCCCCCCCATACACACACACAACCACAAACACACACACACACACACACACACACACACACACACACAAACACACACCCCCCCTATGCCGCTCAATGTGGCATAATAAGCTTTTGAAGTAGTGTTGTAGTGTTCCATCTGATAACACACACACGCAGAGGGAATAAACACAGGACAAACTTGACAGTGCGAGCCCTTAAACACACGACCCTAAGAAGCTACTGCAACATGACACAGAGGCACGCGTTGCTGCACAGCAACACATGGTCACACACACACACACACACACACACACACACACACACACACACACACACACACACACACACACACACACACACACACACTCACAAGGAGTTACCTGTGCATACATAATACAATAATATTATCCTACCATTAATCTTAATTGTAAAGACCCACTGCACCCACTTGAGATAATAATTTAAAAAATAGGGTTAGGGTTAGGGTTAGGGTTAATTAATTTTTTTTTAATAATTTAAAGGGTTAGGGTTAGGGTTAGGGTTAAATAATACATTTTAATAATTTAAATTTAAAAAATAATATAAAAAAAACTCTTGATATTAGCCTACAGAGTAGAGGTAGAGGTAGAGCAGAGCAGAGCAGAGTTAGAGTAGAGGAAGTTAGAGTGGAGGGCGGTAGAGGAGGGAGGAGGTAGAGTACAGGTAGAGTAGAGCATGGTTGAGTAGAGGCAGAGTAGAAGGAGGGTAGAGTAGTGGTAGGGGTAGAGTATAGGGAGGGAGGGTGGATGGAGGTAGAAAAGAGGTACAGTAAAATAGAGGTACAGTAGAGGTAGGGTAGAGTATACTACTGTTTGTACGGTGGCTGGTGGCATGGTGCTAGAATGGATGGATTTTTTTCAGACATACTAGGTGCAATCCCAACCTTTTCAACCCACAGCACGCGGTTTTCTGGTATTATACCAGAATACAAGGCATTGTTGCTGAATGTCGAGAATAGTTTATCAAATGTATTTATTTTCTTTTAAAAGGGATGCAATTAATAACATAGATATCGAGCAATATCTGTAAATTCCAAGGACGCAATAAAGAGCAGATCCACTGTTTGACTTCACAACAGTTGCACTCTTTCCTGGAGTACTGTCATACCTAAGTCTTGAGTTATGTGTAGTGGCATATTGTACTATTTTTCAAGAAGGAAAGCATTCAGACATTTGGGGTATGAAGGAGGTGGAGATCTACTTCACACCCTTTGCTCCAGTAATTCCACGAAAGGTTCAAAGATGTTCAGATCAGATCATTGCGGAGGCCATGGAGGGCGGTTGGTTGCATCCTGGTGTTCATGAAATCACTCTTGAATTTGTTCAGCAGTGTGTTTGGGGGCATCATGACATGCACCATAAGGATGGTGAAAGTGTATGAATGGAAGCCATGCCATAAATTTGAGATTTGCAAAGCTCGCAACATGGCGTTTTTATTGAGAATGTGTCATCAGTCTGAATAATTTGCGACAACTGCATTCAAATTTCTGGCAATCGTTATATGAACAAGGGCGGGTGGGTGGGTGAGAGGTCTGGTGACTACAATAGTTGTCTATTGATGTCGTATATCGACAGAAGATAATGGCTTTCGCTCCATTCCACAAACTGTTTCCTGATTGGGAAAAACGCTTTGCACCTCACTCGTATTTGTCTTTGGAATTGGTCATTGAGGCCATAATCCGCTACTTTGACTTCCTTTTCTTCCTCTCCGACTGTGAAATCCTTTCCTTTCAAACCTGTAGTGACCGATTTTCTTCGCTTAGTAAAACAATTCATGCGGTAGTTTGGGGGTCTTTATTTTTTTCAGCAGGTGATCTGTTCCCTTTTCCTTATACATGCTGCAAATCCAGTTTTAACAGTCGTGGATTTACTCTTTCAAGGCATCCAGATCCTTTAGTGCTTAAAGTAACAAGACTATTACTGGTTTTATCATGAATGATAAAACCTGTAATTTACACACAACCTTCCAATTAGCCTGGTGTTTCTCACAAAGGTTGGCCAGCAGTAATAGAAAATTAAAAACCTTGCACAATCAAAAATAATTGTTACTGAGTAGCTACAAAGCTACCCACCATTCCATTCCAAATGGAAAATGGTAGATGCAAAATCCCAAATTATGATCGAGCCATCTGAGAATAATTCCACTTCAATTTAAACATCTTTGCACATGGGACGAGCTGACAAACTATTGTAACTATCTTAAATTATTAAAGTTCAACTCACCAGACCAGTACATGTATGTACAGTTGGATAGCGTTTTATAGCTTGGATCAAAGCACATCTATTTGGCTGTTCTCAAAACAGACTTCTGTGGCTGTCTAGAGAAGATTGCAGACACAATTGATTCTAATGAAGACAGATTCAGACGTCGCAACACTATAATAAAAACATTTTTTCCACCTAAAAAACTTTTATTTCAACAGTCACTAGGTTCACTGTCACTCGACTTTATTGACACGAGCAAGTAGCCTGGTTGTTGGTGAGAATCAGCTTTGTTTTCCACTTGTTACTATGGTATTGTTAATATGTCACATTCCATTACTAATTACAACCAACAATATCCAGTGTAATTATGGAGTGCTGAGAATGTGTAAAGACAGAGGGGGAAAGCAGGACAAATCAACAAGGACGTGGTCAGGGGATAACATATACATTTGTCTCTATCCTCCCCGCTCAGGAGCCAGGGCCCAATTAGGCACAGCACAATTTCAGTTATTTAAATGCACAACAAGTAGTTTTCTATTTTCACTGGCATTAGAGGTCACTGTGGTCAAACGCAGCAGTTTCACAGGATTAAGGCTGCATTTCCCATAAGCTCCTGTCCCAATGCATTACGCTGACCCAACATATCGTGTGTGCATCTGCATTAAGTAGAGGACTGAGACCTGGCGGTAGCTCTGAACAACTGATGTTTGTAAGATACATAAAAAAAACGTGCTGAGCGGAAAAATCCTCCTTGTGCCTTTAAGAACATCAGTTTGGATCTCAGACTTTATTTTAAAGGGTTAGGGTCCCAAACCCTGGTTAAATCCCTGGTTAACCCTAGTGGAAACCAAGGTTAAGTCTAAATCGGGCACTTTCTGTTTGACACTGATAAACGCTTTTTTGGGAACCTGTTCCGAAATTCTCAGTTCAATCTCATTATAGGCTAACCAAGGCCAGTATCTGGATTTATCATTCTTTAAATACCAGTGACTCAAGAGGCAAATGTTGACTGTTGATACAAATATTACATGAAAGCATGTAAAGACTACAGTATATACAGGTTCATGTTTGTCTTCACTTCAATTTCAGGTTTAAAAAAAATAGTATGGACGTCGGGACCACTTTAATACCTTTTCCTGGTGTATAAGGTAAAGCATTAGATTCAATCAGATTCCCTACAGATTCATAAGAAGGGTTTATAACTAGAAAACTTAAACCGTGGACCTCCCTCTGTTAAGGTTTTCATTAGGTTTTCTTTAGGCTAGCTAGCTCAGAGCCAAAGCCATGAGGCTGAGGGGTTAATGGGGGCTGAGCAATGAAATTTGAGCTTGACTGGGCTGTCACTCAGGAGAGTCAAGTGCATGAGCTCAGAGGTGGGATCAAGAGAGTTCTTGTCTGTTTTTGTAAATGTGAGATTGTGTAAATGTTTATAGAGGATCTGGGTATATTGTGGCTGTAGGAGATAATAGTAAAAAAGACACAGCAAGAGAATGAAAGAGAGGGAGTCATTCAAAAATCACAATGCCTTCATGCTAAATCATGCAAAAAAGAGGAAACCTTCTGGTCCATAGCCTCGTAGCCAGAGGCTGACGCAAAATTACTTCTGGATAGCTGCCATGGTTGGATATTTTAGCAAGCAGACATCTGTGACCACAAGATGGAAGCCAACTTCACCTCTTCCTAGAGGTCGGGTGCTCTTTACACTAAAAAGAAGAACTCAAGAAAGACCATGATGGCAATTCCTCACACCATCCATGCCTGACTATCACTGATTTCCCACATGGAAAAAACATTCTTAGAAGAGTGCAATTATGGAAATAGAGGAACAATTGAAAAGATCGGTGCTTCTGCGGGCTGACGTCGGGGTGTCCTGCGCCATGCGCACTCGGCTACATGGGTGGGCACTTGGGGCTTGTGGCCGGGTAGGGCATCTAGCCGTCCACGGTATGTCTGGCCTTGCCTTTGCGACGGTGTGTTGGTGGGAATGGGGGGTTCTGGCAGGGTGTCTGTCGGCATGGGACCTGGACCCGAGCCCGTGGTCTGTGCCTGGCGCCCCCAGCCTGCGTTCTATGCTTGCGGGTGCGTCTTATGCCTGCACGTGGGGGTGGGTTGTATGTGTGTGGTTCAGTGGTGCAGGGTCTCCTCACTCAGTCTGGAACTGGTTGATGCTCCTCTGGGCCATGTGTGGGTGTTGCTCCATGGCTCCCAGCTTCTCTGGGGGCTGGCGGGTCTTCTATGGCTGCAGGGCATGGTGTTCGGGACTTTGCTGCAGTCGTGGAATGATTATACGGACTCACTCTGTGCTCTAGTCATCCCACAGCTCATCCACAGGACAGAGTTATTGCAGCAGTTCTTGATGAATAAGGAATGAATAAAGAGTGGCATTGCGGGTTGAGAACTTGAACTCCACTTGCAGACTAACTCTGTCCTAGATGCAATGCCATACAAATACTCTGTGTTGTATGCCCAGCATGCTGACAGCACAGGTAAAAAAAAAGAAAAAAGGAAGAGATTGGTGGTGCAGAATCCACTCTGGTCTGTTACTTCATTTGGAATGGGCTTTGGTGGGCTTGCCAAAAGGCCACATGCCAGATTAGCCCTCCTTTCTCCTCCTGGCACATTAGACACACTTTGGGTCACCAAGGCAACCTACAAATTCAAATGAGTGTTTCTTTCTATCCAGTATGGTGAGTGACAGGATTTGCTTGGCAAATGGTGACACAGGAGATGGTCGTACATTGACGTTATGTCCTGAAAAAAAGTCAAAACTGCCACCGCGGGAAACTTCACAATGAATTGGGAGAGGTTAAGGCCAAGTTGGGTTTTGGAAGGGATGAGACTGGTAGGGACAGGAGATTAAAATGGGGGTGGGGGGCATTGGACAGCTCTGGCGACATGGTTCAGACACTGTTCTGCATGTTCTGTGAGAATGACACAACACGCTTTTCCATCACCACCCATGATTTGTCACCGATGTAGAAAAAACACAAGCAATACAAGAATTACAAGACGTGACAGAAAATGTTCTTTGAAATGTATGAATGAGAGAATATGAGGCAGCGACAAAACGGACAGCGACAAAAATGGAAAACCATCTTGGTTCTTCTACAGGTACTCCTAACTTAATGACCGAGGTCCTTTCCTACGACTAGGTCGTTAAGCAAATTGGTCGATAAGCGAGGAGCTGCCCCCTTATCGATATTTCAGTCTTGGAGATTGCGAACGCTACTCTAGTGAATACCGACAGCGGGAATGAGACTGAGACTGAGAAAGGGTGATGCTGAGATGCCGCCCGGCCGTTCCCACCATCAAAGTTCTCGTACACCATACAGTACCGACTGGTCGGAGAGCTGGTCGTAAGTCCGAGCGGTCGTCAAACAGTTAGGTCGTTAAGTGAGGAATACCTGTGTCCATATGATTCCTGTTATCTCCAGATTTTACTCCTATTTGTGCGCAATGTCACAGTATGTCCAGTATGTTCAAAACTGTCATAGTACTATAATATGCTCAAATAGTATGTGAAAAGTACCAGGAAGACAGACTACATCCGGTGAAATATCGTAGAATGCAAACACTGCACGCTATGCTGGCGAGTGTATTCCACAATGCATTGTGAGGGCAAGACAGCGGTAAAAGTTTCTTTGCACTGTCGTCTGCAATCTTCAATGTGTTAGAGCCTTCGTTCTTGTTACTCACATACTAAAATACTCTGGATAATAGTATAAATGTATAGTTGACTTTTGAGCAGTGTATGTGCATGTATTTGGTGATGGCGCAACCATTCACAAACATGTCAAAACACTTTAATTTCAATACTCTAGTATCTGACATTCCAATTTGTCTAAATTGCAATTTTTCTCATATTCTTCCAATTCCTAACCCCTTTACATCTTGGAGGCATAATATTCGTTGTTGGAGCTGGCAACACTCTAGATGGACATTAAATTATGCTGTGGTTCAAACACATGGAACCTTGGAGGTAAGTGGGTTGAACCTCCGTAATGACTCTTTGATGCCTGGAACAAGCGACCCTGACCTCCCAGGATCAAACGCCGCTGAGGGCAGCCATAAATTTTTATTGTACCGAGCAGATCAGACAAGACAGAGATGCAATATGTGTATACCCAACCAAAAAAAAAAAAAAAACGTGCATGATTTCATTAGAGCGTGGAAGGATAATCTCTATCCAAAACTGTTACAACCCCCCATACACACACACACACACACACACACACACACACACAGCCTCAAAGGAATTCATTCACAGCTGCAGACTCTTCAAAAGGTTCCCAGACTCCCAAGAAGCCTGTCCGCCAAAGGGAGCACACGGCGATGCTGGGATGAGAGACGCAGGTAACTCTTGCTAACTCTTGCATCGGCAGTTGCGTCCACACCACAGAACACACGCGGCTCTGATGTATACACGCAACCAAACAGGTTGTCAAAGGAAAGCTGAAAACGTGAAAAATATGTAAGTGATAATGTGCAGCCAGCCGGTCATTATCAGTCGGCGGGGACAAGGTCGGATTAGCATGTAGGCGGAGTGAAACGAGGGAATCTAAGCGGAGGCATTGTTAAAAGACAGTGGTCATTATTTAGAAATAGCGGACATATAATTGCTGCCATTGACCAATTAGATTAGAGTATTATAAAGAGCCGCGAGCATGTACAGGCACTTTTGACTGTGCACTTCTTCTCATTGAAATATCACTCTTATAGCTTCATTATTTTCTACTATTCATCTATTATGGGGTTACTTTGACGAAGGTTATGTACGCACAGTGGCAAATTTATCAGGCACGTGATTCTTGAGACAATATATTTTCAATATATTGTATGTCAGTATAGGGGTGTACCGTAAGGCCATGGAGAGATTCAAAAGGATCGCTTCCTTTGGCCAGAGAGCTCTACGTTCTAGTTTAGCCCTCAGCGAAGCAGAGGGAGATGCAGATCACCAGAGCCCCCCTGCTGCTTTCCATCCCTCTGAAGCCAGCGGTGCATATGTTAGCACCTGCTAGCCAGATAGACGGACAGCAGCAGATCCCACCACAGATATCAACACAAGCTGCCATTATGGCCCAACATGATAGCACTTCAAAAGACCCGCACCACATCAATGGCTCCCCTGTTCTAGAGGGGGTAGGGGCCTTGGATTGTCGGCTTCACACACCCCCGGGGCCTCTACCTCCACCCAGTCCCCAGGTTGAGTGAACACCGATGGTCTTTATCTATCTTCCTTTCCAATACCGTACTTTTAAGAGAGAAATACGGCGAGGGGAAGAGGTGGGAGTGATTAGGGGTAAAGCAAAGAAAAATAAAAATATATATATTTATATGGCATAGGGAGAGATCACACAGAAATAGAAGGTTGAAGTTTTGAGGTGTGGATGCATGGCAGACAGATGTGAGAATATGGTGCATCTGGAGAGAAAGAGAGAACGAGCAAAACACCATCCCAACAAGAAACAGAGCTCACACGCACGCACGCACGCTCGCACACACACACACACACACACACACACACACACACACACACACACACACACACACACACACACACACACACACACACACACACACACACGGCCAAAACACATATTGAGGGAAACGACTTTGAGAATCGAGTATGGATGTAATGAGAAGAACCGTGGCTGTATTCGTTGTTTAGGGATAGTGTTAAGACTGCCAATGGAAATGTCTGCCCACACAGGTGACATCACCTGTTGGGCGCATGTACTGTATTAGGTGAGTGGAATTGTACATTGTCTCAGTTTGTCGTCTGAAAACCTTTTAGAGAAAGGGACAGACAGAGACACAATGAAAGATCCAATGAAACATGTACTTTATACGATGAGATAAAGTGCACCTTTGAATTGGCCGAATTTGAGCATCCATGTACAAGATAGCACTATATAGTGTGACAAGACAGTTACTATAGTAGAAGACAATATGAGTTTTGCTGCCATAGCTACTACAGAGCCAAAAAAAAGGAAGGTCTTTTGAAAGCCTGAAAGTTAACTGTCGGAATAGCAGATAACTGTGTTTGGCGCAAATACTGTGGGAAAAGTTTGTGTCTCGCGACCACAGGGACCGCTAAAACAGAGAATTGATCCGGTTCAGATTGAAGCTTGATTTATTCGTCTGTTTTTTGTGAGAGACAGTGAAGCCCATTTAACCCCCTAAAAAGAAATGTGTTCCGTGGTTGCTGCTTCGCAGAATATGAAAACTGATCTGATCTCTAAGACAAACCCATTCTGAACATGCAAAGAATCCCAATTTGGGATTAAGGCGTGTGGTTGGCAGAAACTTTTTTAATGGCAGTAAATGGTGTGTTCCGCTGCAAAGTGTAAAAGCAGCTGTAGAGAAAGGTGTACAGAAAGAGGAGTGATCGGGGGGTGTTTAGGAAGAACAGACCCCATAGCCCTGCATCCCTTCACACATGCACGCACACCCCTTGCACTGATGCAAGCACGGAAATATTTCTCGTAGTAAAAGCGTGTCTGCAGAAAGACTGGATTAAGAACGCACTTGGGACCACCCGGGGAACATAGTCTGCAAGTATATCTCTGCACATCGAGACAACAGAAAAAAAAACGAAATTGCAGCTGGAACCAGAAAAAAATGACAAAACACAATTTGAAACAGTGGCTTTGGACTATTTGCTGTGAGAATGGGGGGCCACGAATGTACACAAGGAACATCCATCAATGTTTAGTGTTACCGAACAGGCAGTGTTTCTAGCCAGTGTATGGTGGCTGAACTGGCCGGACGAGGTCCTGCCGATGACACAACGGAGTTCGGGGGGAGGCACATCAAACCTGTCAACTCGATTATTTTGACGTGCCTAAATTACAGCCAAAATGTAGAGAATATGGGTCTCCGGATTGAATTGCAAAAGACGACAAATACTGCAAACTGGGGAAGCCACGGTGATAATTTTTTCCTATAGTTAATAAACTCATGACAATGACAAGATATTTGTTGATGATGCTCAATATCTGTAGAGCACTGCACTTACTTAGATCTTTTACGTTAGAGCTTTAGATCTTCCCCTTACTTTGAACAACACAAATGCTGAGAAGATTGGATTATTAGATTATTATTTTTGAATGAAAAACACAACAACAATAAAACAGTCTCTTATATTAAACACTAAAAATAGAACTTTTATTAATTGGCAAAAGTCAGGCTTTTCACAATGCTAAAAAGAATATTAAAACTTAATACACATGGAGTACTAAATACTACATGTTCTTTGCCAAAAAAAACAACATGTTCACCTTCTCTGACTTAAGAAGGGATCTTGTGGGGATGACAATGTTCCACTCCGTGCTGAAAACCCTCTTGGATGCACAGCTTGTTACACACACACAAAGATATTTTTTGGCTTCCTTTGCCAGCAGGGGAAGCCTTGTTTTATTATCTTTTCACCAGACGAGAGGATCTTCCTCCGCGTTGATGGCAGAGTCTTTGAGCATACATGGCAAGCTCCGCGACTACCTTTTCAGGAACAGTTGCTGTGGCAGAGCGTACTTTTCGTTTTAATAAACTTGCTGATGTTTTTTTTTTCTTTTGGGCTGTTGCTCCCTCCTCCTCTTCATATCCCCCTTCTCTCACGGAGTGCGCTCTCCGCCCGAGGATGACCACCTCTTCCTCTATCATCCTCTTGGTCTCCTCAGCTTCTGGCAAAGCTTCATATTTCTCGTCCAAAATCGATATGATGCCAGCTTTCAGGTCGCTGTCAGTTTCGTGTCTTCATCTGATGGCACCAATGTGTTCTCTTTAATCAAATGCAGCACGGGGAGTAGAGATGATGCGATGACGTAATTCTCGCCGGATAGAATCTCGGTGAACTCATTCACTGGCTACAGGGCTTTGTTCATCAAATGTAACACATCATCGTCTTGCCAATGTGAGGCTCTACTCTAAAATCCTCTCCATCACTTTTTGCTTGGAACCCCAGCGAGTTGCACAGTCCTGTTGGGCGAAAATAAATACACAATTTTACCAACCTTCATTTAAAAAATGCATAGGGTGTGGTACAGGCCTGTGCAGAGACGTTAATAGGGGCCGGTGCTCAAAGTAAAAAAAAAAAGGCACATGGGACAAGATTTACCTATGCATAACCTGTGTGTGTATATTTATATATATATATATATATATATATATAGAGAGAGAGAGAGAGAGAGAGAGAGAGAGAGAGAGAGAGAGAGATAGAGAGGATCCACATGTATATATACAGTACTGTATACGTATATATATATATACACGTATATACACAAACATACATATATATACCAATTCCACCAATAAAGTTGTTTGGACTCAACCAATGAGGACAGTTCAGAACGCGTAGCTGCTGGACTTTCTCTTCTCCATTTTCCTACCAGCTAAATAAAGTTATTTATTCTGGAATATGCGACTCATAAAAACACTGTTGTTGCTTTGTTGTTCACCTGCAATGATTATAAAAAATGATGTAGGGAAGGCTTGCTTTGGCTATTATTGATATTCAGATGAACACAAAAAAAACCTTTGTGTATCCCTCTCAGGGAGAACCAGTTCCCCCATCAGTACCCCCATTCCAACCGTCTGACTAAAACAGTGGTCTGTCAAGTTGGGGACCCATATTTTATCCTATATATAATACGTTGGGATACCAACGAAATCTCTATGCCCATTCATGCTTTACAAAAAAATAAAAAAAACACGTTCCCTCTTGTAGTGATAACATAATTTGCGTGCTTCCCAACTGTCCCCAAACTATAGGCTATACCTAATAATAAACTTACCGTCACCAGCGAGTGCTCTGGTAGGCCAAGCTCGACCTGGGCTTTCTGTAGCTCCTGTCACATTCTCCAGCAGCGAGAGAACATGCCGTTGATTGTGTGACAAACTGCCAAGGCATGGCCTGTGCCCACTGACGGTGTTGGACACGCCGAGGTTAAGGTTGTGCCAAAAGCAGCTCAACCAGGGCCAGCTTTGTTGCTTCCACTGTCGGTTGTGAGACAGAACACTTTACCCTCATCTAATCCCCATTCTTGCAGAGCCTCCTGCAAGGCATCGGCCAAGTTTGCGGCAGTGTGGTCCTCAGGCAGAAAGCTTGTTTGCAGGCATTTGGGTACCAGGGTCCATTCTGTGTCGATGAAATGTAAAGTCAGTGACATGTACGGTGTCATTTTTGTGCTGGACCACGTGTCTGTTGTGAGGGAAAAGTGCTCGACTGCTGAGATGGCCCGTTGCACCACACTCCAGACACGGTTGCAGGCGCGTGGGATGGCTGTTGTGCAGAAATATGTACTAGTGGTCTCTGAATGATTGTTTCGCTTTGAAGAAGAAGAATCTTTATTTGTCACATGACACACCACTACAACACATGCACACACACATGCATTTTGGATGGTGGCCGGTGAAATGAAGCTTCTGCATTTGATCCATCCTGGCTTGTCCTTCCTCCAGGGAGGCAGCCAGGAGCAGTGGGCAGCATTCAATGACGCGCCTGGGGACCTTGTTCCATATGTCCATCGCTGGTCAGATGATAATGTGTGCATGTTTTTGGTGGGGGTGCTTGCTGATGTTACATGGAGGAAACTCTATGTGATCACGGGGAGAACATGCAAACTCCACACAGAAAGGCCCTTAATGGGGAGAGCACAGGGCCAACAGCGCCCCAGGCGGGAATCAAACGCAGGACCTTCTTGCTGTGAAGCAGCAGTGCAATGCACTGTGCCACTGTGCAAACACTTACTGTATGGATGACATTGTGTCTGTCCTCTCCAGTCAAGTCTCCAGTCCAGTTTTTGCTATGGGGCCTATTTTGGCAACCTCACTCTTGTGGTGCGCTTGAAAGTGTGTGTGTAGATTAGAGGTGTTACCTCCAGATGCTGCCATCTTCATCAGACAAATTTTATAGATTGCCTCATTAACTTAGGCTATAGGTTCCCTATTAGCATTCGGTTTACCAAAATATTGCACAGGATTTGGTGTCAAAGTCAAAGGCTTTGGCTTTGACACCAAATCCTGTGCAATATTTCGCCAATCCTGTCTCGTGCCGTGATAAGTGAAATCACTCTGCTAGACTGTGTAGCGACTCTGCTGCGCAGGTGGACGGAGAAGATACCTTTAGTTTCTAATTGCAGCATCCGTTGTATGACCAAGTATTGATAACACGCTGAATACTTTACAAATTGGAATTTTTATTTGATGAACATGGGCATTGATGTGCAAAAATGAACTAAATGGGTTATAATTCTTTTTTTTTTTTTTAAAGCAAAACAACGGTGGGGGTGGTGGGCAAGTAATGTAATCAGTGCGAGTACCGTGTAACACCGATAATACTCATTGATAATCACTCATGGGGATGAATTGTATGTGTGCTTTGGGGTTGCAGACTCATCTTGTGCATTTGGGGACTGGTTTGTGTGACATGGGAGCGTGTTTGGGTGTTGGTCTTTGGGCTTTGGGCTTCTCTGTGGGTTCTGGGGTTCTTCTGTGGCTGTGGTGCTTTTGGCTTGGAGTGTTCGTGCAGCTGCAGGGACTCTGAGCAGCTGTGGGACTTGCAAGTGGCTGCAGAGTCACTCTGCTGCTTAAAGGTACCTTGATAAGTTTCTCACTTGATACTCCAGCATCAATTAGGGAACAAACCTGTGCACATACAGGTGGACACAGTATACACACATGCACACACAGCTACTATCAGCATCTGCCTTACATCTCCATTACATTTCCCTTGAACACGATTGTGAGAATTTTTTCTTCTCTTCTATTCTTCTCTTTTCAGTTTAAACTAGGATTAATTGGTGTTTTTATAGTCAAAAGTGTTTAATAGCATGAGGAATCCTGGGATATCGGTCACATGCACGGCCACAGGACTTGTAGTCGGTACAAATATTGCATCACAGACATGGGACATCCCAGAAGAAACACAGTTTTTAGATATACCAGCATCTTATTAACCTCAAACAACACTCTAGCTCCCCTGCTTTGAATACCTGCACAATGCTGCACATCACATGGTCTCCAAACATTGGCAGGCTGGGACGGCTCTCGCGGTAGAAGTGCAGGGTATATCTCACAGGGTCATGGTCCGGCATGTCTTCGTCCCACACCAGGATGGTGATTTGGCTGTTCCCCAGTCCGATCGGCACACTGTTGGGGGCATGGCCAGTAAGGATAATGTGCAGCCAGCCGGTCCTTATCACAAAATAACCCTGACAGGCTGAACAGGACTTATATCATTCTGAAGGAGGCTCTTTAGTGATAATGGCTGAGTAGTTGCACATCATCCCGCTTATTTCCTGGATACTAAATAAAATAATAAATTGAGAATAACTATTGATTTGAAATGATTGTATAACTAGTATGCCAAGTTTAAGAGCTTCCGCAAAGAAAAATTGCCCACAACAGTACAAGCGACTGGACAAGCGACTGGAAAAGAGGGTCATTTGTATTGCAACTGACAAATTTGAGAGCTGCAGTGAAAATTTACGAAATAGCAGATAGTGTGACTTTGTTGAGTGTTTACCATTTACCATTTACTGTTACTTTAATTTTATACCTACGTACATGCCTCAATGTCTCACTGTCCACAAACTACATGTCTCACTTTCCATTACCTACCTGTCTCACTGTCCAGTCTCCACATGTCTGACTGTCCACTACCTCCTACATGTCTCACTACCCACATCACTCTCTGTCCATTGCCTACATGTCTCACTGTCCCCCACCCACCTGTCTCAGTGCCCATTGAACAGGGCTCGAAGTGCGCCGGTACACACCGGTACACAGTACCGGCACTTCTACATTTGACTCTTTGGTGTACCGGGACATTTCCTTGCGCACCAGCACTTCTTACAAGCTGCTGGCACTATTTTCTCAAGTGGACATATCAAGTGGACATACTGTAACAAAGATAATATTTTATTGAGTCGGAGCGCACCTTTCTTTTAATTATGAGGAGACAAAACCTGTGAGCTCCGGCTCGGGGTTTCCACGACGACATTGACCATAAATGGACATGGATGGGGGACTCCTTTAGATCATGGGCATGGGTGTTTGCCCTTTCTGTTTCACACCTTTTTGGTCAAAACAGCTGGTTTCACTCATTATCTATTCCCACAATTCGGGTGCTATTGTTGGTAAAGGCTGCTACCTATGCTCCCTGGATCATGTGGATATGAAACTCCAAATATTTTTTTCAACTTCAATCAGTGCCATTCCCTATGTTTCAGTGTCTGTTACCTACTTTCCTCATTGTCCACTAGTGAAATGTGGCACTATGAGGTTCACTCTTGTTTTTTCCTCTGTTTCCTTCTTTCTCTAGAGTTTCCACTGCCACTTCGGTTGTTCCACCAACCGCCATTCTTCGCTACAGGTTGTGCAATGGTTGGCGCACTTCCTGTGACGCACTGCCATAAATCTATCATTTTCACGGGAGTTCTTACCCTGTGGCAGTCCGAATGCATAGTGATATGGAGGCTTCTTGGGAACCAATCTAAATGCCGATGGTGTTATTGTCCTATAACCATTATACTGTGCAATCAACATTAACTTCATATGATAAGTTAAAGCAAAAAATGTGTCGACTTCCCCTTTAAGTTAGTTTAACATCGAAATTAAACTGACCAGGATTATAATAGATGAGATCAAACATTATACATTTATTATATAAATATGACATTAAATTAGAAGTTACCACATTGGATCCCCTTGAGGGAAATGCAGGTTTAGATGGTTTGACAAAGTGTGTGTGTGTGTGTGTGTGTGTGTGTGTGTGTGTGTGTGTGTGTGTGTGTGTGTGTGTGTGTGTGTGTCTGTCAAAGTTCCGTGAAATAATTTCCACCCAGGCGTGAGCTGGCCTAACCTAGGTCCAGAAGGGTAGTATATCTTGACATGGCAGGCAGGGTGGATGGGCTCCGGCCTGAACCTCACCGCCAGCGTCTCAAAGGGCACCTCGGTGCGATACTCCTTCACCAGAGGGCTGAAGTGAGGCACCAGGGTCAACGGGGGGTCCGTGTACAGCTGGCGGAGGCGTGGGTCCACGCAGCGTTCTGGAAATGCGCAAAACGTATACATCATGACACATACACAGTACAGACAGAGGAACTAGAGGTCTTCAAAGGTCTCCAACCCAAACTTGATTGGACCTGGGAAAGAACAGAATAACGTGATGCATGTCACAAGGGGGTGAGACCAGATCCGAGGGTATTTTCTGGTTCCGAATCGACCCTATGACTAAAATTGCGCATAAAATACTCATCTTTTCATAGCCTGTCAATGTCTGATTAAATAGAACAAGCTCTAGACATGCAGCTCTGACTCCTCTGCACTTAATGTTTGACACATAATGATACTCAGAGCCAGGGCCCGAGGCGACCCTAACCTAGTTGGCCGTAATAAAACGTGTCCCGAACAGTAGGACGCTACTGGCGCACCACTATAATCACTCTGAAAATGTTAAACATCTTCACCAGAGATCACAACACAACTGAGCGAGTCATTAAAGCGAGTCGGAGGATTTAGTAACAAGAATCTATGCGCGGTTTTCTTGTCACTCTGTTGGGTCCGTGGTGGGGGAGGGGGATAGTGGTGTAGGGGAGTGACCTCTCACCTCTGGAACTGTGGCCGCCATCCGAGTCTTGGCCTGGCCACTGATCACTGCTGTCAGTTCTGTAGGATGAAGGGAGAACAAAATATTGTATATACACATATATTATATCTACATAATAATAATACTCAGAGATTAACATAAGAATAAAAAAGAGAACATGGCGCCTTTTCCACTAATTAAGCTTCTGTTGTCATTTCAGTCCATTTACTTCTGTTTTCTTTTACTTTCGCTCCCTTTGCTTTCTCTTTTTACTTCTTTTCCTCTGTTCCTTTTCTTTCCTTCCTTCCTTCTACTCATTTTCTTTCCCATTATTTCATTTCCCTCCCCTTCCATCCCCCTCCATTTCTTAGCTCTTTTTCCTTTCACTTGACCTTTGACCTCACATAAATTATATTCTCCAAACAATTCAGTGCTGCCGGTCTTGGTCAGTCTGGTAGTGCACAAGAGGATAGCAAAAACAGGGAGAGAAAGTGCTAAAAAGAAAGAAGGATGGAGAGAGGGAGAGAGAGAGAGAGAGAGAGAGAGAGAGAGAGAGAGAAACTGAGCCAAATTACATTCGGATGCACAAGTGTATTTTCTATAACTCTCCGTCTAATCTTGGTCGACACTACTTTACATCCCAAACTGTCCCCTTCACCCCAAACCCATTGCACTCTTTTAAATTTTCATCTGATTACCCTCCCTTACATTTAAAAAATATAAAAAACTGAACTCATGGGCAGCCATGTCAGCATCACACCCCTCTGAATAGATGCGACCAAAGTGCAGACAAAAAACAAGCGTTGCCCCAACATGCACTCACTTTACACCAATGCGACTTTACAGTGCTCTGTTATAGACTGTTTTGCATACGTTCAATTGGCACTTTGGAAAAAATGTGCATGCTTGTGTAATTATGAACAATTGTGTAAATGTGACATTAAGTCTATAAACCTAATACTATCCAATGTATGCATCAAGTATGCGACTCTTATTGAGTTTTCTGAGCATTTATCTGTTCAACAATGTTGCTGTTAATATGCGGACGACTAGAAAAAGAAAATGGTGATCTGTGTCAACAGGAAATGGAAAAAGCCCTGCATCCTAAATGGCATACGAGCGTACTAGTTGGTAAAGCAAGTTAGTGTTTGTATGTCTGAAAGCATAGTATGCTCAAATAGTATGCAAAAAGTACCAGCATGATATTCTACATCCGGTTAAATATCAATGTTTGCAAATACTGCACACTATGCTGGCAAGTGTATCCCACAATGCACTGTGAAAGCAGGACGCCAGGAAAGGTTTCTATGGTGTAGAGTCTGAGAAGCCATCTTTCTTTTAACTCGCATACTAAAGCAGGCTAGACAATCCTCAGTTAGTCAGTAGTTTGTAGTATACCTTTCGAGATGCAGGGTCAGTGTGTCCCAAACCTCTGTATTATGTCCTCCCACTTCAGTCCTTCTCTCCCCAGTATCCCTCACTGCTATTTCACTTATACTTTCAAAATCAAGTGTTGGGCTTGGGGAGGTTTGGGACTCAGGGAACCGCTACAGGGCTACGATCAGGGTCCCTTGCCTATAGGTGTGGTTCCTGTGCAGCTTGTAGTACAGGCAGAGTCTGAGCAGCAGCGTTTGGAGATGGGTGCCGCCCCTGGTGTCATCTGCAAAGGAGCTGTTTTCGGATAGGAGCCTCTGTTGGGGATGGGGCCAACCCTCTGAAGCAGCACTAGGATACAGCTACAAGAAAAGGTGAGCGTGGTCAGTGTTTTTTCTTCTTCTCACCGGCTGCTAGGTGTAAGTTACATTGAAGCCTCAAAGTAGCCTGCTCCCGCCATGGCTAGCTCCAAGGCATATCTTGCTCTGGAAACCTAGCTGGCATATTTTTTAGTGGGGTCTTGGAAACCCACTTATACCGAAGTTAGTCAGGCATGATTTTGTCTCTGGAACCCCAGTCTGAGAAGACTTTTATTGTCAGATATGATTTAGCCCAAAATTCCATATCTGCCAATGCTATAGTAGGAAATGATCGTGAAACTATGATAAAAAATAGTCATTGTACATTCTCCAATGGTGCTGATGGCTTATACATTGAATGAAGGTAAAGTTCAACTATTAACTGTCGATTTTGTTGGGGACCCCCTAGAACCTCTTGAAGAAGCCCTGGGGGTCGTCCAACCCATGTTGAGAACCACTATTTGAAGGCGTTATTGCAAAGGGTTACAATTTTGTGGCTCCAGTTGGCAACTTTGTTTTTCAGAATGGACTGATAAAGGACAGGTTCACCATTTTCCAACCCGGGCCTTGTCAAAAGGCTGGCTGAGCACTTGTGCTTAAATACAATCCAACGGGGACAAACATTTTAAGCTTTAAAATGCATCATCATCAGTAGTAAGCACCGTGTTATGAACAGATAAATGAAAGGAACCAACATTTAATAAGGCCTGGGTAGACAACATCCAGATGGTAGCCAGATGATGGATATTGCTGAGACAGGTGAGAATTTGGAGTTACAGATGTGGTAACACTGTTCACTGGATCCATCATATTTGTCAAAACGATGTAGTAGATTGCTTTCAGGTGGGGTCAACGGTAAATTATGGCTGCCGACCACTTCTGTGTACTGACTGTATATAACTAGAGAGGGGGAACAGCTAGAGTAGAAGCAGTAAACCAAGTATTACAAGCAGCTCCAGTAGTGGTCAAAGACGAACACTAATGGCTGCCTTGTATATTCTTTTCATCAGTAATTCATCAATAAACACTGTAGTCATGTTTTGTTAAACAATATGTGAAGGAGAATTTATTTTGTCGCGGGTCCTTGTTTTGTTACCAGTTCAAAGGGTCCCGGTGTCCTCAGCTGTCTTTGGAACCGGAGCAGGAGGAGCAGCTGGTTCTCCGGCAAACACAAGTTGTGCGTCCCCTCGCAGCTGCCATCCTGAACGAAGCCAGAGATGCGCAATGCACCATATCTATATTACACATGCCTTACACATCTTTTTTTTTTTTTTGGGGGGGGGGGGGGGGTCCTGTCTTGAAACCATGACTGCCCACTGAAAATTATTTTGGTTGAAAAGACATGGATTATTGTTTAAATGATTATTGGAATTATTTGGTTATTGTTAAAAAGCTAGTTAGTAACATGACAATATTTTTTATTGATAATTATATTTTGAATTTATATTTATACCCTATAAATTCATGACAATAATCTATTCTGTGCATAGTATTGCATTTGTTATATATCTATATATTTAATTAGTTTTTGGCTATTGGCGTATATTTGGAAATTTCAATTTTTTATTTTTTTTCTACTTCACTTTTTATTCTATTTTATTATCATTTGATTCTCCATTTTTTCAGACTGTTAATCTTCCTTTTTATGCTAATCAAAAATGATATATATTTGGACAAAATTGACTAAATGAGTGGGGGTTGGGGAACAATGTAAACTCCCTCATAATAGTGTAAAAGATGTATTGCATACATTTTCTTTTGAAAGGCATCATTACGAAATATGTCATGTGGAATCCGCCTTTCCCCCCGGCAGCAGTTATGGTCTGACCTGCGCTGTATGGTCTTGCCGCCTCTGCACAGGCAGAAGGAAGCGCAGCGTGTCCTCCAGGATGAGCTCTCTTGCGATCTGTCCCTCGAATGCCGGGTCGCTCAGCCCTGAAAAACTCAAGTCTGTGTCAATCTGTGAAAAAAAAAAGAAAAACTAAAACGAGAAAAAAATGATAGGATTGAAATAATGTGGAAATGCTGTGTGCTGGGGCTGGGCAGTTTTTTGAGAATATGCTGCCCTCTAATGGATATTTCACTTGTGTACACCCAGCAGCAGAAAACACAGGCTCCAGTCCACTTTTTTTGTAGATGTTGAAGTGAAGACATTGGACGTTCTGCGACAAATTATGGATGAGATGTTAAAAAGTGTGTAATAAAAAGTATATAAAAAAAACGTTTTTCTGTCTTTTGCCTACTTATCGCCTACTAAAAGTCTTTATAAGTCTTTGTTTCTGAATCGATATATCCAACACACATTAAGCTTTTGACATCTGATTTGTTTTGTATGTGGAGATACATCCTGGCAACAAGTATGGCAAGTTTGGGAGCTCTCTGAACTTCTGATATGCCATCATGTGTAAGCAGTCCCATACAGATTAGCATGGTGTTGAATGCAGTCCAATAGGGCAAATGCTTTTTAGCCTTTTAAAAAAAACTATTGAATTTCCGTTTTGAAAACGGGAATCGTTCAATATTGCGGGACAATCTTTATACAAAAGAAAAAAATGGCTACAAACTTTTCAGGGTTTTATTGACTTTCCTCACCACAAATTAGCTCTTTGGGCTACATCCTCACTAAGACTAGAAACAGGAAGTTGTACCGCTTCTTCCTGTCAATCTACTATCTAATAGGGCGTTACCTTTAAAAAAAAAAACATGTTCAATTTCCTTTTTGAAAATGGGAAACTCGCAATATTGTCAAACAGTATTTTGTATGCTTTTCCGAAAATTCAAATGGTTGGAAACCTTGCATTTTATCAGATTTTTTAGGATTTCATTGACTCTTTTGCACTGCCACAAATGAGCTCTTTTGGCAACAACTTTTAAGTCTTGGTCTGGTTTGAACAGCCATACCTGACCCAGATCTAGGTGATTGGGATCAGAGTGGCTGCATACCTGTTGCCCGTTGGTTGGTCTAACAGGCAACAGGTTTAAACTCCCATCCCCACACACACTCAGGATAGGAGCACTGTCATGACACATGTCTATCTGCTCCTGGCTGATTCCAGCTGGCCAGCTCTCTACAATAAACTGGTGTTTACAACCCCCTGTCTTCTGTGTCTCTGTGCTGGAGATCCCTGAAACGCCACTTGAGTGGCGTGTGGTAGGCAAAACTGCCACATTCGCACTCTATGAACAGAACCCACATTGCCAAACATTACTGTCTTGCTTTCCCTCCAATCGGAGCATCTAATCTTGCTTTGTAAACCCTCCCCACACCCATCTTGATTTTGTGGCAGCAGTCTAGTTTTTTGTTTGTCTTTGCAGGTTTAACTGTTTTACTCTCTTTCTCGTTGTTTAACGTTTGGTTCGTTATTGTTTTCTCACATGTCTAATATGACGTTGTCCTAGTTCCCAGGGAGATGAACTGGCTGTCAGGGGATCAACTAATGGGGATCCTAATAATAAACGATGAACAAACATGTTGAACCTGTAAACCCTCAATATACAGTATAATACGAGGTTCATAATTTCTTACCTTGACGACAGTGGGGAGCAGAGAGCCGGTGAAGTGGAGAGTGAAGGTCAGCAGCTGGTAGCACATCAGACACCTGCCGGACAGAAAATGGACAAGTCACATTAGGTGTAATACATACTATGTGTTTACTAATGTGAGTAAAAAGATTGATGGCTTCTCAGGCATACTGCAATCTTTCACCAGATGGAGTATGTCATCCTGGTACTTTTCACATACTATTTGATGCATACTTTGGTTTCAGATACAATAAAAACACTCACATTTTAACTTGGCATATATATATATATAATTATTATTATTATTTTTTTTTTATATATACATACATACACTACTCACAAAAAGTTAGGGATATTTGGCTTTGGGGTGAAATTTATGGAAAATGTAAAAAGTTCACGCTACAGTGATTTATCATGAAAGTAGGGCATTTAAGTAGAAGCATGCAATGGTGATTTCCTCATGTCAAACAATTGATTGAAACAAAAGCCAACAACAGTGGTGGGTTTACCACAACAACAAATGTCAATGTCTCAATAACTTGTCATGTGCCCTTGAGCATCAATTACAGCTTGACAAGGACGTCTCATGCTGTTCACAAGTCGACTTATTGTCTGCTGAGGCATGGACCCCCACTCTTCTTGAAGGGTGGCCCCAGGTCATTGAGGTTCTGGGGCACAGAGTAACGAGCCTCTACACGGCGACACAGCTGATCCCATAGGTTTTCTATGGGATTCAGCTCTGGAGAAAGTGCAGGCCACTCCATTTGAGGTACCCCAGTCTCCAGCAGCCGTTCCCTAAGGATGCAACCTCGATGAGCTGGAGCATTGTCGTCCATGAAGATGAAATGAGGCCTGTGTTGTTGATGCAGGGGCACAATGACTAGATTAATTGACGTTATTCAGGTAGTATGGGCTTGTCACTGTACCATTCACAAAGTGAAGGGCAGTTCTGTATTGACTAGACACACCTGCCCACACTGTAACACCACCACCACCAAAGGCTCGTCTGGTGACAACAGTGGCTGATGCATAGCGCTCTCCTTGACGTCTCCAACATCGTTGGCGGCCATCTTTTCTGCTCAACGTGAATCGACTTTCATCAGAGAACAGCACTGAGGCCACTGGTCCCTCGTCCAGCGTCAATGCTCCCTGGCCCATGCAAGACGATGATGCCTGTGCCTGGTGGTGTGGTCAGGTACCCTTGCAGGTCGTCTAGCACGCAGACCATGCCAATGTAAATGGTTTTGAATGGTCTGACGTGACACTTGGGTGCCTCTCACCTCCCTTAAATGTGCCTGGAGTTGACTGGCATTCATCATCCGGTTCCGCAGTGCACTGTTCACAATGAAGCGCTCATCAGTGTGGGATGTGGCCAAAGGACGTCCACTTCTATGTCTTTCTGTGACTCTTCCAGTCTCTCTGTATCTCTGTTGCAACCTGCTGATGACACTCTGTGACACTCTTAGCTCAGTGGCCACTTCCCACTGAGAACATCCTGTTTGAAGCCTCACAATGGCGAGGTACTGTTGATCAGTTGTTAGGTGTCGTTTTGGTGTCATGATGTCAAAATGTGAACAGCATGATGAAGAGCACTGTTTAAATACCAATTCTAATTGAACCAGGAAATGTATTGGTCGATTTATGGATTAAACACCTGTTGTAAATTTTGCCGTTCAACTCCTTGTTAGAGAACAAGTCGTGCAAAAAGTACTGAAACATTGAACAGTTGGACATGTGCATTCAAAAGTTTAGAGAAGGTCAAAGGTGCATTTTAGCTTCATCCTGAAATTTTACTCAAAAGCCAAATATCCCTAATGTTTTGTGAGTAGTGTATATATATATATATATATATATATATATATATATTTTTTTTTTATCTTGATTATCTGTTTAAATTGTAGGCATCTATTGTTCTATTGTTTATTGACAATTTTGAGGTCTAAATTAGATTTATTGTTCATAACTACCTTTTTAATGTTCGTTGTTTATCTTTAGGTTTATTCTTCTAGTTCATTGTTAGGTTTATTTATTTTTTTAATGGTTTATTTTTTTTCTTAGGTTTATTGTCAATGGAAAATGTTTCTACAGTATCACCTTCTTCGTGTATGGGTTATACTTTGTATATTTATTGCATTTTTCTTAATTTTCTGTATTTTTTGTTTAGGTTACATTTATTGGTTTGCTGTACATTGTCATTCCTTTTTTCAAATTGTATTCTTATTACTTTATTATGATTTACTATTATATTTTATGTAAGCTGCTGTGACACTGCAATTTCCCTCCGGGAATCAAATAAATCTTTATTTAGAAAGCACTTTAAAATAGCAAAAGCAATTTTGCTCTCAAGTGCTTTACACAAAAGTGCAATTTCCATCCGGGACAGAAAGAATCTATGTACTGTATGTATGTATGCATGCATGCATGTATGTATGTATGTATATATCTATCTATGCATCTATCTATCTAACTATGCATCTATCTATTTATGCATCTATCTTTTAAATAGTTTGCTAGTATGCGATTTTAGACGCAGCTCATGAATTTAGGGAGAGTGAGACAAACTATGGTTTCAAAGAAAGAACTGAGGTGGTGAGAGACGATGTCAAGTGAGCTTACAGAAAAAAGCGTCAAAAGTGAAGAAAAAATGAAGAATGAAGCAAAATTATGAAATTGCTTCAAAGAAGACAGAAAGGAAAAAAATATAGAAGTCTTATATCTTAATTCATTGTATTCTTTAAGGACATTCTTTAATAAAGAAACTCTCAAAATTTCTTAAAATTGAACAATTCCATTGATACTGCTATATATATATATATATATATAAATGTATATATATTTTTTATTATATATATATATTTTAAGAAACACAATTCTAGACCACTCAATTTGCCCAAAGGAAGAAAAAAAAAATACAAGATGGCCAAGATTCTTCTGGGTTACTTATATTTTCAGACTGATACTTTGTACCTCTTTGGAGATTTGGTCTCCTCCATAGTCCCCACTGCAGCTTTCAACAACCGACCGATGATCTCCTTCATGTGTCCCAAAGCCTCATGGGATGCAGCTGGACCAAGGTGCTTCAGGAGGAAAGTCCTGAGCTGGTGGAGAGAGAGAGAGAGAGAGAGAGTTTTAGATGATGTTTTTTTATTCTCAACAGCAGGTGGCACTAGAACAAGGCTAGATCTTACACATTTGTAAACAAACGTTTCTATTTACGAATTTGGTTTGTTTTTTTGTCGATTACGTATTCTCTCCTAACGTACAGATCAACACGCTAGGAATCCTACAATCTATTTTTTTTTCCAATTACTTTTCCATTAAACTACACATACACGTTTACATAAACTACAACATCTTTTTTTGAGTATTGTACTGAAATAGTAGAAAATGGAGCTAGCTAGAACTTTTAAAGAACATTCCGAGTTCATTGCTTCTATGTACAGTATGTGTCTTCTCCAAAGACACTTCAGAGTGCCCTTCCAGCGTCGAGGTGGTTTAAATCAGATTACATTCCACTTGCTGAGTGCTGATTCAATTCAGCATAAGACCCACAGTAACAATCTGTTTCAGTCGCCAAATATGAAGCATGTGGAACCCTTGGCAGCCCATCCAACTCACGACAGACACACACACACACACACACACACACACACACACACACACACACACACACACACACACACACACACACACACACACACACACACACACACACACACACACACACACACACACACACAGTCATGTACAACACTGATGGTTATTAATAGGGCTCTAAGGGGTCTGAATAGTCTCCAGGACAACAGCCTCATCATTGCAGGATGGAGACAGTCAGATGACCAAAGCTACTTGGTAGAGACACAGAGAAACTCTGATGGGCAGACTCACTGCTTAACCTTTAAGGATTCTTTTATATATGTATATCTGCACATGAGGGCTGCTGAGGTTAACATGCTTGAAACGAGCAATACATTGTTAACACATTTTCTGCCTATTACCCTTTGAACCCTCCATCGTCCACCTAAATTAATAGGTGCACCCCATCCACTTTCACTTTCTATGTTTGAATAATGGAGAGTGCAGCTGAGCAACTCACTGTTGCCCTAACTGGAGACGACTGGACCTGGGGAGTCACCACAACTTGCTAGATAGATAGACACAGACAGACAGATAGACAGACGGGCTTGATCCGAGATAGGGTGGCTAGATAGAACAGCTATAGAACAAGAACAAATTTAGCCTTGAGATATTTGGCCTTCATACCGTCCCACGGCTGATCTAGAGCCCAACTTTTGAGTTGCATTCCCATTCCCTACAATTCAGAGTATCAGCGGATTTCAGACAACGTTTCGCTAGTCCCTTGACTTAGAAACTTTTCAGATTTCAATCTTAAAACGGGTAAGAAGCAACAAGACACTCAAACTCCACGTAGAGCTTTTCTTTCCCAGCCTCACAGCCTACACAGATGGACGGGCAGGCCTTTCCTCGCTCTTTTTGGAGAGTCGGTTCCCAACGAGTCACCCAGTAAAATAGATGGGTTACACTTTCAGACTCTTCATTTGTTTCATTCATTTGGTGGAGCGCACAGAGAGCGAGGAAGGACTTCTGGTGAAGGATCGACGAGAGTCAGAAGAGTCTGTTCGGCTCTGAGTTGTGAACAGAATTCTCAGATGACTTTTTCAAAAATGCAGAGTCGAGACATAAGAGATTAGAGGTTCGAGACCCAGTAAATGCCTGTGTGCCAGGCAGCAGTTAACAAAGTCGCAAACTCCCAACTCCCGAGTCATTTCAAAGAGTTGCTCACTACGAACACATCGGGTTCCGCGGGTAAGCGTCCCAATGATTGTATTCTAAGAAGCCCTGCCATGAAAAAAGGGGATACAACATACAGCAAAAAGTTTCTGGGAAGTCTACCTGCGTGGTCTGAACACTGAGCTGGTTGGTGGTGTTGGCCACGGTGTTCTTGTGCAGGAACGCTGTCAGCGGGGATGTGGAGGTGACCAACACGTAAACATTCACGGCAGCGAAGAAGCCCGAAAACGCAGCTGGCGGCTTGGCTGACGACGGTCCATCTGCAAACCTGTCGTATTACAAATAATGTGATTCATTTGAAGCTCGGTTTTCATTTAGCTGAAATGTAAGAAAAGGAAAGTTAAGACGCTAATTGGTGCACAAAAAGACCTGTTCTCCAATTAATATTTTGCACATCGTGGTGATGTCCTTCCTTTTCTTAAATGAACACGACGGAAAATAATTACATTTTCAGTAAAAGAAACATATCAAAAACAACATTTACTTCCATTATCTATGTCAAAGGATTGGTTTTTCCAACCCAGGCCCTATTAAAATGTGGGTTCCAAGTGTTGCAGACATGTTTTTAAAAAAAACTCTAAATGCTGGCTGAGGAAAACCTCAGACTGAATAGAAGTCAATGGAAAAAGAGGCAACTTCTCACTAGAAATATAGTCATTAAATGGTTTCTGGTTCTAAGTTTACTTCTTCTTATGGGTATCTTGGTTGCGATTTTGAAAATTATTGTTCATTAAGATGATATTAAGGCTTAAAAATGTCACTCGTCTGGTTTCAGTCTGGCTTCATGCTGTCAAGATGGCAGCGAATGTAGAGCCAACCTGAAGGCTTCAAATCATCTCTTCAGAAACCAACGGGCGATGTCACAGACGCAATATCCCTTTTTCATACGATGGTTGTCATCATATATAGCAGTCCGCAGCACAACCTCACTAAACCTTCTCAATAGCTTCTCATTGTGTTTGAATTCCATCCAATGGGACAAAGGAATGGAGGAACCAAACACACCTGTGGTGTCTGGAAGAATTAGGAGGGTCTACAGTTTTCTCCTTGGTGGATCTGCAGGCAAATGTCATCATTGGTAATGCAAAACCTGAGAGGGGAAGATAGATTTAGAAACACTTAAAGGTGTACATAGTGCACGAACCACCACTCAATAGTGTTGGACCGCTGACAGGTAGTTAATTCATTGGAATAATTCATGTACACATTTACAGCATCATATGGGATGTCTATTTAGACACTTACTACTTACACATACACTAAACTACAGGAATGCCGGCTGTTCCAGCTCCGAACATATGCAGGAATCCCATATACATATTATTGACATGAACCCACATGCTTTTATTTACATGGTGGTGTGATCTTGATTTAAAGGAGGGATCTGCATTTGCATAAATGTTTACTTTGGTATGTGAGTCTGTACATGCTATTTTTAGACAAATCAGTGAAGACCAGCAGTCTCGGGTGTTAAACTACAGGTACACCTCACAAATTGACCAATTCGCTTAACGACCTGGTCCGAGGAACGGAACTCGGTCGTTACGTGAGGAGTACCTGTATGTGGTTGTCGATGACAAATATTGACGCATATAAGACAAACAGATAAACTTCAATCAAATTTGAAACCCTTTAAATTTTAATTGAAACGATTTGATATGTAGTGTACAAGGAATGGAAGTGCCACGGCTATACAATAGTAAGTCCGAGAAGCCATCGTTCTTTTACTCACATGTAGAAGCATGCTGGACGATAGCATGAACATGTAGTATGCAGTATATATGTAGTACAACATTTTGGATGCAGGGAATGAGATAATGAATTTGATGTATCACTCCAGACTAACCCCACCTCTGAAATGGCGTGCTAGCATACTATTTAGTGTCCCACCAGTTTTAATGTATTACAATGCATTAGCAGGGCAAGACGCTGGAGGCATACAATACACCACTCCAGAATAAGTGCCTAAACGTTCCCTACATAAGTACACAACGCTGACACACATGCTTTGAGCTTGTCATTGTTGTGATCGGTTGTCTATTGCCAACCAGATCACGTTTGTCCTCTACTGATCCCTGGTGGGAGTCGGGTGTAGGTACATGTACAACCAGACCTTGCGTTTACAGTGCGTAGGCGTTTTGGCCTTTGTGAATGACACCGGCTAAAAACATCAAGCGAGTCGCATAAGTCGGAGCACCAACAGACTCATCCATTCAGGGTGGACTTTTCCGCCGCTTACTGGTTTTTGTAACCTGACAGTGGACGAGCATACTTGGCACGGGTCAGTGGTCCCATGTGGAAAAGGTACTAATCTGACAGGCACCGGACACCTTCCTGCTGCACGCATAGCTAATAAGTTAACACACAGCTGCCGGTGGTTTCTACCCATTAGCACTGAACCTGGGGGTTCACCCTCCTACAGGGAAAAAACGGACATATGTGATGTGATATTACGAATTACAAGTGGTTTGTCGAAATGTGCCATCGAATGGTATAATGGTTGGATCATTAGATGTTTTTTTCTGACTAAGGCGTTGATATTGGGTGGTCATTAAACACTACAAGGAATCTGGAATCGCTTGATCCATTTTCCATGCAATAAAAAACTGCTTCATAAGACATAGGCTGCCTTTTGAAGCCCTTGTAGAACTTGTTCTTTTCATAGCATAAGTTGCCGACAAAAACAATCTGACATGATATCCAGTGACGAAAAAAAAAAATCCTTGTCTATTCTTTGAGTAGATACTTCTGTTTCAGTGAACTTCTGAAGTTGAATGTGCAGCCACCAAATGGAAACCCAGACCATGGAAAACTCTACCCTCCGCCAGACCTTCTTCCTGACTTTCAACGCGACCGCAGAACTGCACGCACCAAGCCATGTTTGAAACCAGCCGTTGGAGTATTCCAGCCTTCCTATTTTTTTTTTTTTTTTTCTATCAGTGGCTAAACCTCACTGCGCGAAGAGGAAAACAACATTAGAGAACTATTTCCTGTACTTAAGAGTCCGTCCTGAATTTTTGGCAAAACGGGGTAAGAACAACCCTCGTTCAATCCTCCCTCTCTCTGTCTCTCTCTCTCTTTCTGAGCAGAGCTGGAGGCCAGAGGCCAGGAAGAAGTCAATGGGGGAGAAAAAAAATGAAACCAGCGGCAAAGAGCAGAAAACCTTGTTATGCTTGACTCAGTTAAAGGCATCATAATTTTTCTGAGAGCTGAATACACCCTGAACCCTGCCTTGATGCAGTAATGTGCAACGTGAGGAAGTTTGTGGGTTAGAAGTAAGGAAGGGAGCAATAAACGGTGGACCACCAACACCCGAGACCAAGGCTATGCCTCCACCAATGCGGATAGATTATAAAATATCTAATATGAAAAATGAAGAATAAATAAAATGAAACAAATTATTATAGTAAATATAACTACAAGTAGCAATGCACAGGGTCCAGGTTAGTCATGTTAGTGACTCTTTATTTTGCCTATAGACAAATGAAACTTTCCATTCAGAAAAATGGCAGCATGACTGACTAGGCCTGGTTTCTCTCTTTACTGTGTGAAGTCAAGGGGAGTAAAACATTCAAATTAAAAGTGTTTCTTAGCTTTGAAAATCTGTAGGTGCTTTGCCTTCTTTATTTAAAATAAAAAGGTCAAATAGCCTACTTGTATAGGCAATATTAAATGTTAAAATAACATAAAGTGCAACATTGCACTTAATGTTTGCTATTTTTGGCAAACATATTATTATTGTTATTATTGTTATTATTATTATTAAGGGTAAGTGACACATATCTTAGGGCTGTGACGGTATGATTTGTTTTCTTACCCTGGTGAAAGGTAATGTATCACTGCGGTTCACTGCGGTTAAGTGACCAGGGGGCGCGCAAACAGGCATTTCGTAATACCCGCGGTTCACGTGTGTCTATTGAATTGTAGGGGCCATATCGAACGGTTTGACGACATGCCGTGTACCGTTGCATCCCTAGTAGCCATCTTGTTCCAGTAGTCATCCAATCAGTAGTCTGCAATATTTCACGTGACTGGTGACACAATAACGTTTGTCTGTGACCAATCAGTACTATCTATCTATCTATCTATCTATCTATCTATCTATCTATCTATCTATCTATCTATCTATCTATCTATCTATCTATCTATCTATCTATCTATCTATCTATCTATCTATCTATCTATCTATCTATCGATCTATCTATCTATCCATCTAAATGAAGAGGAAAACTTGACACACTACTATTTTTTAATAATTTTGAAAATATACTTTTCAAAGCTTTGCTGACAAGGGCGAGACAAAAAATGTTCTTACCCCGTGTTTGTAGTATAGTTTTGTTTTTAGAGAAAACATTTTTTAATTTGGGGTTTTTAATTTATATTGTTTGTTTTCCATTATTTTAGGCTTACATTTAATGTTTATCAGAAGGAATATCATACATTATCCATTTTTTTCTCATCATTAGGTTCATCTTTCTGGTTCACTGTTAGGTTTATTTAATCAGTTATCGTATATTACCACATCTTTCCTTTTTTTTGTCACTTCTATATTTACCTTTTTAGTTTTTGCTTTTTGTTATTTTTAATGTTATTTGTTGTTTATCTTTAGGTTTTGTGTAAATTGTGACATTTTATGATGTACAGTTAACCGTTAGGTCTTATTGTATATTTACATGTTTTCCCATATATTGCCATTTTCTTATTCATATTTTTATTCCAATGCTTTATTATTATAGCTGATTTGTTTCTGTGAGTTGGTGCTGGCAGTGCACTTTATTTTGGGGGATGGCTAATGTTATTAATCTATCAAAAAAACTGGTAATTCAATGGATTATTTTAAATTGAAACAAGGCTAGACTATACAATTTTCTTTTCTCTAATTTAAAGGAATCTTTTCGAGTCAAATTTCCTCACCACATTGGCAGACCTTTTTTCTTAATTTGAGTATTTTCATTATATTTTTCCATCGCCTCCTTCCACCTACCCACCCACCCACCACCTGTCCATCTAGCATCGGGTTGCGGCCTCACCTGCAAGGCGGGGGTCATTGTAGAATTGGCACTGGCCTTCTCCAGCATCGGAGAACGCCTCCACCAACTCGGGCACCATGTTCACCTGTTGGATAAATCTCCATCGGTTCAATATTTCAGAGATCTTGTTTTGAGTAGCCAATTAATGTCGATGCTTAAAGGTTAGCTATTTTTCACTCAATCCAGGCTTTGTTAAAAAATGTTGGTTCCCATCATTTTTAAGTGTTGGTAGCACAACCTCACTGAAAGCATTACTATTAAAAACGTAACTCTCTGCTGCGGTTTCTCACTGTGCTTCAATGCAGTCCAATGGGGCAAATGTTTTTTTAGTATTTTGTTGACTCTTTTACACTCAACTTCAAAAGACAGGAAACAAGAAGTTCTAACGCTTAATTTTTTCACTGCAAGAGTGAAGGCAATCTATTGAAGCCAGCATTGCACTTTGGATGTACTGTTAAATCTCTTCCAAAATAAACTCATTATCGTGAGACAAGTCTGTATTTGTGTATGTGTATGTATTTTTTCACAGGTTTTGAATATAATTACGGCAGTAATTCCAAAGCTGTTGCTTACAGCAGGTTGCAACTTCCTGTTTTTAGTCTCTTAAGTGAAGGCGGCCGTAGTCATATCCAAGGGAGTCAATACAACTTGGTAAAACCTGATAAAAGGCACAGCTTGCGACATTTTCCTTTCATTGAATAATATACAGTACAGGTACTCCTCACTTAATGACCTACCTGTTTAACGACCATATGGACTTACGACCAGCCCTCCGACCAATCGGTATTCGCGTGAGCGTGTTGCGTGCACGGCGTAAAACGTCAAGCATCTCATCGCGCATCACTGTTCTCAGTAAGCGTCCTTCCCACAGTCTGTCATTATTCACTACACTAGCGTTCGCAATCGTCATCTCCTTGCGTTAAGGGGGCGGGTCCTCGCTTATCGACCAATTCGCTTAACAACCTGGTCGTAGGAACGGAACTCGGTCGTTAAGTGAGGAGTACTTCTATGAAGACTATCTGACAATATTGTCAGTTTCCCATTTTCAAAATGGAGATTTGATGTGGGGTTTTTTCAAGGCTTAAGCCTTTTCCCGCATTAGACTGCATTTACGTTTTTCAAGTGTAAAGCGTTCAGCGAGGTTGCACTATGAACGGTTATTTATGATGGGAATGGACATTTATGAAGGCTTGGTTTTAAAAACGGTGAACCAATCCTTTAAGTTTGATGAAAAAGGTTCTTGCAGAGTGTTTTCATTGCAGCTTGCAGAGATGGAAGAGGTGGAATGGGGAGATCTAAGCCGGTGGATCTTTACATAGCTTCTGATGTTCTGGTTACTTGACGGCTATCAAGACCGGACAGAGCTGTGTGTATTGTGTGGTATGGAACGGAATGCAGCTGTGTTTGTTCAAGGCCTAACTGTACTATGCATCTCCACTCAAAAATGGGGGGGGGGGATACAAGGTTTATTTCTCCTGCATTTGATCTTGGCAGCTGTTTACAGGACTGAGGCAGGGCTTCGGCAAAAGATGTGTGGGCCCCAGGAGAGGGAAAGCCTAAATTAGATCATTCCAGGGGTACTACTAACAGTCCTAATACTGCCACAGCTACTAGTAGCTCTTGTTTTCAGTACTTTAACTGTTTTTAATGGCATTACTGCTGCTGCTGCTGCTCCCAATAGTGCTTGTCCCGCCACAAAAAGAAATGTGAGAATTACAGGGCGGGAAGAAGAAAAACAGGCAGCTATTTCCAGTAAAAGTCTTAGACCCCGGTCACACCAGAAATTGGCAGTGCAAGATTCCTTCCTGTTTCCTTGCATAGGCTTCACCAGAGATTCAGTTGGAAAACAGACTAGTTTGCTCAAGGGCCATAAAAAGTAAAACACAAACAGAAAGTTAATTGTCAGACACAGTCCTGCATCACAACTCACTGCAAAGTGAAATTTGGAAATTTTGGACTCTTCAAAAAACCACTCACTCAGTCATCTCTGAATAATGGCCTACTGTCTGTCAATATTGTCCGTTGTCATGGGCAACTACTTTGCCTGGATTCACATCACTCATGCTGGTGGTGATATCCTGTGGTGCTGCATTGAAACTACAATGGAAGACTTGAAGTGATTAATGTATATTTCATATGTAAGACAAGGTTATTTTTGTAGGGTATGTTATTGCAGTGTTTGCCAAGTTATTGAGGACAATTTTGCAACGTGGAACTTGTTAAACGTATTACTCCCTTACATATCTTTTAAACAATAATAACTGGGAGAATGGATTTCAAAGCGGTTAGTCCCTCTTAATCGGCTCAGTGGCAGCCTTGTTGCCACTCAGCATGCAAGGAAGTCTCTCTCACCATCTGATGTGGCTCCAGACGACCAAAGGGCACCCTCCTCAGGCAACTCTTCTCTGAACTCCTCAGACACGCCAGGAGAACCCACTCACCAGTGCCTGGCAAACGATGGAGTGTTGAGAGGTAAGAAAGACAGTGGGGGGAGGGATTCAAAGTTCAATATTTGTCAAATGCTCATACAGGTACGACGTGACATGAAAATGGTTAGTGGCAACCTCCAAAAGGCTGTGGTAGAAAAAATATATATAATTTAATAATAGCCTTGCACTATAATACATGTGTGTGTGCAGTGTGGAAAAATAAATATCTGAATTCTATCAGATGCTATTCTATACTACACACAAAATAAATATATGAATGCACAAATATACATTCTATATAGTATATTACAGTGTTTCCCAACCCTTTATCTGCCACAGCACACTTTTTACAATGAAATACTCCCAGGGTACACCACTATCATGTTCACAACTAAAAACGTCAGACGTCAGAACATGTGCCTATTTTTATGGCCTTCAAATGATTAGTGATGCAAGACTCGCAAACGATTCGTTCTTAATGAATCAGCAAAAGAGTGGGCGAGCGAGTCTACTCAAACTCAAAAAAATTAATAAGGACTAAAAGAACTAGCTCCAAGGCAAAAAGGGTCAAGGCATTTACAACAATTTGTATTGTGTGACTAATTTACTTGTTGCATTCCACCAAAAAAGAGGTGAAAATAGACAGAATCATAATCCTTGAGAGAATTTAATTTCACAACTCAGAGCCAAAGAGACTCTTTTAACTCTGGTTCATCGGATGTCCTCCCTTGCTCACTGTGTTACACCAACTAAATCAATTGAACAGACGGTCTGAGAATTGAACGACTCTTTTTACTAAATGACTCGTCAAGAACCAAAAAAGAGTCAAACCTTTCACCGTTACGAATAGCCCTCACTTTCAGAGTGACACTTGCTCTGCGGAAGCAGGTATTCCACCTGGAACTGTTGAATTTGATTAATTAATGCTGCCTTGCAATTTTGATCTTGCAACACAAGGCCTTTTCCATTTCTTTGAAATACACAGCTGCTGTAATACACTGGTATAATGGTTTATTGTAACATTAAATAACTAATTTGTTAAAAAGCATTTTTTGCCTAGAACAAGAAAAACTAAAATTTACAACAATAATATTTTTCGAGTTCCCATGGAACGTAGCATTAGTTCTTGCTGTCGCTCCTCTTTAGATCTGCATTACTTTTGGGCCAAGGAAGAACGACTAAAAGTCAGCGCTCAGCTTCAATCTGTAATGTTAAAAAGCACAAACCAAGCCAGAAATCTTGTCGTAGTCATGGACTCTGAACTCAATTTCAACAGCCACAGCTTGAGAATATATCAAGGATTAAAGGACTTGTGTCTCAGCAGAATTTGTAAAAACTTGTCCATGCCTTCATCTTTAGTAGACTGGAATACTGTAACGGTGTCTTTACAGGTCTCCCTAAAAGATCAATCAGACAGCTACAGTTGATTCAGAACGCTGCTGCTCGAGTCCTCACTAATACCAAGAAAGTGGATCATATCACTCCAGTTCTCAGACCTTTACACTGGCTTCATGTCCGTCACAGAATTGATTCATAAATACTACTGTTGGTTTATAAAACACAGAATGGTTTCGGGCCAAAATTCATTTCTGATCTTCTGCTACGTTATGAACCATCCAGACCTCTTAGGTTTGGATGGACGGACAGGTCTGCTTTCAGACCCCAGAGTCAATACTAAGCCGCATTCAGTTTTTATGCACCACATATCTGGAACAAACTCCCAGAAAACTGCAGGTCTGCTGCAACTCTCACCTCTTTTAAATCAAGGCTGAAGGCTTTTCTGTTTGCCGCCGCCTTTTATTAAACCAAATATTAATTTCTTTCACTGCACTGTCACTTTAATGACTTGATTTTCTGCATTCGATGTATTCCATTTTTTATACTTTATAATGCTCTCTCCTTTTTTAATGTGTTTCTTTTGCACTTTGTCTTAATAATTCTGATGTAAAGCACTTGGAATTGCCTTGTTGAAATATGAATACTAGTGGCTTTGTGCACACTGTATTATTACGGCTTTGGCCTATCTGAAAGGGCAATTGAAAGATCTCCAGACAGGTTCTCCGGGGCTAGGATATCACCTTGACAATGTAAAACACCATTAGGGGAATAGGCGAAGGAAAAGATCTCCAGAGTGGCTCTCCAGGGCTAGGATATTGCATTGACAGGGTAAAATGCAATTTGGGTAATAGGCAATATAATTGCCAACAAACGGTAGAACAAGGTTTCTTTGATTAATTTCATGAACTGCACTGTAACTTTTATGCATTCTATGTATTAAATTTTTTAACTTAATGCATCCTATGTGCTTTTATAATGTGTTTCTTTTGCCCCCTTGTCTTCATGCTATTGATGTTTTATGTAAAGCATAAAATTGCATAATAAAAAGGCATTGAACTGCCTTGTTGTTGAAATGTGGTATATAAATAAACTTGCCTTGCCTTACTAAACCGAGTTACAATTTTTAGTTTCCTTTGAACGCAGCATTGGCTGACGCAATGACGCGGTGACGCAAGTTTTCCGAGTCCTTGTGACATGCAGAATTACTTATACAAGGATACACTTGTTGTGCGTAATTACTTTATCCTAAAAATAAGATGGTGGCTGTCTACTACCAGTAGTCTACAGAGTCCTGCCTCACGGTGTCTACTGTGGAAGGAAATCACTGCGTGTGGAAGTTCCCAACAACACGGTTCCATTCAAACGGATTAAACACTGCATGTCCCTCAGAGACATTTCATCAACTTTTTGAACTTTTGGGACTAAAATAAAACGGACACGATTCAGACCAGTTGCTCTGGAGCTGCAAGCAAACTCCATGTGTGAGGACACAAACGCGGAATATGTTTTGGACTATGTTTTGGACCCGACACGGCACCGGGTTAGAAGTGAACAGAATGCATTTATATTTACAAAAAGGGCAAAATAAATAAAACATCAAATGAAAAAAACGCCAACATAAAGCAGGTAAGGTGATACACACACAAACACACGCGCAATTTGCCATCACTACAGAGGTTTGGTTACTTCCGGTCAAATTTAATCGGTTTTTCACTCATTTCTGCTCCGGATCTATTTGGATATGGATGAAACTTAATCCACGAGATGTCTGTGACATCCCGGTTCTGATGAAACCGTAACTGTGTCCTTAGCCCCAGCGGTTGTCGTCTTCCAGACACTTTAAGCCCAAAAAATGCCAAGGTGAAAAATAATAATAAAAATCCAAACAATAACAATAAAAGTCAGCTCTCTGGGCTGGAAACCTAATTATACTAAAAGCGGCTTTCATTCTTGATGATGGCTGATGTGTCTTCCCTGGATTCCCTTCCTAAAAAGTCACCTAATTTCAGATGCAAATTTCAAAAACACATATTTTCTTCTTAGTTTCGGCTTTCCAGCCCCACACTAAGACCTAGTTTTCCCCAAAATACAGCTTTTTACAGACCCGCTCCCGAGTGGATACACTTGAAATTTTGCGTTTCTGAATGGGATTTTTTAAAAGGTCATGTATGATGGTCTCTTCACTATGTAATTTGACTGCTTTTACGGGTGGCTTGGTTTTTAATGTATACAGCATGCGCTTAAAAATAGAGTGCTTGTAAATCGGTTGAAATGGTAAAGATGGCTTGGTCGCTGCCTCAGGTTTTGCCAGAGTATTGTTGCTGACCATGTCCATCCCTTTATGAGCACAGTGTATCCATCTTCTGATGTCTACTTCCAGCAGGATAATGCATATATATATATAGTACGTGTGTGTGTGTGTGTGTGTGTGTGTGTGTGTGTGTGTGTGTGTGTGTGTGTGTGTGTGTGTGTGTGTGTGTGTGTGTGCGTGTGTATAGGTAAATAAATATATACATATTTAATAGACAATATAATTTCTACTGGTATAGAAATTAATGGTTAAACTATAATAGAGTATAATAGTTATTTCCAGAAGTTAGGGATAGGACTACTGTAAAGCTCAATGGAAACACATTTGACCTTGAAATTTGATGCGCCGCCACACCCACACTGTTTGGTGAAAACAAAATATTTCATAACATTTAATCATGACGGTGTCTTGTAGACGCTCGCCAAGTTTGAAGTCGATATGATAAATCGTCAAGGAGGAGTTTGCAACAGTACAAAGCATAAAAAAAGTGAATAAAATATCACAAAAACACTACTTTTTTTGGAACAATGAAATTGAACCCTTTGCATGTGGGCTCGGACCATAATAATAAAACAAACAGAAATAAATCAATGAAACTTTAACTAAAAGGTTCAACTGTAATTTAAAACAGGCCTATACACTTCTACAATGAAAAAAGTTTAGAAATATGGCATGAAAGTATACATGTTTTCAGGCTGGATTTTAAAGTGTTAGAGACTAGTCATATGATGAAATGAACAAACTTGCCAGCTTTTAAAAGTCTCTTTTATATTGTCGATATTTTTCATAAATTGACTTATTTGACTGTGTATAATATTCATTATTTTAATTTATTTTAAATCTAGTTTTCAAATGTCCCATTAAAAAGCCTTTATTTAATGTTTTCAGAAAATCCCCTTTATAATTAGTCATTGCTTTTCCTGTGCTACATACATGAGTGTGTTTGTGTGTGTGTGTGTGTGTGTGTGTGTGTGTGTGTTCATGTGTGTGTGTGTGTGTGTGTGTGTGTGTGTGTGTGTGTGTGTGTGTGTGTTTGTGTGTGTAGGCATGTGTGTGTGTGTGTGTGTGTGTGTGTGTGTGTGTGTGTGTGTGTGTGTGTGTGTGTGTGTGTGTGTGTGTGTGTGTGTGTGCGTGTGTTTAGGAAGACCCTTTAAGGTTTGACTTGGACGTTTGGCATCAAATAGCAGGCAGGCAGCAGGCAGAGAAATTCACACACACACACACACACACACACACACACACACACACACACACACACACACACACACACACACACACACACATACACACACACACACACACACACACACACACACACACACAAACACACACACCCTTTTCCATTTCCTATTCCACTTCCACCTCCCTCTGCTCTCTCTCACTCTCTCGCTCGCTCGCTCTCTCTCTCTCTCTCTCTCTCTCTCTCTCTCTCTCTCTCTCTCCCTCTCTCTCTCTGTTTGCAATGTTTGGGCCTCAAGGGTGACTGTTCAGTTGTAGGATCAGTGAAATGTACCTCACATCAGAGCGATTACAAGTTATCGCTTTCACCCTCCGCCGGCATTTAACCAGCTTCATGTACGTACACACGCACGCATACACAAACACACACACACACACCCACACGGGATAAAATTCTCACAACAATAATTGAATCAATTATTTAATCATATTAAAAGCTTTGACTTTTGCCACATCAATTCTCAGTTTGCGAGTGGAAGTCACTCGCTCCATGAATCGCTGAAATGAATCATACGTTTCCTTGAATGTTTGAACACCTGTGTGCCTGGCCGCAGTTAGAAGGAATCAGGAAACAAAGTACTGACACTTTTGTCGGAGTAATTCCTGAATTAATTTTGATTAATTTGAAAGATCTGTTGGCTCCAGATGACTCGTTCACGATTCTCCCATCACCATTTCCTTGGAATAACACAGTACGTACTCTTTCGCATAAAAAAAAAAAAAAATCTCCTCTTCTCTCTCACCCACAGTCCCAGCATCTCACCCATGTTGGTCTTGAGCAGAGTGCCCCTCTCTGCGTAGCGGGCCAGACTGACCCGGTGTCCCATCTCTTCCAGGACCCTCAGGTACAGCTGCACCTCCGTGTCCGCAGTGACGCGCTGGCCCTTCAGCACCACCGCCTTCAGCACCCCGGACCTCTGAAGGAGCTGGGGATGGATGGGAGAAATGTCCTTATTTTTGGTCTCATCAGTGTCATTATTTGGGAGAGAACACCATGGGGACGATTTCAAAACTTTCGGTCTCCACTGGACTGCATTGGTGCAGCAGAGTGGTATGTTTCTCAATAGTAAAGCACTCAGGGAAGCTATGCTGTGAACCAACACTTTAATAGGGCCTGGGTTGAAAAAGAAGGAAACGAGGAGAAAATCATATCTGAAAATAGTTTGTTGAATTGCAATTTCTGAATGACGGCAAGACAAGTTTACGAAGTATAGTGAGTAAAAAGAAAAAACTCACAATTTTTACAAAAAAGTATTTTTTCCATTCTGTTTTCCTTCTTGTTGAGTATAGATGTCAAACGCCCCAACTATAAGGATGTGAGCCAGCAATTTTGTGTAGAGTGGCGCACCAGAAGAATCACAACGGTCTCTAAATGGATTCAAAATTTCACTTATTTTATTGTTTTGTTCAGTGTAACTTTACATAGAGCAGAACGAACAAACACCAGGTCAACCCGGCCCAAAACCAGCCACCAGTATATGGAAAAGCAGCCTTAAATATACCCCGGCCCAAACCATCCAGGTAATACACAGGGGTGCTACAAAACGAAAAGTGATCAGCTATTGTATATTACTTAATAAGTACTTTACAGCAGCAACTACAAAAAAAGAAAAAACAGGCTAGAGCTAATCTGGATATTGCCTGGTGGGAGAAAATAAAATAAAGGAAAAAAGAAAGAGCAACCCTCTGCTTCCCCCCTCCTCTGATCCCACATAGTGGAGTCCCAAATGGAAACACCCGGAGCACATGAGGCGTTCATGTGTTCATGTGGCCTCATTCACAAGAGCACCGTCCCAGCCAGGATGTGGACCTCAGAGGAAACAATGATTAGGAAATTAAAAAAACTGAGAGTAAAAGAAATAAACTTGACGATTAATATGCTTCAACCACAATCGTATTAATGGAAAAAAAACTGTATCAAATACAGGTATCAAACAAATCAACTAACTGAAACAATAAACTTAAGCATGAGGCTGCTCACCTGATGTATGAGTGAGGGAGTACAGTTCCCTCACATTTCTTTCTGTGAAGGGCATCCTGACATCATCACAACCAATATTTGTGTTGATCATGACGGTGGGCGAGCACAATTTCACCGCAGGGAGCAAATCCGACACAAAGTGGTATATTTCACACAATTTAGTGTTTCTGTCCTGTGGCGGTACTTCCGTGTTGGACGGATAGTCATTACCACTCCGCACTGAACTACTACCCTGAGAGAAGGGGCTTCCAAACTTTTTTCACTGAGGGCCACAAACAGAAAAATATGCGAACTGCTGGGCCACTCACTAAAGGTGAGGTATATCACCAAGACAGTCCACCATGAGGTTGATGAAGCTCAGAGACTGTTCTTTTTTCCGCTCTCCTACAATTGTTTTCCTTTCTGTCATTCTTCCGATTTTTTTTATCCACTCCTTTCCAACTATGACCAACTATGAAATCTACCTCCCACTCTGACCACCTCCATCCCTTGCACTTTTTCACTATACTTTGCATTTTAACCTTCAACCTCATCAAAGCAGATTCTGTGAAGACAGAGAGGGGAGTCAAAGTTAGGGGTGGTCTGAGGGCGGGGTTAGCACTGGGAGTCCCACACGCCAAAGCTTATAAATAGTACCTGCTATCTTTAACTCCCCTTCCCCAACACACACGCACACACGTACAACCGCATGCATATACTGTGCATACGCACACAAACACACGCACACACACACAAACAAACTCAACACCAACCCAAATTATCCCATTACCCTCGGGTCATATTCCGTGGTAAAAGCTTGAAGTTCTTAGGAAAGACTCAAAACACACACACAAACATACAAAGACATGTTTCCACACAAACCCATCCCACTCCAACTGCTCCCATCAGCAGTATCTTGTTCTAGTCCTGCATTAGTAGTTTGGACATGATGTACTGCCAGAAAAGCTTAGGGCATGGTCCCAGTCAATAAGCCCGCCAGTCACCCAGTCCAACAGTCATCCAGTCCACCAGTCAATCAGTCATTCACTCTGCTATTCCACCAGTCAGACAGACATCCAGGCAGTCAACCAGTCCACCAGTCAATCAGTCAACCAGTCATCGGTCAGTCAACCGGTCCACCAGTCACTCAGTCAGTCCACCAGTCACACAGTCAACCAGTCATCCAGTCCACCGGCAAAGCAGCCAATCATTCAGTCGGTCAGAAAGCCACAAGGCCAGTCAGTCAGAAAGCCAGATGGTCAGCCAGCCAGCCAGCTTGGCACAGGAGAGAGCAAGATGGTCACGTTCTACTTTGAGGTTACAGTGTCGCCTGAGGAATGCAAATCGCCTCCGATCTAGACTGGGTGGTGCTGCTGCTCCTGGCCTGGCTCGGCTCTGGTCTGGTCTGGTTTCTACGCGGTAATCCATACACAACCTTTCACAACACAGCAAAAAGCAGCCTGCAGGTTGGTCATTTTACATGCCCTGCAAGTTTCCAGGGGACCAGGAGGTCAACAGCAAACCGGAACAGAAAGAAATTCCATTCACAGTTCCCTGTAAAAATCACGTTAATTTTCTCCAGCAATTCATGGCTGTCTCAAAGGGCTTCACAGGCCTGTATTTAAAGGATCATCCCACGATAGGCCTAAGTTGCCAGGCAGCCATTAAAAAAAACACACTGCAAATAACCCCCTAATAAAAGGAACATGGAAGGAATCTTGAGAAGGTAATTGAAAGAGGGATCTCCCTATCAGGATGACAAGTCCTACCACAACAAAACATAACACCAGCATTCAAATACTGCACAGACTCAACATTTGGGACAATATTGAACATGATTGCTTTCAGAAACACCCCAAGCATTGCCGCAGGAAACAGCGTGTCTGTAGTTTACACGCCACTCAATGAACAGACCCCCTTTCTCTGACCGTTACGGCTAATGAAGTGAGAAAATATGGTCCAGGAAATTAGTGAAACCCAATCTGGTCCAGTGTGCAAAGGTTGGACTGTGCACCAATTTGACATACTGTTTGTCCTGTATGTGATGAAAGAGAAAATATTGACTTCTAACGATAGTTTTATATTCTGAAGCCCTTTTATATTTGAATACTCAATTCATTGAAGGAGCTTCATCTTTCACTTTAGCATAATGTTCAAGGTGATTAAAAGTCATTTGGAAATCTCAATTTTTGGAGTTTTAATACCTATCCATGCCAATAGCCATACCACAAGAATGTAATGTTTGATATATATTTGAAATATGAAAATGATCTATATATTGCTCTATATACATAATACTGGGTTGCCAACCACGCATAATTCGACTGATTGGCAGCAAATATGCATTTATATTAGACAATCATATGTAACGGTATGTAATTGAGTCTAATGTGAAAACAAGAAATAATTAAATGTCATACAATTTCTGTGTACATTTAACACAACGACTGTGTGAGTTTCACATCATACTTTGGGGCACTAATCCTGATGACGGTCTATTCCAGCACTGTCAATTTCCTTATTGTCAAATTAGTTCTTGCACCAAGCTGCATCAGCACATCCACATGCCCTACTGCTATACATTCCTCTTCTGCGACAGAGACAATTCCTGGTACTGCACTGATTTAAACTTTCCTTGCATCCACAGATCGTCAGCTCCGAGCATCTGGCTTGTCGAGGTTCCTTGGTTAACAGCTGGGGGACTAGCATGGCATCCACCATGTGCCAACCAAAATTGATTGGTGAGGGAAACTGTGGATGGGTCACTCATTTGAACTTTGATGCGGCATGTTTTTTTTCTTGGCTGTTCCTGCTTTCATCCAAATTCCTTGGCTCTGTTGGTGTCCAAACACAAGAAGTGACACCAGCACATCTGTGTCCCGGCACTGAATGATGAGCCTCTGATACCCTTTGGTTGCTGCATCACCTGCATGTAGAAGTATGCGGGTATCAGCTTCTTTGTGTGCAGCCTGTAGGTGAAAATGATGCCTGATACCACCTTTTCAGGATCATCAAACCCTTCACTAATAACAATTTCCTGATCATAATTGTGTGTGTGCTTCTCAAGCTCATTTGATAGGCACTGGGTCAGGTTGGCTTTGTTTTCATCCACTTCAAGCAAGCCATTCCAGTTAGCGAGTAGCTACACATCCCTACTACTCACAATGGTTTGAACCTTTCACAGAGCAGTGCTGGGTTTAGCTCGTGCTACATTCTTTATGAAGTTCTGTTGGTGCTGATCAAACACTAGATCCACTTTGGTGATGTTCCCATGTAGATTAGTTGTCACTCTCTGTGTGAACTCATCAGCATAATCTTCAGAGGTTGATACATTTTGAGATTTCCTCATTGTCCTGTTGTTTTTAAGCTCTCTTAGGTTTCCATGTCAAGAAACTCCACATCTTTGTATTTCGCTCGTTTACTTACTCTGAGTCTAACGCACTTCAGTCCATCCTCAGATGCATTTCTTATCAGTGTATGTTGCCTGTTTTTCCCATAGTCATGTTTACAAATAAAGCATTTTTGTCACTTTCTATTCCTCTGTTTTTAGACACGACAGCTCCCATTGGCTCCATATTGGCTCAACTGAAGGGCAAAGAAATATTTATCACCACTCTAGCCAGCGCCACCTAATATAAGCATTAGTTGATCTTCATCAATAATTAAGACCAAACTTGTACATGCGATGCATAATATTGCAAATTTGTTCAAAATTACAGGAGTAAATTGAAAAGAATTGTGGAAAAAAGGCTTGATTTTACCAGCTTTAAGCATCCAATGATTTAATTACCCCAAAAAAAATTGGGAGATGACAACATGGCTAGAACACATGCAAAGGGTGAACATTATTACTAGATAGGTTGTCTGCTTTCACCCAGAGGCGTTATCTTAATTTGCAATATCAGTTTTGGCCCCCTGACCATTTGACATGTCAGTGAATCTGTCAAAGAAAACGCTCGGTAAAAAATGTTCCAATGCTCCCTCGCTTCAATGGAATTGTCCGAATTCTGAAATGTGTTTCATCTATTTCAACCCGCCCAAGCACTGGGACGGGGTCACTTTCATCTGTATAGGATGCGGCTCATTGGAAAAAAGCAGATGCCAATCAAAATCGTTTGAACACGGAGTCAGTCCACCCAGTCAGTCCACCCAGACAATGGTGTAGGGTGAGTGTTAACTCTTTAACAACGCACATTTTAAGGGTGTCACTCAAACAATGTGGCAGGTCTATAAAATATTCACAGCATAGAAATAATGGAAGCTTAGGAAAAAAAAAAATTTAAGAGCAGCAACTCTGATTCCAAGAGATTCCAAGAAAATCCAAGAGGTTCCTAAAACCTAATCCAGTTAGTGAATATAAAAATATAAATAAAATAATATAAAAATAAAATAAAACTCAAAAAGATAATACAAAGTTGGGGTACAAAATAGAAGGGAATAGAGTTATGTATATGGGATAGGCTATTTGTATATACAGATATGTGCAGTAAAGTGCAATGTTACCGTATGTGCAATATCACATTGAGGAAGACTACAATTTCAGAATATTGTTCATCGCCTTTCCCCCCCATAGCGTTTAATGGTTGCGTGAAAGTAATAAGGTTCAAGGTAATGCTCAACAACCCAAGTGAGAAATCCACAGTAAATGCAGGGTTTCCCCTAGAAGGCCTTCTGTAAGCAGGAATTGAGTGCAGAATGAATGTGACTGCCAAGTATGTTGTGTGAGAGGGTTCAGCAGAGAGAGACAAATTAGTTGGGGCAGAAATTTGATAGGGCAATAAAAATATTGATCCCCTGTTAAAACAATAATGACAATATTTTTTTCCAATTATTACAGGGTGGGAAAGTTACAAAGGCTCTGGTCTTCTCTCTAACTTTCGCCGCTGTCCTTTTAGTATTCATTTAGGATACGGGGCAAAGCGCCTGTTTGGCCATACAGACAATGTTTGTCACTGCTTTGCCTCCTGGAAACTGCTGGCAAGGGTCCATTTGGATCCCTTCTCTCTCTCTCTCTTTAATGGAAAATCTCTCTCTACCGGGTCACTCTCAGTTGATAAATAGGAAGGTCACAAGATAAGAAAGAAAGCGGCAAGTAAGGAAGTAAGTGCATAAATTATTAAGTGTGTAGGTCCGAAAGTCAGTAAGTAATAAGGTAAGAAAGTATTTAAGTATGGGGGTTAGGTAATAAGTAGGTAAGTAAGAAGATAAGCCAGTAGTTAAGGATGAGGATACGTAATAAGTAGGTAAGTACTGTAAGCATGAAGGTAAGTCGGACACGAAGTAAGGAGTCGAGTAGGAGGTTTTGTAATAAGTAGGTAAGTAAACATGAAGGTAAGTAGGACACTAAGTAAGGAGTCAAGTAGGAGGTTTTGGAATAAGTAGGTAAGTAAACATGAAGGTAAGTAGGACACCAAGTAAGGAGTCAAGAAGGAGGTAAGGTAATAAGTAGGTAAGTAAGCATGAAGGTAAGTAGGACACTAAGTAAGGAGTCTAGAAGGAGGTAAGGTAATAAGTAGGTAAGTAAGCATGAAGGTAAGTAAGATACTAATTAAGGAGTTAAGAAGGAGATTAGGTAATAAGTAGGTAAATAAGAAAGTTGGTAAATAAGAAGCTAAGTTAGTAGTCAAGGAGGAGCTTAAGTATGAGAGTAATTAAGTAAGACAGTAAGAAGGTATGTAAGTAGTAAAGTAGGAGGTTAGGTTATAATAAGTAGGTAAGTAGGAAAGTAGGTAAATAAGAAGTAACTGAGTAGTTATGGATGATGTTAGGCAAAAAGTAGTTACGTATGAAGGTAAGTAAGACACTAAGCAACTAGTTAATTACCTACTTTCTATATAAAGTAGTTGTAAATACACACACACACACTACTCAGCGACTTCGACTCACAATGTGAATCAAAGCCAAATCCACTCTGGGGAACACTGTTCATCTAAGTCAGCCTTGCATGCAGTGCCCATACACAAACACACATACACACATACACACACACACACACACACACACACACACACACACACACACACACACACACACACACACACACACACACACACACACACACACACACACACACACAGGTAAGTAGGACACTAAGTAAGGAGTCAAGAAGGAGGTAAGGTAATAAGTAGGTAAGTAAGCATGAAGGTAAGTAGGACACTAAGTAAGGAGTCAAGAAGGAGGTAAGGTAATAAGTAGGTAAGTAAGCATGAAGGTAAGTAGGACACTAAGTAAGGAGTCGAGAAGGAGGTAAGGTAATAAGTAGGTAAGTACACATGAAGGTAAGTAGGACACTAAGTAAGGAGTCAAGAAGGAGGTAAGGTAATAAGTAGGTAAGTAAGCATGAAGGTAAGTAGGACACTAAGTAAGGAGTCGAGTAGGAGGTTTGGTAATAAGTAGGTAAGTAAACATGAAGGTAAGTAGGACACTAAGTAAGGAGTCAAGAAGGAGGGAAGGTAATAAGTAGGTAAGTAAACATGAAGGTAAGTAGGACACTAAGTAAGGAGTCGAGTAGGAGGTTTTGGAATAAGTAGGTAAGTAAACATGAAGGTAAGTAGGACACTAGGTAAGGAGTCAAGAAGGAGGTAAGGTAATAAGTAGGTAAGTAAGCATGAAGGTAAGTAGGACACTAAGTAAGGAGTCAAGAAGGAGGTAAGGTATTAAGTAGGTAAGTAAGCATGAAGGTAAGTAGGACACTAAGTAAGGAGTCAAGAAGGAGGTAAGGTATTAAGTAGGTAAGTAAGCATGAAGGTAAGTAGGACACTAAGTAAGGAGTCAAGAAGGAGGTAAGGTATTAAGTAGGTAAGTAAGCATGAAGGTAAGTAGGACACTAAGTAAGGAGTCAAGTAGGAGGTTTTGGAATAAGTAGGTAAATAAGAAAGTTGGTAAATAAGAAGCTAAGTTAGTAGTCAAGGAGGAGCTTAAGTATGAGTGTAATTAAGTAAGACAGTAAGAAGGTATGTAAGTAGTAAAGTAGGAGGTTAGGTTATAATAAGTAGGTAAGTAAGAAAGTAGGTAAATAAGAAGTAACTGAGTAGTTAAGGATGATGTTAGGCAAAAAGTAGTTACGTATGAAGGTAAGTAAGACACTAAGCAACTAGTTAATTACCTACTTTCTATATAAAGTAGTTGTAAATACACACACACACACTACTCAGCGACTTCGACTCACAATGTGAATCAAAGCCAAATCCACTCTGGGGAACACTGTTCATCTAAGTCAGCCTTGCATGCAGTGCCCATACACAAACACACATACACAAACCGGCACACACACACACACACACACACACACACACACACACACACACACACACACACACACACACAGAGTCACATACCAAGCAGGCTGGTCCAAGTGCTGGTCCATAATATATATACACACAAACCATGTGGCTAACTGAGCATACCACAAGTTAGCGAACCGTGTAGCCTTCACAGATTTACTAGCAGGGATTTACTCCAGAAAGACACTTGTGGGGCACATGTGAAGTGAACGTACGAGGCAAGGCAGCACATAGAGGAATATGACCTGCTGACCTATGGAACCCCTAAATATCGTTATTGTTTGTTGTTAGTCCATAAGCAGTTCTCGATGGGTGTTCTAGGAACTCTCCAAATGGCTTATTAGCTTAAAAAAGCCGGCATATTTAGACTTGCCCACACACCCCGCCGAAGACCTTTTTCGGCCGAAACACGGCATCAATTTGATTCTTTGTTATTTCTGCAGTATCCACTTATTACGCAAAAACACAAACTTGATGTTTTAAAAAGATGGAAAAGAAGGCCGACACTAGAGGAGCCTGGATGTGTGACTATATCCCAGGTTGGAGCTCCGGTTTACCCCCTGCGGTTGGCTGAGAGAATCTACCTAATGATCACATGCTTGGAATGGGGAACTGCATACACACTTCCAGACAATTACCTTCAAGAAATTCCAAAAAAAAGGGGGGGGGGGGGGGGGGGGGGGGGGGGGGCGCGTATTTTGGATCCTTCAGGCAGAAAGATCCCAAATCAAAGCCCCCCCCCCCCCCCCCCCCCCCCCCAAAGTCCTCAGTTCAAACGCATGCCAAGGTCGGGACCTTCAAGCTCATTATTACCTGTGCAAATGTGCAAATGTACAGCGATGTGTGAACGTGAATGCGCATGGCCGTTCTCTGATGTGTTTCACTCCAGTTCACTTTTGGCGACGCATTGTGCTGAGCTGTTTTCAATCACGATAGCTGTTACAGGGTAACAGTAAATCTGTACAGACTCGAAACATATTAAAAGAAACTGTTCAGATTCCAATCCAACAATGGAAGTACAACATGGCAGCTGCTTATATACTATGATGATATGCTAGATCCTGCTATTTTTTTTTTAAACTACGCTTAATGGTAACCTTACTTAAGGAGGAAGGATTTCAACCACTCTTTCCAGCTCTGTGTATGTGATGTATGCATGTGAGCATTTGGGGGCGGGGGGCGCCCATCAAATACACTTTTGCAGGTCTTTCGTTACACACGCTGTTGCAATGTGACCTCGGCACCTGAGCAGCCAGGGCCACGTGGAGCGACGATTATAGCCTCCCGAAACTTTGCATTGAGGTTTGTGCTGTATTTCAGAACTCGGAATGTGTTGGTGTTGAGGGGTCGCTTCCATGAAAAATGCACACAGCCGTTAACCCCGAAAAGAAAGTGCAACAAGCACACAGACACGAGTTGATCTAAAGTGTGGTCAAACGTGTTATCAGTGTTGAAGGGATCCCATAGGCTTCCCAAGAGACATGTCTGCGATTGTAGGTGATCTGATTGTATAAAGGGGTAGAATACAAAAGGACACGACTATAAAGCCTCATAAAAACACCAAAAAATGTATTCATGCATATGACTTATCCATACCCTTTCAGGTGCTCTGGTTTCCTCCAACCTCAAAATACATGCAGGATAAAATGACTGAAGGCTGTAAATTCTCCTGAAGTGCAATGGTGCATGAGTGACTTGAGTGTGACCGCGCGATGGACTAGCGTCCAATTCGGGGTTAGGTTGACTCTCAGGGGCTAAATTGGGGATTGGATGTCGTCCACCCACCTTTGGAGCGATAAATACATAAGGAAGATATCGAAGGATTTCCCTTGTCGATAATGTCCTCTGCCCATCGGTACTGTGAGTCATTTAGAGAGTCCATTTCAATACGTCTGAGATTTCAAGTTGTAGATGAGGGGCTGGGGTGGAGACTTCATAGCCCTTGGCGTACAGCTCTTAGGCATTTGATTCGGTCTGATTTGATTGAGGTATTACAGATATTGTAAGTCGGAGTGGAAATCTTTCTCACTGTTATTAAATCAGTGTGGTCATTTTCAACCTGTCCTACACACTCTGCCTCCGGAGAAGGAACATTCTCCACCCGTTCTACCCCTCCCTGTCCGCTCGTTCCCTCTCCGGCTCCGGAGGGCAAGTGAAACGCATGTTCCCAGATGTCACAGTACTCTAAGCACTTCATACTGCCCGAAGTGACATACACCATGTAGTGACCCTGTCTACCCTACTCTACTTTCAGAGACACAGCGTCTAAGTGGCATTTTAAGGAACATAAAGACCTGTCTCAGTAAAGACTGGACCTGTTTCAGTTTCTCGTCTTTGCAACCCGGCGCCACGGTTGGGATCGAACTTGTCATTTTCCAGAATGTAAATTTTTCTTTCCGAAAATAAATCATTTTTTAAATATCTGTACGAAATGAATATTTGTAAATAAACGCTATTTGTGCTTTGCCTTTATTCGGATTCGGCTCCACCCCTACTCTACGTGCTTGCCCCGGCAATGTTACTGCTTCCATTCACACACACTTCCTTTCACAGCTGTACCGACATTTTCTAATAAAAGACACTCAGTTGAGGGTGGGAAGATTTAGGGAACAACTTTTACGGAACATCGACACTGGCTTGTGTTCACATATTGCGCCAAAGTGGAACATTGCCAGTGTATTTACAGCTTTCAGTGAAAGTGGGAAAGGAGCTTATGAGTTGCTCACGCATGTCCTCCACGGCCCTCAGCGGGACACATGTCCAGAGAGAGGGCGCTCGGAAATGGATCTTGATTTGTGTATTCCCACATCGCAAGGCACATTGACACGTCATTAGCAGAAGTCTGGGCAGAGGGGGACAGGCGTAGCGTGGGGAGATGTCTAATGAAATGGGGTTGGGGGGGGTCAAATTACAAACAAGCCCCAAATCGAATGCTTCCGATGGGCCCTGGCACAGGAAGTGCCTGGTATTAAAGAGGTCGGGGATCGGGGGAGGGATTGGCACCCTTACAGAGATAGCCTCCCTGGAATACATAATAGGCATGAGTGGAAACCCAATCCACAGACTAAGTGGACACACAGCGGATGCCGTGTAATTCAACGTACTACAGTCTTGTGTGGTCTAATCCAGTGTTGACCAACCTTTTTTCTAGCCACGACACACTTTTTTTTTTTACAATTAATCCCACAGCACACTACTATCCTGTTAACCACTAAAAACAACACTAATACACATATATAACTGCCTATTATAATTATTATGGCCTACTAATAATTAAGAAACAACCTTAATATAAAGTTATATTATAAAGTTATATTAGTTTGCGCTTTCCGGCCACTGTCACCCTGTCAAGGGAAAAGGGGGAAAAACAGCAATAAATTACTACAATAAAAAAACATGGTTCTATTATATTCATAGTTCACGATGCAGTGTGGTAAACAATAGGTCAATAAGTCACATATGCTTGTGATCAAGTGGCACATTAATAAACTTTAATTACAACCCGCCACGGAGCCTGAGAGAGAATCTTTCTGCTCCATTCCCACCAAGAACCTTGTCGACGTGACATGCCCGCCCCCCAGACTCCACCAACCCCATGACGACACCTGTTGTCGGCGTCGTTTGTTTGTTTGTTGTTCTCTCTGGTAATTTGGTTGTTTGTTCTAGCTCCCAAGCCTCTAGGGTCAGCCGGGGGAGGTTGCTTTCACTATTCCCCCCAGTCCATCCTCAAAGCCAGAAGCCGGAAAACAAGCTTGTGGCGGACGCGTCACAGATCTCAAACTGATGCAGCCGTCTCATTAACCCACGGCAGGCTAAACTGTGTCATCTGGTTAAATGATGGGTGTCACAGAGGGTGTGGGAGAGTTGGCAAATGCGGGAGACGCACAAATTTAACAGGGATTTGAATTTTGATTTGATTTCAAGCCGCTGTAGGATGTCATCCGGGTACTTTTTGGCTACTTTTTGATGGGTGCTATAGTTTCGACAAACTAAAAACATTGACAGGAAAAAAAATATGAATAATGTAATTTTTTACTTTAAATGTATACCCTAATCTCTCAGTTATATGTTGCAAAAATGAAAAGAAATTGAAGCTTTTTTTTTATAATTATAGAGAACAAAAAATCCCTAATGTTGGTTTTGCTAAATATTATGCCTGTGATTTCCAATGCTGTGCTGGTTTAAGGATGGAGTGGCCTGTCACTATATATTCAATATTGGATAAGAAATTTAGCAGCACTTCCCATACTGCTGCTTGATGAACCAAAATAAGTCCACAAGCTTATTCTGGACTGGTGGTCTCAAGTGAACAGCTGATCAGAGTCAGCTGTTCAGTCTTCATAAACACACAACACAAACACCTGCCAACAACAAGGAGGGCAACAATGGGATTACCAGACACACTGTGTCTGTGTGTGTGTGTGTGTGTGTCTGTGTCTAATCAAAGTGTGTATTTTTTTATATTGTTGGCTGCAGTTCAACAGACAGGGATTCCATGCAATTTCACTGCGTTTCAATTAGGTTTTGATCATGTGATTTGGGTTTTTAAGCCCACGCACGACCAATGGGATTTCATCCACTAAAAAATGCTGCAATAATGACAGCTAGGGGAACGGTTTTTTTTTGCACATCGTCGCCTCGACAGAACATCTTTAAGTAGGAATCCATACGATTGTCTGTGTTGGGTGCATTGGACTGCATCGACTTCAAGTCCTGAAGCTCCATTTGAAATGGCAATGGTTGCCGGGATTACCCTTGTTCATTTTTGTCTCGGCCGTTGTGTCGTTGGGGTTTCATTTTGTTTTCATCCAAGGGTGCTGTTCTTTATTGGGAATGTTTATCCATAGTTTACTGACCGCATATCGACACAATGCTTCATCAAATTCACCAACGAACAGGGTTTATTTCCCCTTGTAACTCTGGATCCCTTGAGCGCTCGGCCTGAAACTTTGCATGCCATGTAGAGGACCGCCTGGCCAGATCCTCTGCTCCACAATTTGGTGATCTCCTGCCACTGTATGCACCAGTGCATTCTTGCCAGGAAAGGCGGACCCCGCCACCAACAACAGAATGACATATAAAGGGAAGATGCATTGAATGACTTTCTTAAAATGTCCCAGTTGCAAAAACAGAAAAAAAGTATGGAACATGAAAACGAACAAAATAACCTCATGGATTACCACTTTAATTCCATCCAAAGTGCGCACTCACCTCCCTGTCTCTCCGCAGCGCTTCCAGCATGGAGACCAGGCGTCCGGCGTCGTCACCCGGGAGCGCCGGCTCGGTGACCTCCGGCCACCGGCTGCGCTGGATGGACTTCCACCAGCTCCAGCTCCAGCTGGTGGAAGTCAGGGTCTGGTAGAGCAGGCACACCGCGACCCCCAGAAGCAGCGCCGGGCCGGGTCGGCATCTGCGATGCGGCGTCCACGGACGGCTGCACGGCATCACGGCTTCCGAGCGGGAGAGCGGCGACGGCGGCGGAAGGGAACAGGACCGGCCGCCACGGGAGGGCAGGCGCGGACTGGCGGACTGGCCCGGTGCGCCCACACGCTGGGTCCAGGGACCGACAGGAGGACGGTCATTACATACCGACCGGTGATGCTTTCGGGGGCGTCGTTGCCTTCCGAACCCTTCCTGTCTTCGGACGCTTTTTACGGTGCACCGGACTCCATCTCAGGGATGGTGTACACACAATGTTCCTAAATTAAGTGTGCAATCCAACATTTACATCCCGGTTTGGATCGTCTTGGATTCTGTCGACTTCTCCGGTGCGAGGCGGCGGAGTCATACGGGACCCGAAAAAAAAAACAAACATCAACGGGTCCCAAACGCGTAGTTTAAACAATGTCTGGGGGTGAAATCCTGCCTCTTAACTCAAAAAATGCAATCAACAAAAGTCGCTTCGCGGTCTTTACTTTGGAGAAGAAGTGCGCCACTCGTCTTCAGCGCATTAGCCCGCGGGCGCCGACGAACTAAAGCGCGCAGCGCAAAGTTTAGACCGAGTGGAGATCAGGAGTAAACAAAAGTTTGGATCCTCTTAAAAGTTTCCACCTGCCCACTTTGAAATAAATACATGAATGAATTAAAAGAAAAGAAAAGAAACTGCTGCGTGTAACTACTGCTGGACACGGAGCAGTAGCCACGCAGCCCGCACTGGAGCGGCAACTCCATCTGGTTTGCGTTAAATACAAGAGAAGAGGAGGAGGGTTGAGGAAGAAAATAAATATATCTTTCCTGCGACCCCCGCCGGCACAGGGAGTGTGTGTGTGTACACACACACACACACACACATCAGTCATTCTGGCATTACAAGCAATTCAAGTACTTTGAAATGCCTTTTTCAAGCAGTTTTTCCATTTTCCACGACTTCACACAAAACAAATACAATCAATTTTGAATGTGATCTTTATAAATTCGCAGATAATCTTAAGCTTATTGTCTATTATTTAGATAAGTATATCTATTGATTTTATCTAGATTATCTCATTGTCATCTACCATTTCAAGGTTCTATTTCCAACCGTGCTGGATTAAATTTACATTGCGTTGGAATAATCTATGCAAAGCGATTGTGGAAAATTTGTATTACGTTACGATTCAAATAAGAAAACCAGGGGAAATATTCACAAGTTTTCAATGTAAAGAGGTACAAGCACTCAAAAGGGGCGCGCCACCCCCCCCCCCCCAAGGTATTCCAATATCAATTAATGTCTGAGGACAAAATTCAAGCACTTCAATGTAATGGTAAGAAGAACCTTGATAAAATATAATTATAACATCAGAATCACTTTAGGGAAAAATCATCACGATTACAAAACAGATGGGACACAGGAGGTATCAAAAGAACATTTTTTTATTGGAACATCTATGACATCTCTGAAAACTTCAAACACACACATCAGTGCAGAACAACCATTGACACACACACACACACACACACACACACACACACACACACACACACACACACACACACACACACACACACACACACACACACACACACACACACACACACACACACGTTAGCAATGACTTGTTCTATTTTTTTTTTAACTGTACATTCTGCTCATCCTTTTCTGTCCTTGTTCCAGAGATGCTCTCTGGAGGTCTCCAGTTCTTTTCCAATGGGAAGGTCTTTAAAAAAAAAAAAAAAAAAAGATCGGAGGCGATTTTTCGTCATAACGAATATTAAAACTGCCGTTTGGTCGGTTTTCTGCAGAACATTTTGCAACAATGTTGTCCCCCCCCCCCTCCATAGCAAAACATACCCTGGAAATCCACTTCATCTGAATAAAAACACTAGAGGCTTTGACCTCCGACCTTTCCCCGTTGACCTTTGAGAGGTCCGGCATGTTTTCCCAAACAGGTAAACGCCATGAGTGTGCGTACACGTGTGTGTGTGTGTGTGTGTGTGTGTGTGTGTGTGTGTGTGTGGTCCTTGACAAGCTATGCTCTTGGGTTTTATTATTTTTTTCCTTCCTCAGGTGGAGCCACAGGTGGGCTTTTTTATCGTGGTGGTGGAGTGGAGGGGTCTGGGTGGTGTGTTTGAGGGGAGGTTCTATTTGTGCCTGCTGCCTCTTCGCTTCATGGCGGCCGTGCACTGCGGGCAGTACCACTTCCCTTTGGGGGCTTCGGTCAGGCCCACGCAGCCGTAGTGGAACCACTCAATGGGACACTGCGAAGAATGCGCTTGGTTAGTTTCTGAGGTCCATTTTTATTAATTTATATATTTTTTCAAGATTCAATTAGCGTCAAAAGTTGGACTCAGAAAACAATTGAAGAGTCAATACTTACGTCTGTGTTATCACAACCGACCATTTCGCCGTAGGAAACCTGGGAGAAAAGAAGGCATTTAGACAGGCATTAAAAGGACACCCTTTGGTCTTTTTACGCCTTAAACCCCTACGGGTTCAGGCGTTAAACCCGCAGGTGTCAAACTTTGTAATGCCATTCTGGCATAAAACATTTAAATTCAAGGACTTTCAAGTACTTTTTTTTTTTTTTAACATTTTTTCCCCATTTTCAAGGACCTATCGCAAAACAAATACAAATTTTCAATATCATTTTTATTAATTAAAATAATATAGATGTTGTTCATCTCATTGTCATCTACAACCATAAGGTTCTATTTTCAACTATGCTGGATTACATTTACATTTCCCCGGCATAATCTATGTTTTAAAGGCCATTCTGGAAAAATGTTATGACGATAGGATTAGTACAACAAAACCAGGGGGAATATCACAGGTTTTCAAGTACTTTTCCAAGCACCTCAGCATGAAAGGGGCTATTTTCAAGGTATTCCTTGAAAGTACTTATGTTTCTGAGGACAAAATTTAAGAACTTAAGAACATAATTTGCACTGAAATGTGGCGTATGGAATTTTTGTTTCCCCCGGTCTCCCACCTCCCGGGACTGCCGACTCGCTTACTCGCTGTGCCCCCCCCCATTATCCTTCTGAATGTGTCGGAACAACCAGCGAGGACACTTTTATTTTTGTTCAAATTGGTTTCAAAATAAAAGCCCTCCAACGTTTCACACACAGCTCCAGCCATATATGTTTAATGGTTAATTTTGACAAGTGTGGTTTTTTTTCCCTGCGACCAACCAACTAACGAAAACTTGGTTGACTAATGTTTGGTCGACTAGGGGCAGCCCTAATTGCTAATAAGTGTAAACAGGGTGGGGGCAGAACTGTACACCGAATGAGACACTACACTCAAATGTGTCTGCTCAAGAAATGCGGTACCAAAAGGAGAAGGAGCCGAGGTTTGAACCGGCAACCCTATGTTTACCAGATGACTTGTTAAGCCATCTGGTTTTAAAGGGGACCTATTATACTCCTTTTCAACAAGTTAATATACAGTAGGTCTCTGAGGTTCCAAACAGATGTTTTAGATTTTTATGCTGAAAATACCACTCAGTTTATGCATTCTAACCTTTCTAACATGCCTCAAAACCCTTCCTGTTCCAAGACGGTCTGTTTCAGTGGGTGGCGCCTCCCTCCTGGAGGCCCTAGATCTGTGGGCCAATGGGGTCTGAGCACAAATTCTGGGTTCTGTGAGCCAATGGGGTTTAAGCATGAGGCCCGGGTTCCCGAATTGTAAGTCAGTAAACTTTTGTTTATTTCTGTCCACCAAAATCAGTTTCTGAACAAATTTGGGGCGAGAAAACAAGCATTCCAGTTGCTGAAGCTTCACTTATATAAGGCCTAATTTAAAAGTTTGTTCTGACTTTGGTTGCTGTTCTGCAAGCTTGTGGAGGACACCGCACAGGGATTTTTTGTTTCAATCAATAATTAAAAGTCAAAAAATAAAATAAATATATCTACAATAAAAACAATGTTTGGAGAAACACAGCGGAGTCAACAACCTACAGCCAACCTACCGCATACTTTTTTGTTCTTTTTAAGAAAAATCTTCCTCCTCTGTAGTTTTGTGACAAACAGTTGGTATTAATTCCTCTTTCAAAAAGGCCCTTTGTTGCCAGCATCACAGTGGTACCTGGTTGCAGATGCAGTAGCGCGGCTCGTTGGGGTCATAGGTCCAGTCCACCTGGCTGTTGGCCTCAGCCTCCGGAAGTGCCGAGGCCTGCTGGGACAGCTCCTGGGCCAGTGCAGACGAAGACGAGCATGACGACAGGGACGAAGAGGAGGAGGACGACGACGACTGGTGGTTGGAAGACTTGACGCCGCTTCTTGTAGTTGTAATAGTAGAGGGGGAGGGAGGGAATTCAAATCAAAACGATAAACAGGAGAACGATTACAAGCCTTATCCAGATGAGAACAGGATTTCTCTTATCGCGTTGTATTATGGAAGAATACATCATTACGGAATCAACAGCCTATCTTAAAAAACGTCCAATCCGCATGAACCAGATGATGACATAAAGGATGCTATCAGACTTTGGAATAAGAGATCGCTCAAAAGACATCCGTTTATCCGATCTACTTCAGGGCAGGTGTATTGCTGGGGACCCAAGGGTGTGCAGTGTTGTATTTTGTGCAATCTGTACACACAACATTTGTAATATTAAAGGGGGCAGGGCTTCAGGGAGTGTCTTTCCCCAGTATATCACTTTAACCAGCAGTTTCATCTTTCATTTTAGAACACAGGACTGAATCATTGACATTTTGTTAAACTGTGCCATTAAAATGTCTTAGCCTCACCCCAAATTTTGAACGGGCATGCACTAGTATCTTACTTGGACTTGCGTCCCCGGGAGTCAGAGGCAGATGTCGGGGTAAGGGTCTGGGTGAGGGTTGAGGCCAGGGCGGAGGACGAGTAGCTACCGGCATCCCGGGACAGGGAGAACTCCCGTCCCAACTGGAAGTCGTTGTTCTTGATGGCTTCGTAGCTGGCCTTCAGACTGGACGTCCTCCGTCCCTCCTTCATCTGAACGACATCCACAAAATGCATTTGCACAGAAGGTCGTCATGTGTGAAAAGGTGTTTGCACAGGATACGATGAACACAATATATAATGGAATATAAATAAAAGAGGAAAACTCGGAATCCTCTAGTCATAAATATGGGATGCAGAAGCAAACAACATCCAGCCGTGTGGAACTGTGGATTGTTTTTCAACCACTTTCAAACTAGTGAATTTGAACACTTTTCAGTTTTTTTTTTTCCTCCATTAAATTAATAATTGTATTACTTTTGTATATCATTTTTCCATTGGTTTTATTTATTTTTTGTGTTTGCACGAATCAATATCCTATTTCGTGGACGTTTTTATACAATTTTTTTTTTTAACTCAGCCTTAAAATTCAAATAATATCATATTCAGAATATATAACGGCCTAGAATATAGAATGGCCTACTAGCATGATATCTAATACGCCAAATTATTGCTTATTATTTTTGTTAATTTTTGAATGTTTTTTGCAACATTTATTCTTTCCTCTTATTAGGTTCAGCTTTCTGGATTACTACTAGTTTTATTTTCATTAGTTATGATGTATGACAACATCTTTCCAGTTTATTATTCATTTATGGTTATATATTTTGTTTATCATTAGGTTTAGTGTACATTGCCACATTTTATTATGTACACTTAGCAGTTAGATTTTATTGAATATTTCTACATCTTTCATATAATGCCGACTTCCTTATTTTATAGATTGCAATATTATCATTGCTTATTTTTTGATGCAAGCTTTCACTTTGGTAATGATTAAAGCATCCATCTATCTATTTATCCATGTCCAAAATCATAGTGTGGGTCAGATAGTCTGCAAAAAGACATACAGTGCATCCGGAAAGTATTCACTTCACTTTCCCCACATTTTGTCATGTTACAGCCTTATTCCAAAATCGATTAAATTCCTTTTTTTCCCTTCAATCTACACACAATACCCCATAATGACAAAGCAAAAAAGTTTTTTTTAGGAATTCTTGCAAATGTATTTAAAATAAAAAATGAAATGTACATATGTGACCCACCGCAGCAAAACCCACTATCTTGCGCATTTCTAAAATCGCCAGGATCAGCCAAATAAGTTGAAAAAAACCTTTCTTGAAGGAAAATTAGATTTATCCAGATTTGTGTTCCTCTGCAAACATATTTTCAAAACTGAGTTTGATTTATAAATAGTAAATAAATGTTAAACCGTGGAGTTAAATATTCATGTTAGATTACATTTTCCGAGACTCATAATTGATACTCTACATTTTGTTGTGTTGTCTATACATTTGAACCCCAAAATAATTCCACTTTATAAAACATGTATATTCTTACTGTTAAATAAAAGCTTTTTTAAAAACAAAAATAGTTTTGTGTTGTTAACGCTGTTCAACACTGTTCATGATTGGCCCATTCAGCAGTATGTTAAGTAGCCATGAGGCTTTGTTTGACCGCCAACCTCATTTGCATTCTGGGAGCTGGCTGAATGAACCTGGTGTGGGTAAAACTTTAGATGTGATTATCTCAGAATCACAGTTTGCCACACCCTTGTCATTCACAAGTCATACCTTTAAAACTATTTGCTTGATTTGCACAAGTGACACCTTGTTTGGAAGCTCTGATTCTCCACTTTGAAATGATGCAAAAAAAGTCAAAAGCCACTAAATATACCTAAAGTCTGTGGTGGGTCACATATACACATACTGTAGCCCCAACACCAAGGTGAAGCCAGGACTAATCCCTGGCCAAAACCTACCTTAACCTAAAAAAAAGTCAAAAGCCGCCAGATGACCCTGCGGCGGGTCACATATGTATTCACACCCTTTACTATGACACTCAAAATTGAGCTCAGGTGCATCCTGTTTCCATTGATCATCCTTGAGATGTTTCTACAACTTGATTGGGGTCCACCTGTAGTAATTCAATTGCTTGGACATGATTTGGAAAGGCACACGCCTCTCTATAAGGTCCCACTGTTGACAGCGCATGTCAGAGCAGAAACCAAGCCATGAAGTCACAGGAATTGTCTGTAGATCTCCGAGACAGGACTGTATCGAGGCACAGATCTGGGGAGGGGAACAAAAAAAAATACTTCTGCAGCATTGAAGGTCCCGAAGAGCACAGTGGTCTTCATCATTCGTAAATGGAAATAGTTTGGAACCACCTGCACTCTTCCTAGAGCTGGCCACCCAGCCAAACTGAGCAATCGGGGGAGGAGGGCCTTGGGCAGGGAGGTGACCAAGACCCCAATGGTCACTGACAGAGCTCCAGCGTTCCTCAGTGGAGATGGGAAAACCTTCCAGAAGTACAACCACCTCTGCAGCACTCCACCAATCAGGCCTTTATGGTAGAGTGGCCAGACGGAAGCCTCTACTCAGAAAAAGGCACATGACAGCCAGCTTGGAGTTTGCCAGAAGGCACCAAAAGGACTCTCAGACCATGAGAAACAAGAGTCTCTGGTCTGATGAAACCAAGACCAACCAAACTCTTTGGCTTGAATGCCAAGCATCACGTCTGGAGGAAACCAGGCACCTTTCATCACCTGGCAAATACCATCCCTACGGTGAAGCATGGTGGTGGCAGCGTCATGCTGTGGGGATGTTTTTCAGCGGCAGGAACTGGGACACTAGTCAGGATTGAGGGAAAGATGAACGGAGCAAAGTACAGAGAGATCCTTGATGAAAACAAGATCTTCGGGACAAGTCTGTGAATGTCCTTGAATGGCCCAGCCAGAGCCCAGACTTGAACCCGATTTAACATCTCTGGAAAGACTTAAATAGCTGTGCCGTGATGCTCCCCATCTAACCTGACAGAGCTTGAGAGGATCTGCAGGGAAGAATGGGAGAAATACCCCAAATACAGGTGTGCCAAGCTTGTAGCATCATTCCAAAGAAGACTGGAGGCTATCATTACTGCCAAAGGTGCTTCAACAAAGTACTGAGTAAAGGTTGTGAATACATAAGTACATTTTTTTTAAATTTTAATACATTTGCAAAAAAAAAACCTTTTCGCTTTGTCATTATGGGGTAATTTAATCCATTTTGGAATAAGACTGTAACAACAAAATGTGGGGAAAGTGAAGGGGTGTGAATACCTTTCGGACGCACTTGTACTTCATTCTACCAAGAACATCTGGTATGTGGTCACGCCATTTCAGACGCAGCATGAGAGCTCTCCAGCTGCAGCGACTATGGTAGCGGTCATTTCAATCATCATTTTGCTCTGGTGAATATTTATAGTGGGAGCGGCAGTTCAAACCCAACAGCTGCAACGATACACCAGACTTGCACCGAATGATCTAGTATAGCTTAAAAAAACAAAACGACATTAAAACTTAAACTGAACCAACAAAAAAAGTGCCTGTAAAATCTCACCTGCGCGGTGGCTTGCACGGCCTGTGCCGCGGCCATTGTGATGGCCCCGGCCCCTGCCCCGGGGCCGGCAGGCAGCGAGCTGAGATTGTATGAGTTTAGCGGCTGGGAGGAGTTAACGCTGTACGCGTTGTTGGTGGATGATGAAGTGCTGTTGGTCCGACAGCCTAGGGAGACGGAGACGCTTTGTCAAATTCACAGTTTAAAAGAATTTCAGGCACTTCAGCAGCAACAGGTTGACACTTAATTCAAAGGATATGGTCCTCTGTGTTTTAATTCCCTTTTTTTTTCCCCTACTGGGAGCCTTATTTAAACGTTGGTTCCCATTAATTATAACGTTGTAGCAAAACCTTGCTGAATGTTTTACCATCGATAAAAGGCCAGTTTAACAAACTGACTTCTTTGCTCTTCTGCAGATCAACCCTTTTGGCAACACTTAAGCTAATTTAAGGGACCAAAATGAGGGCTTAAGTTGTAGCATTGTTTATTTTCTCACCCCGACAGAGAGTAAAGGCAAAGAGTAAAGAGTCGACACATTAACACACTTTAAATAACAGTAACACTAGCTATTACATAACCCCTTCCACTCAAAATTCTTGCTTTCTTTATCGTTGCAGCCTCTTGGAAGCACGGCCAACTACAGCGTTTCAGATGTAGAACACCCAACTTTCTAACTATAAAGGAAGGAATCTCTGTCTGTCCGTCTATATGTGTGTATGTAGGTCCTTTGAATATCTCGACAACCGATCATCCGATCTACTTCACACTTGGGTGTGTATTGCTGGGGGCCCAAGGATGTACAGCATCAAATTTGGTGCAATTTGGACACGCAACACGTGTAATATGATAAACTTTCAATAAGAAGCAAACAACGGGTCAGCAGGAGGCGGGGCTTCAGGGCTCTGCGACTGAGTCACAACTGGCAGTTTCATTGTGAAACACAGGACTGGAGGATAGACATTTTGTCAAAACTGCGCCATTAAAATGTTTTCAAAAGTCGCACATTTCCAACGGGCATGCACTAATGTAACTAATGCTCAGTTGACATGTTACTCTACAGAAAAGCACAAGCTACGACAGCTTCCGGGAAAAGAACAATGGGGAAACGGGCACTTTTTGTTGTGACAGACGTTTTTGTGATGTCACAAAGCAGTAGCGAAAGACACAAGCAAGCACGACCTGGTAACACAAAGCGTTTAGGGGAACACAGACAAAACCAACTGGTTGGGGCAACTGTGCGGACTGTTTATCATTTCATATAATACAACAACCAAAGAGATATTCTCAATTTATTCCGGACCACCAGCAGCTAAGGAGCGGCCAAAAGGTAACTGCCGACCAAAATGTCTTAAAGTTTGAAGCCATTTGAAACTCAAAACATGTTTGAGGTTTGGGAGAGAGGTCAGGGGGGCATAAAAAGTTGGCCTATTTCGGGAACCGTGTGCATTTTCAATAAACAGAATTTTTATTGACAGTGGTTCATTCAAAATGTATTGGTGAAAAATATAACTTAAAAAAATATAATATTATATAAAAATATTCAACATTTTAAACACTGCCCCAGCCCGCCCAACATCAGAGATGATTGACAATGAAATCCTGACCAGAGCAACATTGTATCTTGACCTTTAAAAAGGTTCCCAATGTATTAATTACATTCTGTGATCACCAATGTGTGAGACACATCAAACAAGATTTGCACTTAACTGCATGTAATTCATTTTTTTCCTTATTTTAAACGAATGTTGCAATCTTATTCAAGTATTACTATCGAAAGCGCTCTGTAAATAAAATCCATTATTATTATTATTATCACTCACTAATACACAATTTTGTATAAATGGAACATGCATATCATATAGTTATATATAGTAATAAAGTCATTAGATCAGTTTAATTTGAAATTAATATGTATGTGCAAGCTGCTCCTCTTGCTTCATTAATAGCTTGGGTCGCCCTTGCCAGCTGAGATCAGAAAGTGTTGTGTCTTACCAATACATCTATCGTTTTAAACAAACAGCTTTGGCAGCGGCGCACAGAAGCATTTCCACATTTGAAGCCAATTTAATTATTTCAAAGTTAATAATTTTATTTTCAAAGATAATTGTAGCAAATGTTTATCTAATTTATCTAATACTAAGTGTATTTTGTACACAAGAGTATTTACCTGGCGTGTTTTCCTTGGAGGCGTCCGAGGTGAGGGTGGAGAGCAGGGCCTCTGACTTGAACTTCTTCTCTGGTACGTGCTCTGTTGTGTGGTGCGCCGGGGTGCTGTATTTCCTCTCTGTCGCACAAAAAAAACAAAACGGGGTCATTTCTTGTTTAAATCCTGACTAAAAGCGTAGGGCCCTTTGCCATTGTTGTGGTTTAGAGCGGCAGCTACGTACTCTCGGCCGTAGTGTGGGAGTGGGCATGGTGGTTGTTGACCGGCTGAGCGGGACTGTCCATCTCCAACGACCCTGAGCATCGAGGACAGCAAGAGCAGAGGGGTTATCGACATCGTCTGAATGTGACCAAGTCTCAACTTACTTCATTCAACACGTTCGTTTACGATTGTTGTGCTTGTTTGCAACATGAAACATAAAATGAAGAGTTTGTTATTTTATAGATAGTTCATGAGACGTTTTTCATATATTAAAAAGAAAAGAAAAACCTAATAATAAACAGTGATGCAGTGGTCCGGGTCGGGTGTCTTCAATTAACTTTTTGGTTTTTGCATTACAATACAATGCAGTGTATTTATTCCTCAAAAAATCTTCTGGTATTCCTTGTAATATTTGGGGGAATTCTATCTAATTAATAAAATCACAGTTGGTTGACAGAGCATTTTTTTTTTTTTGTTAATGCCACACATGGCAGTAATGATGCAATTTAACTGTAGTTGTGAAAATACAAAATAAAAATGCTCATAAGAAAAAGGAACACATTAAGCTGTTTAAAGATGCCTGTTTGGGTTCACATAAGTTTGGGTTCACATAGCTTTTGTTATTTATAATATAACTTTATGGTGCAATTTAAAACAAAAAAGACTTCAACTATGCTTATAATCAACTAAAGTCAAAGCCCCGTTGACAAAGATTGTCAATTTTCAGCAGTATTATCAGGACATTTTGCCATACTGTGAGTTCCATTTTGAAAACGAATAATGAGTTTGGTGCATGTGTGTAAAAGCGTTTCCACTGAACTCACGTCGTTCCAGGATCTCTGTGATGCCAGCATTGTCAGCCTCCAGCTCCATCTTGAACTTGGCCAGTTCTTGGTCCAGCTTGCGCAGATGCCGATCCACCTACAGCAACACAGACACAATGATAAAAAAAAAATTAAAAAAAAGAATTAATTCATTAATGTGCAGCTGAAGCAATGAAATATTGCCCCCCCCCCCCTTTTTTTAAGTAGAAAGTTCTGTTGCTGTGGACCTTGAGGTAGAACTGAATGGTCTGTCACCGCCCTCTAGTGGTCGCTAGACTGCACAGCCTGGAAATCCGACATCAACTTGAAGAAATTTACTGTCATTAGTGGATTAAAAGATATATAAAAATAGCTGCAATGTCTCATAGTAGTTTCGAAAATTATTAAACACAGGTATGTTTCTCCTTGGGAATAGGTTAGGCCAGGAGGGCTTCTGTAAGTCATTTCTCTCACCTCCAGTGTTTTAGCATGTTTGAGTAATTTAATATCCATGGCACGAGACTATGGCATAAAACATGCATTTGTGATGAATATAAATCCTTCCCGGGATGCAGGGGATTTTTCACCTGGCAAATTGCAGACTGCACATCTATCGCCGCCACTACAGCAAAGCGTCTTCTGTCTGAAGAGACAGTGCACGACTTTCACTAGTGATGAAAGGTTTGACTCTTGTTGTTGATGAGTCATTCAGTAAAAAAAGAGTCATTGAATTTGATTCAATTGATGCAGAGCTTCTCAATTATTTTCTGTTACGCCCCCCCCCCCCCCCCCCCCCCGGAAGAAGTAAACATTTCGCCCCCCCCCCCCCCCCCCAACTCTTTGCCGCGACTGTAAATAGTATCATTTGTCTATAAAATTGTTAAGTCACCTCTGCATAACATTGTATCCTTATTAACATTAAAGAAAACAAAAAAGAAAGAGATATGGATCAACTTAAAACAAAGAATAACTTTATTAACATTGTTTTTTAGTCTGTAACAGAAAAGACTTAGAGTGCATCAATTTGCCTGAAATTTAAACAAAAATTTAAATCCTTATTTAAACTGTAAACATCTTTTGACCATTTGATACTGAAAGATAAAATTAAATATGATCAATAAATAATAATAAATTCAAATTGATCAGCAACATTAACTCAGGAGCACAATATACACACTTTGACCTATAAAACAAAAAGGAATAAAACAATTCGTGCTGAATTTTTTTATCAAAATGAGGAAGTCAGGATTAATGGCTACAATGAGCACGTTTTGCAGTGCACAGCTTTTCAAAGCGGGGTTTGAAGCATCATACTGCAACTCTCAGATCCTGCTCAATGTTTAGCTGGGAGCTGTACTTGGTCTTCAGTGCAGCAACAGCAGAGGAGCCAGTCTCACAAAGATAAGATGTTGCAAAGGGAAGAAGAATTCCCATGGCCTTCTGCCCTAAGAGTGGATACTGCCTCTCTACACTCAGTGTCTGCGATGTGAACCTCAGTCTCAATGTGGAGCCAGACGTCATATCAATGAACTGGTCCTCCTCTGCAGAGCTGAAACCAGTTGGAGCTGGTGCATTGAAAGGATCTCTCACCCAGTCATATTGGGAACTGTTTTCAGGGAAGTACTTTTTAAAGAATCCCATCAGTGATGAAATTTGCTCCTAAATATATGGACTCACTGAGGTGGGCATCATAGTCAGAAGTGTCAACAAATTCATGCAGGTTCTCGAATGAATCAGTATTTCCTTCATCAAGTCGCCTGCCCCACATTGCAAGCTTTCGAGTGAAAGAGCTGATCTTGTCTGTGACCTGAGGGAGGTGTTTATCTTTCCCTTGAATCTGTAGATTTAGTTCATTTAGCTTTCCAAATATGTCCCTCAGGTAGGCCAGTTTTGCCGGTAAGTTCTCATCACTACATTTTTCTGCGAGGTCATACTTGTGCTCCTGCTCCAAAAACATTCTTATCTGCTCTCTGAGCACAAAAACTTGGGACAAGACTTTTTCCTCGTGACAGCCACCTTGCTTCACTGTGAAACAGCACAGCTTGATGTTCAACTCCCATCTCCTCACAGATGGCAGAGAAGACTTGTTTTTAGTGGTCTGGTCTTTATAAAATTGACTACACCTACAATGTCAGTCATGACCTCACTTCATTCAGAGGAAAGGTGCCTTGATGCCAGTGCTTCTCTGTGTACAACACAGTGTGTCCACTCAGCATTAGGTGAGGCCTTCTTGATGAGCGCCCCAAGTCCTTTTCTCATGCCTGCCATGGTCTGTGCACCATCACTGCAAACACCAAAGCAGTTCCCCCACTTTAGCCCATTCTCAGTCAGGAAGCATTCCAGCATTTTGAATAGCTCTTCAGCTGTGGCTCTATCTCTGACATATTTACAAAAAAGTAGATCCCCTCACGCAGGGAGTTTGTCATGTCAAAACGTACATAAGCGATAAACAAACAGTCTTTATTGCTGTCAGTCGCTTCATCGAACTGTAAGGCAAAACGTTTGTCTTTGAGATTATCTACCAGCTGTTCTTTAAGATCGTTAGCAATGTCATTTATACGTCTGGCGACAGTGTCATTGAACAGAGGGATAGTTTTTATTTTTACAGCACTTGCGTCATCCAGCATGACAGAGACCATGTCTAATGCTGCAGGCAGTACCAGCTCCTCTGCTATGGAGTGGGGTTTTTTGCACTGAGCAATTTGGTACGCCACCTTATATGATGCTAACAGCGCTTGTTGGTTTACTGAAGTAACATTCACAAAGCGGGACGATTGTTGGCAATATTCGGCACGTTTTCGCTGAAAAAACTCTAGCGGCTTATCAGCGTGAGTGGGGTGTAATGTCTTTAAGGGCGCCTTAATTTATTTGGCTTCATGCTGGCCGCTGCCAACTTTTTTAGACACAGTACACATACCGGTCTTTCCTCGTCTCCCACCGTAGTCACAGTGAAGCCAAGCGCTACATACGCTTCGTCATATTTCCTCGTCTTAGCTTTCGGGAGACTTAGGTTTGTCTCATTATCTCCGTCTTTTCATCCCTGTTAAATATTTTTCTTATCTTTTATCTTTTATTTCTTTGTTATCTGCACTTCATATCTCCTTCGGATCTCCTGCTCTGCAGCTGTGCTCTTGTTCGGTGCAAAATCTTGAATCTTGAATCTTGAAAAAAACCCTACCTGCGGCAAAAAAAAGCATGTTCCCCGGGGTCACAGCGCCCCCCCTGGCATCACTCCGCGCCCCACTATTTGAGAAACACTGAGTTGATGTAATGGCCACCTGTTAACGAGGGGAGTCAGAAGAGTCGGTCGCTTCAGAGTTGTGAATTCAATTCTCACATGAATTATATTCTGTTTAAATAGTTTACTGTATAGTGATGGAGTGACTGCAGACCACTGAATCATTTCAACAAAATTGTTCACTATGAACGTATCTTTCGTCAGTCTTGCATCACTAAATGCGTGCGGTTGCAGGCTTGCTAGTCTAACAGATGTAGCGCTACTATGTAGGGTTGAGCAGAATACTCGGATGAAAAAAGTATCTGGTACCGATAATGTATTTTTTATGAGCACCAGTATCATCTGAGTAAATGTCAATATCCATACCCGTGATGAAGTAAAATCCTCATTGGGTAGCTTTGTCCACATCGTTCTGTGATAGGCCAACCACACACACAGCTCCTCCCCTACACAGAGCCTATAAGTTCACCGGTGCAGCGCCCTGCGCCATGGGATGCGCAGTGGGCCGGAGATCACTCCATTACGTAATCCACTGTCCTGATCCAAGGTGCAACGTCTCTTAGATGGGTTTAAAATGTCTGTTTCAAGTCGAAACTAACCAAAATAAATAGATCTAAAATAAAAGTACAGGAAAACCGGCACAGGAGTCGGAACCGGCAGGCCGGCACAGCTGTCTGGAGGGGAAAAAAAAAAACCCCAAAAAAAACCTGCCCTCTGAGTTTGATTTTAGGGCCGAACGATTAATCAAATTCAAACCGGCATCGCAATTTAACCGAATGCAATTTTTGCGATTTTTTATTTTGTTACACGATCGAACCAATAGGGCTTTTTTCTGATTCGAATAATTACAAGGCTTGAAGTGAAATCAATGAGTCAATATTCTACTGTGATTGAAGGTTTTTAAAGATGTGTTATCTATCTCAATTCAAGCATCAATTCATCTAATTTCATCATAACACATGGGCCTGGCCTACAGGAAAGAGCGGTTTATAAGTTGACTATCCATTTTTGTGTTGGTCACACTATAGAATGATTTATTGCTTGTATTTAGTGAATAATACAGAAGGTAAGGAACGTAAAAAAAAATCAATTTGCCTTCCAAATCGCAATGTTGGTGTAAAAAAATCTCAATTTAATTATTTTGCCAAATCGTTCAGCCCTATTAGGTTTACGTTTTTCATTTTCCATACAAGTAACTAAATTAAACAAAATAAACTGGATTTGCATATAGAGCAAAGAAGTGAGATCCAGTCACGAGTGGTTACTTGAGACGCATGTGGAAACGCATTCTAATGCCAGGTGTAAACAGACGTACTTAGAGCTGTCGACTCATCAAGATGCATCTTAATGCCAGGTGTAAACATGGCCACAGACAACACAATCTTGCCATCGTCACAGCCACTCCATCAACAAACGGCGTAGATCTCTCTCGTTCTATTGAGTATGATGTGTTGTGTTCATTGATTAACTGAAGTCTATTCATTCAAGTTTAGAAAAACACTTGTTCTGTAAATAGCTCTGAGTCTTGTGATCAAAAACACTGACGTGAAGCTCATTTCTTTCTAATAAACAATAAATATAGCAACTTCTGATCAACCCATAACCATTACAGGCGTGTCCCCGTTGTGCCCGGGCGCTATATACGCATGGAGATTATGCATGGAACTAGACCTGATCTAAGGTCTTCTAGAGCCTTCTTTCTCTCCTACCTATGCTCCTAACCTCTGCCGCGACTCTGCTCTGAGTGCACGAAGCAGACATTTTCACTTTCGTAGCAACTATTGATAACATGCTTAGTAATCTACAAAATTTGTAAATGTTTATTTGATGAACATGGACACAGATACACAGAAATTAACTAAATGGGTTTTATTTAAAAATATATAAATAAAAAAAGAGGTAAATGACGGTGGGGGTGGTGGGCAAGCAATGTAATCCAAGTATGCCCGAACACTGTAACACCGGTAACCACGGCAACCCAAGCATTTAGATAAGTTCCCTATAAGCCTTGATATCACTATGCATTCGGACCGCCACCGGGTACAAACTCCCTGGAAAATGATCAATTTACGCCAGTGCATCACAAGAAGTGCCTCAACCAATGCGCAGCCATTAGCGAAAATGGCAGACGGTGGAACTATCTACCCCACATAGATCATAAGCCCTTGAATAAAAAAAAAACCAACTCATTGAAATTGGTTGAGAAACGTAAACGTTACAGTGCTTTTTATGCAGACAACCCCAGCTCCCGTTTACTTGTATTTTTCTACAGGCCAGTCTGGCCCATTCCAATTTGGCGGCGATGTTGAGGTATCACAGCAACGAGCTGAAGCAGTCAATGCCGAGTCTATTTTTATATGCCTATGATTGCACAAACAAAATAAATAATATTTAACTAAAATTGTGACAATTTCAATTTACCTCTAAGTGAACATGCTTCCTTATTCTCTCTTATTTCGAAAGTGGTGTTCATTGGATCATTTACACGGAGCGCTCTGAGGAAAACGTGAAGCAACAGTGGTGCAAAAGTTGTCTGTTGCCCCTTTAATCTGTGCTTAGCAAAAAGCGCCGTATGATTAGTTAAGATTGCATGCCCAGTCACCATGAAATAACACCCTTTCTTCACACTCTTTCAACTTTCAACTGATTCAACTCGTGCAAGGAAATCCTCATATGTACAACTTAGTGAGAAACTTTTCTTAAAATATGGCGAAATGGCCAACAACTCCGGGAACAAAATTGCAAATAAGTTGGGCGTAAAAAGACCCCGTTTCTTGATTAATTCCAATTTCCACTGTTATAAGTAACACTGTGCCACATACATTTTTGGACTTATTTCACTATTTTCCTCTTGAAATGCATCATAGCTCTTCACTAACCAGCTAAGGTTGAAACACTGTACTATTTAAATTCAGCGGCATCTGACACTGCAGCTATATTGCTGACTATGAGATTGCATGAAATACATTGACCATCCGTAGAGGCATTGTTGTCGCCTGAACTGTGCCCGGACCCTTAAATTGAGCAAAGAAAAGCCTATTCTGGGTGGCAAGCAACCATGCAATGAACGCCACTCACCAGATCATAGATCTGATTCGCCAACTGGACCTTCTCGTCTGCGTCTTCCAACGCCTTGTAATAGTCCTTTAAAAAAAAAAAAAAAAAAGCAGATCCAAGTCAGTATAAACACATGACAACACACGCACACCTCATCTTCAAAATAAGGTACTGTCATATAGAGCTGCAGCTAACAAAAACTATAATTATCCATTAATCTGTCGATTATGTTCTCGATTAATCAATTTGTTTGACCATAAAATGTCAGAAAATTCGGAAAAATATCTATCACTGATTCTCAAAAGCCCAAGACAACGTCCTCAAGTGTCTTATTTTGTCCACAACCCAAAGATATTCAGTTTCCTGTCATACAGAACAAAAGAAACCAGAAAATATTCACATTTAAGAAGCTGGAATCAGAGAATTTAGAAATTTTCTTCTTAAGAAAATGATTCATAATGAATAACCAATTATTAAAATAGTTGCCAATAATTTAATAGCTGGCAACTAGTCAATTAATCATTGCAGCTCTACCGTGAAAGTATATTTTCCACACTATGGAAAATGCCATTCCATGCCATCCAATGCATGATTACATGACTCAACGAATCGTTTCGGGAGGCTACCTTTTTGATGACCTCCATCTGCTCCTCCCGCCACTCCGGCTTGTTCTTTTTGGCGTTGACAAAGAACTCAATCACCTTCTGCTCCAGCTGGTCTGTGGCATCTGGCGGAGAGCAGGGCATCTTATCATCGATAACGTTCCATATTGCAAAATCAACGAATCAATCAATCAACATTACGTCTTAATGCATTTTTATTTAGTTAGTAGCCATGTAATAAGCAGGATAATCCAGTGAGTCAGGATCTCAAATTCTGAAATGACATCATAGATATGAAGGTCCTGTGCTCATCCCTGTTGCTGACAGTGTACCCAAATCTGTACAAATTGCGGCTTTC